>NC_080624.1:3019734-3385259 GCF_027887145.1 Ammospiza caudacuta | reverse complement strand
CATTTTTTAGGGTTTCCCCCATTTTCAGGATTCCCCTCCTCCATTTTCAGAATCTCCCCCCCTATTTTTAGGGTTTCCCCCCTATTTTTAGGGTTTCCCCTACATTTTTAGGATTCCCCCCCTATTTTTTAGGGTTTCCCCCCCATTTTTAGGGTTTCCCCCATTTTCAGGATTCCCCTCCTCCATTTTCAGAATCTCCCCCCATTTTTTAGGGTTTCCTCCATTTTAAGGATTCCCTTCCTTTTTAGGGGCCCTCTCCTCCATTTTTAGGGTTTCCCCCCCCCCATTTTTTAGGGTTTCCCCCATTTTCAGGATTCCCCTCCTGCATTTTTACAATCTCCCCCTATTTTTAGGGTTTCCCCCCATTTTTTAGGGTTTCCCCCCCATTTTTAGGGTTTCCCCTCCATTTTTAGGGTTTCCCCCCTATTTTTTAGGGTTTCCCCCCCATTTTTTAGGGTTTCCCCCCCATTTTTAGGGTTTCCCCCATTTTCAGGATTCCCCTCCTCCATTTCAGAATTTCCCCCCATTTTTTAGGGTTTCCCCCATTTTAAGGATTCCCTTATTTTTTAGGGTCCCTCTCCTCCATTTTTGGGGTCTCCTCCCCATTTTTTAGGGTTTCCCCCCCATTTTTAGGGTTTCCCCCATTTTCAGGATTTCCCCTCCTCCATTTTCAGAATCTCCCCACTATTTTTAGGGTTTCCCCCTGATTTTTAGGGTTTCCCCCATTTTGGAAATTCTCCTCATTTTTAGAGTCCCCTCCCCATTTTTTAGGGTTTCCCCCATTTTCAGGATTCCCCTCCTCCATTTTCAGAATCTCCCCCCTATTTTTAGGGTTTCCCCCCATTTTTAGGGTTTCCCCTCCATTTTTAGGGTTTCCCCCCTATTTTTTAGGGTTTCCCCCCCATTTTTTAGGGTTTCCCCCCCATTTTTAGGGTTTCCCCGATTTTAAGGATTCCCTTATTTTTTAGGGTCCCTCTCCTCCATTTTTGGGGGTCTCCTCCCCATTTTTTAGGGTTTCCCCCCCATTTTTAGGGTTTCCCCCCCATTTTTTTGGGTTTCCCCCATTTTAAGGATTTCCCCTCCTCCATTTTCAGAATCTCTCCCCTATTTTTAGGGTTCCCCCTCCATTTTTAGGGTTTCCCCCATTTCAAGGATTCCCTTCCTTTTTAGGGTCCCTCTCCTCCATTTTTGGGGTCTCCTCCCCATTTTTGGGGTTCCCCCCCCCTCACCTGCTGGGCCGTTTTGGTTTTGTGTTTCTCCTTTTTGTCCTTGGGCTCTTTTGGGGTGCCGGGGGTGCCCGGGGGTCCCGGGGGGGGCTCGGCGGGGGGCGCGGCCACGTAGGTGCGTCGGTCCCCGTCCCAGTACAGGTACTTGCCCCGCCCCCGCGTCGTAGTAGTACTGCAGGGGGGGTTTGGGGGGGTCAGCACCCCAAAACCGACCCTTGCAACCCCAAAAATCCCCCCTCGGAACCCCAAAAATCCCCCCTTAAAATCGCCAGGAATTATCACTTTCTACCCCAAAAATTCTCCCTTAAAATCCCCACAAATTCACCCCGGAAACCCCAAGAATCGCCCCCAAAATTGTCCCTTAAAACCCCCCAAAACCGACCCTTGGAACCCCAAAAATGCCCCATTGAAACCCCAAAAATCACCCGCCAAAATCGCCCCTCAAACCCCCCAAAATGGCCCCTTAAAACCCCAAAAATCATCCCTTTGTACCCCAAAATCGTCCATTTAAATGCCCAAAAATCGACCCTTGAAATCCCTAAAATTGCCCCAAAAAATCACCCCTCAAAACCCCCCAAAATTATCCCTTTCTACCCCAAAATCGTCCCTTAAAATCCCCAAAATCCCCCCTCAAAACCCCAAAAATTGCCCCCCAAAATTGCCCCTTAAAACACCAAAATCATCCCTTTGTACCCCAAAACCAACCCTTGGAACGCCAAAAATCCCCCCCGGAACCCCAAAAATCCCCCTTTAAAATTGCCAAGAATTATCCCTTTCTACCCCCAAAATTGTCCCTTAAAATCACCACAAATTCATCCTGGAAACCCCAAGAATCGCCCCCCAAAATTGTCCCTTAATCCCCCCCCAAAAAATATCCCTTTGTACCCCAAAATCGTCTCTCAAAAACCCCCAAAAATCATCCTTTTGTACCCCAAAATCGTCCCTTAAAACCCCCAAAAATCGACCCTTGAAACCCCAAAAAATTGCCCCAAAAAATCACCCCTCAAAATCCCCCAAAATTATCCCTTTGCACCCCAAAACTGACCCTCGGAACCCCAAAAATCCCCCCTTAAAATCGCCAAGAATTATCCCTTTCTACCCCAAAAATTCTCCCTTAAAATCCCCACAAATTCACCCCGGAAACCCCAAGAATCGCCCCCCAAAATTGTCCCTTAAAACCCCCCCCAAAAATTATCCCTTTGTACCCCAAAACCGACCCTTGGAACCCCAAAAATGCCCCATTGAAACCCCAAAAATCACCCGCCAAAATCGCCCCTCAAACCCCCCAAAATGGCCCCTTAAAACCCCAAAAATCATCCCTTTGTACCCCAAAATCGTCTCCAAAACCCCCAAAAATCGACCCTTGAAACCCCAAAATTGCCCCAAAAAAATTGCAATTTTTTTCACCCAAAACTTCACTTTTTTCACCCCAAATTTCACCCCAATTTTTTGGGGTACCCCGAATTCCTCCCCCCGCACCCCAAACCCAAAACCCCAAAACCTCCCACCCTTAAAATAGCATTTTCAGGCCTAAAAATTCCAATTTTTTTTGCCCAAAATTCCAATTTTTTCACCCAAAACTTCACTTTTTTCACCCCAAATTTCACCCCAATTTTTAGGGGTTCCCCGAATTCCTCCCCCCGCACCCCAAAACCCCAAACTCCAATATAAACCTGAAACCTCCCACCCGTAAAATACCATTTTCAGGTCTAAAAATTCCAATTTTTTTTGCCCAAAATTGCAACTTTTCCCCCCAAAACTTCACTTTTTTCACCTCAATTTTTTGGGGTACCCCGAATTCCTCCCCCCGCACCCCAAAATCCCAAATCCCACCCGAAACTCAAAACTTCCCACCCTTAAAATACCATTTTCAGGCCTAAAAATTCCAATTTTTTTTGCCCAAAATTGCAATTTTTTCACCCCAAAACTTCACTTTTTTCACCCCAAATTTCACCCCCAATTTTTAGGGGTACCCCGAATTCCTCCCCCCGCACCCCAAAACCCCAAACCTGGGAGTGGGGGTCGTAGTAGAGCCCCGTGAGGGGGTCGTAGTAATACCCCGAGCTCTCGTCGTACTGGTAGGTGGAGACGTCGGGCACGGCTGGGGGGGCACAAAGGGGCGATTTTTGGGGGGGTCCCCCAAAATTTTTGGGGGTCCCCGAAATGTTTGGGGACACCCCAATGCCGGGGAATTCCAGAGTACCCCAAAAACGCCCCAAAATTTGGAGGAATTTGGGGTTTGGAAAGGTTGGGGTTGGCGTGGGAAGGCCCAAAAATGACCCCAAAAGTGACCCCAAATCGCATCCAAATTCCCTGAGAATCCCCCCCAAAATTATCCCAAAATTCCCCCCAAAATCCCTCAAAATTCCCCCCAAATCCCCCACGCCAGGATACCCCAAAATTTCACCTCAGGATCCCCCCAAAATTCCCCCAAATTCTCAGAAATCTCCCCCAAAAATCCCCCCCCAGGACCCCCAAAATCCCCCCAGAAATGCCCCAAAAATCCCTGAAAATCCCCCAAAATTATCCCAAAATTCCCCCCAAAATCCCTCAAAATTCCCCCCAAAATCCCTCAAAATTCCCCCAAATCCCCCACGCCAGGATACCCCAAAATTTCACCTCAGGATCCCCCCAAAATTCCCCCAAATTCTCAGAAATCTCCCCCAAAAAAATCCCCCCCCCAGGATCCCCCAAAATTCCCCCACAGGACCCCCCAGAATCCCACCCAGGATGCCCCAAATCCCCAAATTTTACTCAAATCCCCCCCAAATCTCCCTCGGGGCCCCCCAAAATCTCCCCAGGATGCCCCAAATCCCGGTGACCCCCCCAAATCCCCCTCCCAGGACCCCCAAAATCCCCCAAAATCCCTGAAAATCCCCCAAAATTATCCCAAAACTCCCCCCAAAATCCCTCAAAATTCCCCCCAAAATCCCTCAAAATTCCCCTCAAATCCCCCACGCCACGATACCCCAAAATTTCACCTCAGGATCCCCCAAAATTCCCCCAAATTCTCAGAAATCTCCCCAAATTTCCCCCCAAAAATCCCCCCCAGGATCCCCCAAAATTCCCCCTCAGGACCCCCCAGAATCCCACCCAGGATGCCCCAAATCCCAAAATTTTACTCAAATCCCCCCCAAATCTCCCCGAGGACCCCCAAACCGCCCCAAGGACCCCCCAAGATACCCCAAAAATCCCCCCTCAAATCCTCCCCAACCCCCCCCCCAAATCCCCCCAGGACCCCCCAAAATCCCCCCCAAGGATGCCCCAAAATCCTTCCCAAATCCCCCCAGGACCCCCCCCAAATCCCCCCAGAATACCCCATAATCCCCCCCAAATCCCCTGAAATCCCCCCAGAATGTCCCAAATCCCCCCAGGACCCCCCCAAGATCCCCCAAAATCCCCCAGGACCCCCCAAAATCCCCCCAAGATCCCCCAAATCCCCCAGGACCCCCCAAAATTCCCCCAAGATCCCCCCAGAACCCCCCAAAATCCCCCCCAAATCCCCCTGAAATCCCCCGAGAATGTTCCAAATCCCCCCAGGACCCTCTAAATCTCCCCCAAGATCCTCCCAAATCCCCCCAGGACCCCCCAAAACCCTCTAAATCCCCCCCAAATCCCCCCAGGACCCCCCAAAATCCCCCCCAAGGATGCCCCAAAATCCTTCCCAAATCCCCCCAGGACCCCCCCAAAACCTCTAAATCCCCCCCCCAAATCCCCCCAATTCTCCCCCCAGGACCCCCAAATCCCTCCTAGGACCCCCTGAAATCCCTCCTAGGACCCCCCCCAAACCCCCCCAGGACCCCCCCGAAATCCCCCCACTCACGGTACTGCCCGAAGCCGTCGCTGCTGGGGGGGGCGGCCGGGGGGGGCCCCCGTGGGGGCCGAATTTGGGGTCTCGGCCTTGAGGGGCCCCGAGTAGGTCTGGGGGGGAGGGGGAGCACCCCAAAATTAACCCCCAGCCCCAAAACCCCCCTCCTCTTTTTGGGGTCCCCCTCATTTTAAAGCCCCCCCCCCTCCAAATTAACAGCTCCCCCCCCCCCCCCGAATTTTCCCCTCACCCCACCCCCCCCCCCCTTCAGGACCCCCCAGTTGCCCACCCCAATTTTTGGGGTCTCCCCACAATTTTACAACCTCTGCCCTCAATTTTTGGGGTCTTCCTCCTCTGAGTTTTGGGACCCCTCCCCAATTTTGGTTCCTTCCCCTTCCTCCCCAATTTTTGGGGTCCCCTCTCAATTTCATGGCGCCTCCCCTCAATTTTTGGGGTGCCTTCCCTCACTTTTAGAACTTTTCCCCCTCAATTTTTGGGGTCCCCTCTCAATTTCATGACGAGTCCCCTCAATTTTTGGGGTCCTCCCAAATTTCGGGACCCCTCCCCTCGATTTTTTTTTGGGATTCTCCAAAATTTTGGGACCCCCCCCTTAATTTTAGCTCCTTTTCCTTCCCCCCAATTTTTGGGGTCCCTTCCCTCACTTTTAGAACTTTTCCCCCTCAGTTTTTGGGGTCCCTTCTCAATTTCATGACCCCTCCCCTCTATTTTTTGGGGTCTTCCAAATTTTGGGACCCCTCCCCAATTTTAGTTCCTTTTCCTTCCCCCTTCCCCCCACAAATTTTTGGGGTCTCCCCCTCAATTTAACGATCCCTCCCCTCAATTTTTTGGGGTCTTCCATTGAGTTTTGGGACCCCTCCTCAATTTTGGTTCCTTTCCCTTCCCCCCCAAGTTTTTGGGGTCCCCCCCTCAATTTAACGCCCTCTCCCCCTCAATTTTTTGGGTCTTCCGAATTTGGGGACCCCTCCCTAATTTTGACTCCTTTTCATTCCCCTTCCCCCCCAGTTTTTGGGGTCCCCCCCTCCCTTCCAGGATCCCTCCCCTCCATTTTTTGGGGTTCCCCCAAATTTTGAGACCCCTCCCCAATTTTAGCTCCTTTTCCTTCCCTTCTCCCCCGCAGCTTTTGGAATCTTCCCCAAATTTTGAGACCCCTCCCCAATTTTAGCTCCTTTTCCTTCCCTTCTCCCCCGCAGCTTTTGGAATCTTCCCCAAATTTTGAGACCCCTCCCCAATTTTGGCTCCTCTTCCTTTCCCTCTCCCCAATTTTTGGGGTCCCCCCCTCCCTTCCGTGACCCCTCCCCTCAGTTTTTTAGGGTCCTCCCAAACTTTGGAGCCCCCTCCCCAATTTTAGCCCCCCCTTTTCCCCCAATTTTTGGGGTCCCCCTCCCCATTTCAGGACCCCCTCCCCCCCCCCCCCCCAGTTTTTGGGGTCCCCCCCTCCCTTCCAGGATCCCTCCCCTCCATTTTTTGGGGTTCCCCCAAATTTTGAGACCCCTCCCCAATTTTAGCTCCTTTTCCTTCCCTTCTCCCCCGCAGCTTTTGGAATCTTCCCCAAATTTTGAGACCCTCCCCAATTTTGACTCCTCTTCCTTTCCCTCTCCCCAATTTTTGGGGTCCCCCCTCCCTTCCGTAACCCCTCCCCTCAATTTTTTAGGGTCCTCCCAAACTTTGGAGTCCCCTCCCAGCTTTTGGAATCTTCCCCAAATTTTGAGACCCTTCCCCAATTTTGGCTCCTCTTCCTTTCCCTCTCCCCAATTTTTGGGGTCCCCCCTCCCTTCCGTGACCCCTCCCCTCAGTTTTTTAGGGTCCTCCCAAACTTTGGAGCCCCCTCCCCAATTTTAGCCCCCCCTTTTCCCCAATTTTTGGGGTCCCCCCTCCTCATATCAGGACCCCCCTCCCCCCCCCCCCCAGTTTTGGGGTCCCACCTGGCCGGGGGGTCCCGAGGGCGTGGCCGCGGGGGTCTCGGCGGTGGGGGAGGGGGTAGGGGGCGGCGCCGGGGGGGGCGCGGGGGGGGAAGGGCCCCCCCCTGCTGCCCCTCCCCCCCCTCCCCCCGCGGGGTCCTGGGGCGGCTCCTCCGCACCTGCAGGGGGCGCCAAAGTGACGTCATCGGGAGGGGGGGGGGGGATGACGACACACCTGGGGGGGGGCTGGGAACACCTGGGAACATCTGGGGACACCTGAGGAGGGGAGAGGACACACCTGGGGGACAACAGGGGACACCCTGAGGAGGGCTGGGGACACCTGGGGACACCTGAGAAGGGGAAGGGTCACACCTGGAACACCTGGGGAGGGCTGGGAACACCTGGGAACATCTGGAGGGAGCTGGGAACACTTGGAGAGAAGAGAGGCCACACCTGGGGACACCTGAGAATAGGAGAGGCCACACCTGGGACACCAGGGGACACCTGAGGAGGGAAGGGGCTACACCTGGAGACACCTGGGGAGGCCTGGGAACACCTGGGGACACCTGAGAAGGGGAGGGACACACCTGGGGACATCTGGGAATACCTGGGAACACCTGGAGGGAATTGAGGACACCTAGGGACACCTGGGGAAGGGAGGAGCCACACCTGGGGACACCTGGATAGGGCAGGGGCCACACCTGGGGACACCTGTGGGGGGCTGGGAACATCTGGAGGGGCCCAGGAACACCTGGAGAGGAGCGAGGTCACACCTGGGGACACCTGGTGGGGGGTCCTGGGAACACCTGGGGACACCTGAGAAGGGAGGGGGCACACCTGAGGGGGGTGAAGGCCACACCTGGGGACATCTGGGCGGAACAAGTTCCCACCTGGGCACACCTGGGGACAAGGACCACACCTGAGGACACCTGGGGACACCTGGGGAGGGGGAAAAGGTGACACCTGGGCACACCTGGGGACAGGAACCACCCTGGTTTGGCGCCAGCACTCACCGGGGGCGGGGCCGTCGGCCCTTGGCGGGGGCGGGGCCAGGCAGGGCGGGGCCGGTGGGCGGGGCCGAGGCGCCTTTCAGGTAGGCGGGGCTGTAGAGGGGCGGGGCCAGGCCCCGGGAAGGGCTCCTCTGATTGGTAGAAGCCGCTGAAGTCAGCGCTGGGCTCCTCCCCCCCCGCCCAGGGCGTGTCCCCACCTGGGGCTGCCTGGGGGAAACATCAAAATTTCAAATGTTAAGAACTTTAAACTTCTTACAGTAAAAAAAAAGAATTAAACAAAAAAATCTTGTTTTTTCAATACATTGTTATGTGTCTGTATTTATAGACACAAATATATTTATTACTTTATATCATTCTCCACATCATTATATATTATATGTATTATTATATATTATCATATAGGCTATACTCCCATTATATTTATTCTATGTATATTTATATTGTTCCACATAATACGTGAAAAAACTTATTTTATTTATATAACCCCACATTTATATAACTATATCTTGCTATCAATACATAAATAATTTTAAACAATTATATATATTACATATGGTACGCCCACATAAATGTATTAGTTTATATATCACATAATATAAAACAGCAAATGAGAAATTTTAAATTAAATTAAATTAAATAAATAACTTTATTCAAATAAAGCTAAATTATATGAGGTTGTTGAAAAAGCCAGGTCACTCACCTGTGACAGTGCCCCTCACCTGCCCAGCTGTGCCCAGGTGTGCCCTCACCTGTGACAGTGCCCCTCACCTGCCCAGGTGTGCCCTCACCTGTGTCAGTGCCCTCCCGTGCCCATGTGTGCCCTCACCTGTGACAGTGCCCCTCACCTGCCCAGGTGTGCCCTCACCTGTGACAGTGCCCTCCCGTGCCCAGGTGTGCCCTCACCTGTGACAGTGCCCTCCCGTGCCCATGTGTGCCCTCACCTGTGACAGTGCCCTCCCGTGCCCAGGTGTGCCCTCACCTGTGACAGTGCCCTCCCATGCCCAGGTGTGCCCTCACCTGTGACAGTGCCCTCCCATGCCCAGGTGTGCCCTCACCTGTGACAGTGCCCTCCCATGCCCAGGTGTGCCCTCACCTGTGACAGCGCCCACTGGGCAGCAGCGATGGCCGTGGAGGCGACGGAGGCGGCGCTGGCGCGGGGGGGCCCCTCCCCAGGCCCCGCCCCCTGCACGTCCCTGGGGGCGGAGCTTCATGTCAGGGGCGTGGCCTGAGCCCTGGGAGGGGCTGGGTGGGCGGGGCCAAATGGCAGAGGGGGTGGGGCTTGGCTAAGGGGGCGTGGCTTTGTGAAGGGTGGGGCTTGTGTGGGCGGGGTTAACTGTGGAGGGCGTGGCTTAAGGGACTGGGCGGAGCCTGTGAACAGTCACAGGTACTGGGGCGGGGCTGTGGGTGGGGTCTGTGCCAGGTGTGGTGCCAGGGGGTGGGGCCTAAGGGGTGGGGCCTGTGCCAGGTGTGGTGGCAGGGGGTGGAGTCCGGGGGTGGGGCCCGTGCCAGGTGTAGGAACAATGCAGCGTGGGGACAGGGTCAGTTCCAGGTGCAGTGCCACACCCTGGCACAATGCCCTGCCCAGGTGCGATGCCACGCCCTGTCCCTCCCAGGTGCGTGCCCATGCCCGGGTGTGATACCACACCCAGGTCCGGTGCCACGCCCTGGCACAATGCCACGCCCAGGCGTGGTGCCACGCCCCCCTCACCTCTTGGAGCCCTTGGCGAACTCCACGTTGATGCTCTTGCCGTCGATGTGCAGGGGGGGGTGCAGGGCCTGCAGCATCTGCAGCAGCTGTGCAGCCTCCTGCAGGGGCATGGGCAGGGCATGGGCAGGGGGCACCGGGGTCCAGGTGGTCCCACCTCCCTTGGCCCCTCCCAGTTCCCCCAGTCCCTTCCAGTTTATCCCAGCACCCACCACAACGGTGACTCAATCCCTCTGTGCTCCCTCCAGTCTCCCCCAGTGTCCCTCCAGTAAATCCCAGTAATTCCCAGTCCCCCTCAGTTCCCCCCAGCCCCAGGTCCCTCCCAGTCCCTCCCGTTCTCCCCCAGTACTCCCAGTTCCTTCCATTGCCTCCAGTTTCCCCAGGTCCTTCCACTCCCCCCAGTCCCTCCCAGCCCCTCCCAGTCCCTCCCAGTTCCTCCCAGTACCCACCACGATGGTGACCCAACCTCCACAACCCCTCTGCGCTCCCTCCAGTCCCTCCCAGTGCTCCTCCAATAAATCCCAGTAAATCCCAGTGCCCCCAGTCTCTCCAGTCCTGCCAGTCCCCCTCAAATCCCCCAGCGTCTCTCACATTCCCCCCAGATCCCCCAGTGTCCCCAGTGTCCCCCCAGTCCCCCCCAGTCCCTCCAGTTCTCCCAGTCCCTCCCAGTCCCTCCCAGTACCACGATGGTGCTGAGCTGCACGAAGCCGAAGCCGCGGTTCAGCTGCGTTTGCCGATCTTTGATCACGCCCCCAGTCCCCCCAGTCCCCCCAGTCCCCTCAGTCCCTCTCAATTTCCCCAGTCCCCCCCATCCCCCCCATCCCCCCCAGTCCCCTCAGTTTCCCCAGTCCCCCCAGTGTCCCCCCAGTGTCCCCCCAGTGTCCCCCCAGTCCCTCCCAGTACCACGATGGTGCTGAGCTGCACGAAGCCGAAGCCGCGGTTCAGCTGCGTTTGCCTATCTTTGATCACGCCCCCAGTTCCCTCCAGTTCCTCCCAGTCCCCTCAGTTTCCCCACTTTCCCCAGTTCCCCCAGTGTCCCCAGTGTCCCCCCAGTGTCCCCCCAGTCCCTCCCAGTGCTCCCAGTACCACGATGGTGCTGAGCTGCACGAAGGTGAAGCTGCGGTTCAGCTGCGTTTGCCGATCTTTGATCACGCCCCCAGTTCCCCCAGTTTCCCCAGTTCCCCCAGTGTCCCCAGTGTTCCCCCAGTGTCCCCAGTGTCCCCCCAGTGTCCCCAGTGTCCCCCCAGTGTCCCCCCAGTCCCTCCCAGTGCTCCCAGTCCCACGATGGTGCTGAGCTGCACGAAGCCGAAGCCGCGGTTCAGCTGCGTTTGCTGATCTTTGATCACGCCCCCAGTTTCCCCAGTTCCTCCCAGTCCCTCTCAATTTCCCCAGTCCCCCCCATCCCCCCCAGTCGCCCCAGTCGCCCCAGTGTCCCCCCAGTGTCCCCAGTCCCTCCCAGTCCCCCCAGTCCCACGATGGTGCTGAGCTGCACGAAGCCGAAGCCGCGGTTCAGCTGCGTTCGCCGATCTTTGATCACGCCCCCAGTTTCCCCAGTTCCCCCAGTCCCCCCAGTTTCCCCAGTGTCCCCCCAGTGTCCCCCCAGTCCCTCCCAGTGCTCCCAGTACCACGATGGTGCTGAGCTGCACGAAGGCGAAGCCGCGGTTCAGCTGCGTTTGCCGATCTTTGATCACGCGCACGTTGGCGGCCGAGAGCGCCGCGAAGGGAGCGAGCGCGGCCAGGATGGACTCCAGGCTGCTCTGGGGGTGCAGGTTCCGCAGGATGATGGCTGGGGGGCACAGCACGCACACCTGGGCACACCTGGGCACACCTGGGCACGCCTGGGGGCACCTGGGAACAGCTGGGGGCAGACCTGGGGGCACCTGAGGATAACTGGAAATACCTCAGGACACTTGGGGGCACACCTGAGCACACTTGGGGATACCTGGGGGCACCTGGGCACACCTGGTGAAGGGGGTGAGCATGGCCAGGATGGACTCCAGGCTGCTCTGGGGGTGCAGGTTCCGCAGGATGATGGCTGGGGGCACAGCACGCACACCTGGGCACACCTGGGAGCACACCTGGGCACACCCAAGAACACCTGGGCACAGCTGAGAGCACCTAGAGATACCTCAGAATACTTGGGGGCACACCTGAGCACATCTGGGAACACCTGGAGACACCTGGGCACACTTGGGCACATCTGGGGGCACCTGAGCACACGTGGGCACACCTGGGGGCACGTGGGAACAGCTGGGGGCAGACCTGGGGGCACCTGAGGATAACTGGAGATACCTCAGGATACTTGGGGGCACACCTGAGGGCATCCAGGAACACCTGGACACAGCTGGGGATACCTGGGGGCACACCTGGGAGCACCTGAACAAAGCTGGGGGCACACCTGGGGGCAGCTGAGCACACTTAGGGGCACCCGGGCACACCTGAGCATACCAGGATACCTGAGGGTACACCTGGGAACACCTGGAGATACCTGGGGGCACACCTGAGCACACCTGGGGGCACCTGAGCACATCTAGGGGCACACCTGGCCACATCTAAGCACACCTGAGCACACCTGCAGATACCTCAGGATACCTGGGGGTACACCTGGGAACACCTGGGGATACCTGGGGGCACACCTGAGCACACCTAGGCACACCTGTGGTCACCTGAACACACCTGGGCACACCTGAGCACACCTAGGGGCACACCTGGGAACACCTGGGGGCACACCTAGGGGCACCTGAACACATCTGGGCACACCTGAGCACACCTAGGGACACACCTGAGAACACCTGGGAACACCTGGGGGCACACCTGGGGGCACACCTGGGGGCACCTGGGCACACCTGACCACACCTGGGGGCACTTGGGCACACTTAGGGGCACACCTGAGGATACCTGGACCTACCTCAGCAAAAGTGGAGGTACACCTGGGGAAACCTGGGGCTACCTGGAGATACCTGGGGAACACCTGGAGATACATGGGGGCACCTCAGCACATCTGGGGATACCTGAGGACAATTAGGGCACCTGGGGACACACCTGGGGACACACCTGAGGATACTTGGGCACACCTGGGGGCACACCTGGCAGCGTCTGGGCACACCTGGGGGCACCTGGGCACACCTGAGACCTGCTGAGGGCACATCTGGGGATACCTGGAGATACCTGGGGCACACCTGGGGACACCTGAGCACACTGTGGGGATACCTGGAGATACCTCAGGATACTTGGGGGCACACCTGGGCACAGCTGAGGGCACACCTGGGGGCATCTGGGAACTTCTGGAGACACCTGAGCACACCTGGGGATACCTAGGAACAACTGGGGGCACCTGAGCACACTTGGGCACACCTGTGGGCACACCTAGGAGGACACTGGGAACACTTGAGGAACACCTGAATCCCCCCAGCCCTCCCCCAAGTTCCCTTTCAGCCCCCCACCATGAAGACCCCAGACCCCCCAAACCCCCCAGGACCCACAAATCCACCCCAAAAACACCCTAAAAATCCACAAAAATTCCCCCAAAATCTCCTAAAAAATCCCCAAAATCCCCCGAATCCGCCCCAAAATCCCCCCAAATTCTCCCCAAATCCCCCCAGCCCTGCGCTCACTGTCGTTGGCGTTGTCGGCTCCGGGCTCGGTGCCCCCCTGGGACCCCCCGGGGGGACCCCCGAGGGTGGGGCCGTAGGGCTGGGGGAGGGGCAGGAGCCCCCCTCCCCCACCTGGAACCAGCTCTGGACGGGGACCCCCCGGACCCCTCTGCTCGGCCTCTGCACCCCGAAAAAAACCCCAAAATCAGAAACTGAACCTCTCAAAAAACCCAAAAAAACCCCAAAATCAGGGATTGAACCCCACAAAAACCACCAAAATGAGAAACTGAACCTCCCAAAAAACCCCAAAAACACCAAAACCCAAATCAGGGATTGAACCCAAAAAAACCCCAAAATCAGGGATTGAACCCCACAAAAAATCCAAAATCAGGGACTACACATCTCAAAAAACACCAAAATCAGAGATTGAACCCCCCAAAAAATCTTCAAAATCAGGGACTGAACCTCTCAAAAAACCCCAAAATCAGAGATTGAACCCCCTAAAAACCCCCAAAATCAGGGATTGAACCCCCCAACAAAACCCAAATCAGGGACTGAACCCCAAAAAAAACCCAAATCAGAAACTGAACCCCCAAAAACCCAAATAACTCCCAAAATCAGGGATTGAACTCCCCCCCAAAAAGCCCCAAAATCAGAAACCAAACCCCTCAAAAAAACCCAAAGAACCCCAAAATCAGAAATTGAACCCCCAAAAAAAAACCCCGAAGTCAGAAACTGAACCCCCCAAAAACCCCGAAGTCAGGGATGGAACCCTAAAACCACCACAAAACAACCCAAAAAAAACTCAAATCAGAGATTGAACCCCCCCCAAAAAAACCCCAAAATCAGTGATGGAACCCCAAAAAACCCCAAAATCAGTGATGGAACCCCAAAAATCCCAAAAATCAGTGATAGAACTCAAAAAAACCCCAAAATCAGGGATCGAACCCCAAAACCAGGCATTCAACCCCAAAACCAGGGGGTCCCCTGCATGTTGGGGGGCACCCCAGTAATTTTGGGGAATTTTAGGCAGTTTAGGGCATTTCAGAGGGGGTCCCCCAAAGTTTTGGGGTAAAACCCTGGGATTTGGGGTCACTCACCGGCTTTGGGGACGCCGCACTTGAAACATTTCTCACGGCGCTTGAAGTTCTGCACCCCGCACTGGGAACCCCAAAAATGTCAGAGCCCAAAAATGAAACACCCCCAAAACTGCTGCAACCCAAAAATGTCACACCCCCAAACTGCCACACCCCAAAAAATGCCACACCCCAAAAAATGTCACAACCCAAATTTGTCACATCCCAAATTCCCAAACCCCAAAACCTGCCCTGGATCCCACCCCCAGAGCTGCAACCCAAACTGCAGCACCCCAAAACCTCTCAAGCTGCCCAGGACCCTTCCAAAACTCCCCAGGATCTCCCCAAAAATCCCTTCAAGACCCCCCAAATTCCCCCCCAGTTCCACCCCAGTGCCCTCCCAGTGCCCCCCGTGCCCTCCCAATATCCCCAAGTGTTCCCCAGTGCTTTCCAGTGCCACCCCGATGCCCTCTCAGTGACCCACATTGCCCTCCAACGCTCTCCCAGTGCCCCCCAATGCCCTCCCAGTGTCCCTCAGTGCCCTCCCAGTGCCCCCCAGTGTCCCCCAGTGCCCCCCAATGCCCTCCCAGTGTCCCTCAGTGCCATCCCAGTGCCCCCCAGTGTCCCCCAATGCCCTTCCAGTCCCCCCAGTGCCCTCCCAGAGCCTCCCAGTACCCGTCAGTGCTCTCTCCCAGTGCCCTCCCCAATGCCCTTCCAGCGCCTCCCAGTGCCACCCCAGTGTCCCCCAGTGCCCTCCCAGTGTCCCCCAGTGCCCTCCCAGTACCTCCTCAGTGCCCCCAATGCCGCCACATTGCCCCAAGTACCCCCCAGTACCTCCCAGTGCCCTCCCAGTGTCCCCCAGTGCCCTCCCAGTACCTCCCAGTGCCACCCCAGTGTCCCCCAGTGCCCTCCCAGTACCTCCCAGTGCCACCCCAGTGTCCCCCCAGTGCCTCCTCAGTGCCCCCAATGCTGCCACATTGCCTCCCAGTGCCACCCCAGTGTCCCCCAGTGCCCTCCCAGTGCTCTCCCAGTAACCCCCCCCAGTGCCACCCACCTTGGCACAGAGCCAGTCCTCGTTGATTTTGGGTTTGGGGTCGCTGTAGTGCAGGGACACGCGGTGCCCCAGCAGGGTCAGCCCGGCCTGGGGGGCACAGGGGGGTCAGGGGGGCACAGGGGGACCCAGCCTGGCCCTGGGGGGCACAGGGGGGCACCTGGACACAAATCTGGGGGGGGCACCAGGGCTGGAACTGGGGGGCACCAAGGTTTGAGGTGGGGATATCAGAGATTGTCCTGAGGGCTGGAATTTGGGGACACCTGTGGGGCACCAGGACATGAATCTGTGGGGCACCTGGGGGGCACCACGGCAGGAATTGGGGGGCACCAGGGGAGCACCAGGGCAGGAATTGGGGGGCACCAGGGGAGCACCAAGACAAAAATCTGGGGGGCACCAGGACACAAAACTGGGGGAGCACCAGGGCTGGAACTGGGGGGCACCAAGGTGGGGACACCGAGCTTGTCCTAAGGGACACCAGGGGCTGAAATTTGGGGACAGCTGGGGGGCACCGGGACATGAATCTGGGGGGCACCTGGGGGGCACCAAGGCTGGAATTGGGGGGCACTAGGGCTGGAATTCAGGGACACCGGGGGGCACCAGGACATGAATCTGGGGGGGCACCAGGGAACCCCCAAACTGTGAACCAGGGCAGTGCCATGGCTGGAATTTGGGGACACCAGGACTCGTTTTGAGGGGCACCAGGGGGGCACCAGGACACGAACCAGGGGGGCACCAGGGCATGAACTGGGGGGCACCAGGGTGTAAACTGGGGGGCACCAAAACATGAACCAAGGGGGGCACCAGGATGTGAATCAGGGGGGGTACCAGGGCTGAAACTGGGGGGCACCAGGAGGGCACCAGGACTGGGATGAAGGCGGCACCAGGACATGAATTTGGGGGCACCAGCAGGTGGATCTGGGGGGCACCAGGACACAAACTGGGGGGCACCAGGGGGGCACCAGGACTGGGATGAGAGGAGAAACCAGGACAAGAATTTGGGGGCACCAGGAGCCGTTCCGAGGGGCACCAGGGGGGCACCAGAGCTTGTCCCAGATGGCACCAGCAGCTGGACTGGGAACACTGGGACACGCGTGAGGCCTCTGTGCCCATCCCCCACTGCGGGGACACGGCCACCAGTACAGACCAGTATGGACCAGTAGAGACTGGTACGGGTCACTACAGACCAGAACGGACTGGTATGGACCAGTACAAACCAGTACAAACCAGTACAAACCAGTACAAACCAATACACGCCAGCACCATCCCACAAACCCTGTCCTGTGTGTCCCGCCCCGCCCCCCCGCTCTGCCCCACCCATATTTGCCCCTCCCCCTCCTGGTTGTCCCCACCCCCTTTTCATTGGCCCCTCACTCTTCTGGTTGCCCCTCACCCACCTGTTGGCCCCTCCCCCTTTTTATTGCCCCCTCCCCCTTTTTATTGACCCCTCCCCCTTTTCGTTGGCTCCTCCCCCTCCTGGTTGCTCCTCCCCCACCTGTTGCCCATTCCCCAGCTCCTCCTGCTCCTAATAGCCCCTCCCCCTTTTATTGCCCCCTCCCATTTTATTGCTCCCCTTTTATTGCCCCTCCCCCTTTTATTGCCCCCTCCCCTTTTATTGGCCCCTCCCCCTTTTTCTTGGCCCCTCCCCCACCTGGTTGGCCTCCATCCACCTGGCCGCCTCCTGCACGTGATGGAATTCCACGAAGGCGAATCCACGGCTCTGACCTGGAACGGGCCACGGGGGAGGGGGGGATGGGGGGCACCCATGGGTGCTCTGGGACCCCCTGGGGTGGGGGGGGGGGGGTGGGGGGGAGGGGGACAGGGTACCCAGGGACCCGCTGGGGTGGGGGCAGGGCACCCATGAAACCCCCAGGGGACCCCCAAGGTGAAGCCTATGGGTGCTCCTGGTGCCCCTCCAGAACTTGGGTGCCCCCTGAACTGGGCTCAGCACCCCTGGGTGCTCCTGAGGAAGGGTCTGGGGAGGGGTCTGGCACCCCTGTGTGCTCCTGGGGAAGGGTCTGGCACCCCTGGGTGCCCCTTAGGCTGAAGATAGGCACAGGTCTGGCATCCCTGGCTTTGGATCTGGCACCCCTGGGTGCCCCCCGAGTCTGGCACAGCACCCCTGGGTGCTCCGTAAGAAGGGAAAAGCACCCCTGGGTGCTCCCTAAGGATAAGAATGGCACCCCTGGGTGCCCCTAAAATGGGATCAACAGCCCTGGGTGCCCCCCAAGTGTGGTGCAGCACCCCCGGGTGCTCCTGAGAAGGGGACAAGCACCCCTGGGTGCCCCTAAAGACGAAACTGACACCCCTGGGTGCCCCTAGGGAAGGGATCAGCACCCCTGGGTGCTCCTGAGGAAGGGACAGACACCTCTGGGTGCCCCTAGGGATGATGCTGGCACCCCTGGGTGCCCCCTCAAGTCTGGTGCAGCACCTCTGGGTGCCCCTAGGGATGGGACTGGCACCCCTGGGTGCCCCTAGGGAGGGGACAGGCAGTCCTGGGTGTTCCTAAAGACAGGATTGGCACCCCTGGGTGCTCCCTAAAGGCAAACCTGGCACCTCTGGGTGCCCCTGGGGAAACAATGAACACCCCTGGGTGCCCCTAAGGAGGGGACAGACACCCCTGGGTGTCCCTGGGGAATGGTACCAGCACCCCTCGGTGCCACCAGACAGAGGACAGGCACCCCTGGGTGCTCCCTTTGGTTGGCACAGCACCCCTGGGTGCCCCTGGGAATGGGATCAGTGGCCCTGGTGCCCTTCCAGTCCAGTGCAGCACCCCTGGGTGCCCCTAGATATGGAACCAGCACCCCTGGGTGCCCCCTAAACCTGGCAGAAACATCCCTGTGTGCCCCTAGGGAGGGGACAGGCACCCCTGGGTGCCCCTTGGGAGGGATCGGCACCTCTGGGTGCCCCTTGGGAGAGGACTAGCACCCCTGGGTGCTCCTAGAGAGGGGACAGGCACCCCTGGGTGCCCTTAGGGAGGGGAAAGGCACCCCTGGGTACCCCTGGGGATGGGACCAGCACCCCTGGGTGCTCCTAATGAAGGGACAGGCACCCCTGGGTGCCACCAGAAAGAGATGGGGCACCCCTGGGTGCCCCTAGGGAGGGAACTGACACCCCTGGGTGCCCCTAGAGAAGGGATCAGCACCCCTGGGTGCTCCTGAGAAGGACACAGGCACCCCCGGGTGCCCCTAAGAAAAAGACCAGCACCCCTGGGTGCCCCTAAGAATTGGATCAGCAGCCCTGGTACCCTTTGAGGTCAGTTCAGCACCCCTGGGTGCCCCCTAAGCCTGCCAGAAGCACCCCTGGGTGCTTCTGAAGATGAGGGTGGCACCCCTGGGTGCCCCTAAAGATGGAACAGACACCCATGGGTGCCCCTAAGGACGGAACCAGCACCCCTGGGTGCCCCTAAAGATGGAACCAGAACCTGTGGGAGCTCATTGGGAGGGGACAGGCACCCCTGGGTGCCCCTGGGGAGGGGACAAACACCCCTGGGTGCCCCCTAAGCCTGGCAAAAGCACCTCCTAGAAGTGGGACCAGCACCCCTGGGTGCTCCTGAGAAAGGGACAGATGCACTTGGGTGCCCCTGGGGATAGAACCAGCACCCCTGGGTGCCCCTAAGGAATGCACAGACACCCCTGGGTGCCCCTAGGGAATGGACCAGCACCCCTGGGTGCCCCTGAAGAGAGAACAGGCATCTCTGGATGTCCCTAGGGATAGAACCAGCACCCCTGGGTGCCCCTAAGGAACAGGACCACAGGACCACCTCCCCCCCCGGCATGGGCAGGGCAGGGACCCTCCCTCCACCAAGGGACCCAGGTGTCAGGGTGCCCCCCACCCTAAAGGGAGCCCAGGTGGGAAGGATGGGGAGCTCAGGTGAGCAGGGGAGGGGCTCAGGTGAGCAGGAAGGGCCCAGGTGAGCAGAGGAAGGGCTCAGGTGAGCAGGAAGGGCCCAGGTGAGCAGGGGAGGGCTCAGGTGAGCAGGGGAGGGGTCCAGGTGAGCAGGGGAGGGGTCCAGGTAAGCAGGGGAGGGGCTCAGGTGAGAAGGAAGGGCTCAGGTGAGCAGGGGAGGGGTCCAGGTGAGCAGGGGAAGGGCTCAGGTGAGAAGGGAGGGCCCAGGTGAGCAGGAAGGGCCCAGGTGAGCAGGGGAGGGCTCAGGTGAGCAGGGGAGGGGTCCAGGTGAGCAGCGGAGGGGCCCAGGTGAGCAGGGGAGGGGCTCAGGTGAGAAGGGAGGGCTCAGGTGAGAAGGGAGGGCCCAGGTGAGCAGGGGAGGGGTCCAGGTGAGCAGGGGAGGGGCTCAGGTGAGAAGGGAGGGCCCAGGTGAGCAGGGGAGGGGTCCAGGTGAGAAGGGAGGGCTCAGGTGAGCAGGGGAAGGGCCCAGGTGAGCAGGAAGGTCCCAGGTGAGCAGGGGAGGGGTCCAGGTGAGCAGGAGGATCCAGGTCAGACTCACCTGAGGATTTGTTGCGCATCAGCCGCACCTCACGGGGCTGCACCCCCTGCGCCTGCAGCTGCGCCCGGATCTGTGGGGACACGGGGACACGGGGACACAGCGACATGTCACTGGGGACACAGGGCAGCACCCAGAGGGACGTGGGGACACGGTGACACATCCCCTGGGACACAGGACAGCACCCAGAGGGACATGGGGACACCTGGGACAGCACACAGAGGGACACAGGACAACGGCCACATCACCTGGGACATGGTGCCTGGAGGGGACATGGGACCATCATGGCAGGGGGTGGGGCCACAGCAAAGAGGGGTGGGGCCATCCCAGAGAGGGGGCGGAGCCATCCCAGAAGTCAGAATTGCCACCATGGTGGGGGCGGGGCCATGATGAAGAGGGGCGGGGCCATCCCAGATTGGATAGGGGTGTGCAGGTGGGGCGGGGCCATCCCAGCAAGGGGGTGTGGCCATCCCAGCTAGGGGGCGGGGCCATATCAGAAGTGGGATGAGCTATTGCAGAAGGGGACAGGGCCATGATGAAGAGAGGTGGGGCCATCTGAACTAGGGGGCGGGGCCATCCCAGATTGGGATGGGGTACTGCAGGTGGGGCGGGGCCATCCCAGCTGGGGGGCGTGGCCACCCCAGAAGAGAGTGGCAGGGGGTGGAGCCAGAGTAGAGAGGGGTGGGGCCATCCCAGCTAGGGGGCGGAGCCATCCCAAAAGTGAGACGGGCTATTGCAGAAGGGGGTGGGGCCATCATGGCAGAGGGCGGGGCATTGTTGAGAGGGGCGGGGCTATCTCAGGAGTGGGCGTGGCCTACGGGGGCGTGGCTCACGTCGTTCTCGGTGGCCGCCTGGGGCAGCATGCGCAGCATGACGATGGTGCTGGCGCGCGGCTCCTCCTCGGCGCCCTCCCGGTAATCCTGGTCCCGGTAATCGCCGTCGGCGCCGAACGGCAGCGCCGGGGGCTCCCGGGGAGGCTCCCGGGGCGGATCCCGCTTCCGGGGCGGCTCCGAGCTCTCGTAGGAGCCCTGGAACCAGGGAGGGAGGGGTCCTGTTAGAGCCCTAGCCACTGAAATTTTACATTTTCTGTACTAAAAAATACTAAGCACTAACAAGACGCTGCAATTACCCTGAAATCGTAAGGAACACTTACAAAACTAAACTAAAAAACTAAAATTGTAAGTGCGAATTTTAACTAAAAGCATATAACGTCATATAAAAGTACAGCTTACAGTTCAACAATATAATTTTATTATAATCTTAGCTTTGTTATTAATAATAATAACTTTTGCAAAACAAACTTTTATAACAAAAAAATATGTACATAAAATAAATGTTTCAAAACAAAACCTAGTCCTCGTTCCTCACTTTCTTCATCATGAATTAAAATAAAATTTTAAAATTAGACAAAGAACTTTATATTACAAGCTACAATTAGGCACTGAATTAGAAATAAAAACAATTCAAGTATGGTTTCTTAATTAAACAACTTATGCTTAGAAAACCACGTTAAAACTACTTTTATTATGCTTATTATAACTCCTTTTATGCATTTAATTTGCTGCTTTTCATTTATATTTCATTATGTTTTTGTATTTTGTTTACATCAGAATTTATATTTTCTTTACTTACTTGTTATATATATTTACTGTTTTTTTAATTAATTTCACTGGAACACCATGAAACTTGTAACTTACAAAACCACAACGTACATAAAAAATTATAAAGACCCAGATTCAAGCAACAAACATCATCTCACACAATTAACCTCAGCCTCAACAAAATAAAAAATAAAACTCAGCAGGCTCCCAACACCCACCTGAGACCCCTCCCCAGCTCCCCACACGCACCTGAGGGGGGGTCCCGGCACTGGGGGGTCCCTCGGGGGGTCCCCCGTACCCCCTGTAGTCCATGTCGCGATAGTCGTGATCCCGCTGGCTGCGGGAGCCGTCCTCGGAGGGGGGAGGGGCACCCCCATAACGCCCCGTGCGGTCCCCACGGCCACCCCTGGTTGGGGGGGGTGAGGGTCAGGGGGGCCCAGAGCTCTGGGGGTCCCCAAAAAATCTGAACTTCAAATCTGGACTCCAAATCCTGGACCCCAAATCCCGGGCCCAAATCTGCACCCCAAATCTGCACAACAAATCCCGAACCCCAAAGCTGGATCCCAAATCCTGCACCTTAAATTCCGGACTCCGAATCTGCACCCCAAATCCGGACCTCCAATAGGAACGCCAAGTCCTGGACCCCAAATCTGGACTTTAAATCCTGAGCCCAAATCCTGGACCCCAATTCTGCGCCCCAAATCCTGGATCCCCATTCTGTGGACTCCAAATCTGAACCTCAAATCATGGGCCCCAAAATCTGAACCTCAAATCATGGGCCCCAAAATCTGAACCCCAAATCATGGACCCAAAATCTGAACCTCAAATCATGGGCCCCAAATCTGAACCTCAAATCATGGACCCAAAATCTGAACCTCAAATCATGGACCCAAAATCTGAACCTCAAATCCTGGGCCCCAAATCTGCACAACAACGCCTGGACCTCAAAATCGGCATCTCAAATCTGCACCCCAAATCTGCACCCCAATTCTGGACCCCAAATCCTGACCCCCAAGTCTGCACAATAAATCCTGGATCCCAAATCTGGAACCCAAATCCTGACCCCAAATCTGCACCCTAAGTCTGCAGCTTAAATCCTCGACCCCAAATCCTGCACCCTAAAACGTGACCCCAAATCTGCACAGCAAATCTGCACCCCAAATCCTGGAACCCAAATCTGAGTCCCAAATTCTGGACTCCAAATCCTGGACCCCAAATGTGGACCACAAATCGTGACCCCAAACCCTGCACCCCAAACCTGCACAACAAACCCTTACCCCAAATCTTGGATCCCAATTCCTGGACCCTAAATCTGAACCTCAAATCCTGGACTCCAGATCTTGGACCTTAAATCTGCACCCCAAATCCTGGACATCAAATCTGCACCCTAAATTCTGGGCCCCAAATCTGCACTGCAAGTCCTGGGCCCCAAATCCTCAACCCCAAATCTGCATAGCAAATCTGCACCCCAAATCCTGGAACCCAAATCTGAGTCCCAAATTCTGGACCCCCATTCCTGGACCCCAAATCTGAACCCTAAATCCTGGAAGCCAAATCTGCACAGCAAATCTGCACCTAAATACTGGACTCCAAACCTGGATCCCAAATCCTGGACCCCAAATCTGCGTCCCAAATCTGGACCCCAAATCTGCACCTTAAATCCTGGGAACCCAAATCCTGGACTCCAAATCCTGACCCGAAACCCTGCACCCCAAACCTGCACAACAAATCTGCACCTTAAATCCTGGACCCCAAACCTGCACAACAAATCTGCACCTTAAATCCTGCACCCCAAACCTGCACAACAAATCTGCACCTTAAATCCTGGACCCCAAACCTGCACAACAAATCTGCACCTTAAATCCTGCACCCCAAACCTGCACAACAAATCTGCACCTTAAATCCTGGACCCCAAACTTGCACAACAAATCTGGACCCCAAATGGCTCCTTCCACCCCCAGGGATCCCCAAATTCCCCTCTGCCCTCAGCAGTCCCCAAGTGTACCCTCCCTCCCCAAAATATTGAATTCCATTTATTGAGGGCCTCAACAGCTGCCCAGATGTTCCCACCCCCCACCCCAATCCCGAATTTTGGGGATGCCCAGGTCCCCCCTCACCTTCGCTCGTACTCCATGGTGGCAGCACCTGCGAGGGCAGTGACTGGGTCAGACTGGGAGGAGCTGGGGGTTACTGGGCTGGACTGGGTTCAATGGGAAGAGAACTGAATGAACTGGAAAAGCACCGGGATGGACTGGGAGCAATGACTGGAAAATTTTATGGCAAACTGGAAGGGCCAAAATGGGGAAACAAGGATGGAACTGGGATGAACTGGGAGCCACTGGGCCCTGTACAGGAGAGAAGCAGACACGACCACCCTCATACTCCGCCCATAATTAACATATAGTATCACGCCCCCTAATTAAAACACAACACCCCACCCCTTAATTACCATGAAAATTCCAGCCTCTGGTCCCGCTCTCACACCCCCTCCCTCACAAACTGCACCGGGAGTTCCGTTCAGCCCCGCTCCTCCCGGTCAGTCCCGCCCCTCCCGGTCGGCTCCTCCCCTCCCCGCTCACCCCTCCCCAGTCCGGCCGGGCCCGTCCCGCCCCTCACAGCCGTCCCGACCTTTCCCGGCGCCGCCGCCGCCGCCGCCACCGCTCCCCGGCACCAAAATGGCGGCGCCGCTCCCGCTCCGCCGGGCCCGTCCCGCGCGCCCGCCCTCGCCGCGCTTCCATTGGTCGATGCTCCCGCCAGTCCGAAAATCCCGTGTTTTGATTAGGTCATGCTGTAAAGTGGGCGGTGCAGCGCTACGGCTGGATATGATTGACTGCAGCGCAAAAGTAGGCGGGGCCATCGTGAGTGAATGGGGCGGGACAACGTAAGCGCAGCGCTGTGATTGGCTGCGCGGCGCGGAGGCGGGACGAAAAGCCAATGCGAGGTCGCGATTGATCGGGTTGAGCGGAAGAGGCGAGGCAGGGCGGCGGGGCAAGATGGCGGCGCTGTGGCGGGCGCTGCGGGCGCTGCGGGCGCTGCCCGCCGGGGCTCGGGGCCGCTCGGCGGGGTCGCCCGGGTCCGTGGCGCTGCCGCGGCCGCTCGGGGCCGACGCGCACGAGGAGGAGCCGATGTTGGTGGCGCAGAGGAAGGTGAGCGGCCAAGGGCAAAGCGGGAGGGGCGGGGCGGGGTTTGTGTGGGGATTGTGGGTGGGCGTGGTCTGTGGAGGGGCGTGTCTTTGGGCGGGGCCACTCCTGGATGAGATTTAATTAGCATGAGTGGAAGGGGCGTGGCTTAGTTGGAATGGGCGTGGTGTAAATGTTGTGGGCGGGGCTTTAAGAATTTGAGGAGGTGTGAAGGGGCGTTGCTTCGTGGGCGTGGCCTAATTTGGGCGGGGCTTCACCGTGTTTAGGTGATTGCCTGCCTGTGAAGGGGCGCAGCCGGGAGGGGGCGTGGCCTGGGCTGAATGGGGACTGTGGGTGTGGTAAAAGGAAGGGCGTGGCAAGAAGGGGCGTGGCCAGGGCTGAGATTTAGGAGGGGGACAGACCTGGGGTTGGGGCTCAGGTGGTTCCTATGGCCCAGGGTTCCTGAGGAGGGGCTGGGACACACCTGGGGGTGCCTGGACGAGGGGCTGGGACACACCTGGCTGTGGCAGGAGGCTCACACGACGCTCCCCACACAGAACCCCGACTACCATGGCTTCTCGGCCGACCCCGACGCCGACGTGCTGAACATGCGCGCCGCCTTCCTGGCCGGCATCTCCGTCGCCATCGTCCTGGGCTCCGTCTTCGTCCATTACCTGCCCGACCACGGGTCTGTGATCGTGGGGTCTCACCTGGGAAACCCCCCATGGTGAAGGGGGGACGGGGACAGCCCCAAGGAGAGCTTGTAGTTGAGAGCCTCTCCATAGCTTCCCCACATTTTTGCGGTTTATAGGGGTTTTTTTGGGGGGGTTATGGGTGTTGTTGAGTCTCCTGAGAGTTCTGTGGGAGCTCCCAAGGGGATTTGGGGACCAACAAGACCCCTTGTACACCCTACAGGGGTTTCTATGAAATCTTTGGGGGGTTTTGGGGTCTATAGGGCCCTTGGCAGGTCTGGGAGTGTCTATAGGAGCCCATGGGGGATCTGGGAGAGGATTTAGGGGGCTACAGAGCCCCGTGGGGGGCTATAGAAGGCATGGGGAGGTTAGGGTGGACTCTGGGGTGCGTATAGGGACCTACAGGGATGCCTGAGCCTTTGAGGAGGGAGGAATTCCGACACCTGGCAGGGGGTTTGGGATGTCCCCATGGATCCCCAAGGTGTGGGGCTCACCTGTCCACCCCCTCCCCCGCAGGCTGCAGCAGTGGGCCCGGCGCGAGGCCGAGAGGCTGGTGCAGGAGCGGGAGAGCCGTGGGGAGCCCCTGCTCACCTCCAACTACTACAACCCCAAGTGTCTCCCCCTGCCCCCCCCGGAGTGACCCTCAGACCCTCAGCCGCCCCCCCCCGGAGTGACCCCGGAGCCCGGTGTTGGTTTGTGAATAAAGTTCTGGGTCCTTCCCGACTCCTGCTTTTGTTTTGGGGGGAGGAACAAGGAACTACATCTCCCAGCGGCCCCTGCGGACCTCGTGACGTCACAAGACAGCGACACCATGCGGAAATGGCGCTCTGGCCCCCGCAGCGTCGCCTCAGTGCTCAAGGGACTACATCTCCCAGCGGACCTTGCGGCTCTAGGACGTCACCAGGCGGCGACACCACGCGGAAATGGCGCCCTGGTCCTCACGGCCCCTCCCAGGTTCCCCTGCAGCTCCCCACAGCCCCTATGGGCCCCCCCATGGCCTCCTAGAGCCGCTCAAGCCCCACATAACCTGCGAGGGAGTCCCTCTAGGGCCCTGGAGACCCTCGAGGTTCCCCAAGCTCCCCCTGGGCTGCCGCAGATTCCCCTCGGTCCCCTATAGCCCACTCAGGTCCTCCTCATGCCCCTCTGTGTAGCCCCCTGTGGCTCTGGGACCCCCCCACTTAGGCTCCTATAGGTTCCTGCATTGCTACGGACGCCTTTATTTAAATTTTTCCACGCAGTTGCACTAAGTTGTGCAATTCGGCATGACACTACGTAAAGTCTTCCGCGGTTTCCTGTGAGTTTTTTAAGCACTTCTACGAGCCTCTGATCGGCCCCTATAGTCCCCCAAAATCCCCACTTGGGTCCCCATAGCCCCCCAAGGGCCTCCAAAGCTCCCAGACCCCCCCCCCCGCACCCACCCGTAGCCCCCCGCATTCCGCCCTTTCCAGCCCCCTGTCCCCTCTCGGCCGCCGTCGGGGCGGCGCGCGCCGCGCCGTATCACGAAGCCGCGCAAGGGGCGGGGCTTTCCTCATCCGGGACCCTGCGGCAG
The DNA here is from genome assembly GCF_027887145.1 of Ammospiza caudacuta. NCBI lineage: Eukaryota > Metazoa > Chordata > Aves > Passeriformes > Passerellidae > Ammospiza > Ammospiza caudacuta. The sequence goes on along the minus strand of NC_080624.1, from coordinate 3,358,466 downwards.
GAAAAGGGGCGTGGCCAGCCGGGGCGCGCCCGCCCAATCCTCGCGTCGGGTGAGGCGGGCAGGGAGGGGGGCGGGCGGTGGCGGGAGGAGACAACCAATGAGACCGCGGCGCCGGGCGGCGCCGACCAATGGAAGAGCGCGGGGGGCGTGGCCTCGCGCGCGCAGGGAGGGGGCGGCGGGTGGCAGCGGCCGCGGCCGCCATCTTGTCGCGGAGGAGCCGAGCGGAGCGGGCGGGACCCGGCGGCGGGGCCTGGACAGCGACATTGGTGCGGGGCCGGCGGCGAGCCCGGGCGTGCTCGGGGGCTGCTCCGGTCTGCAGGGGCGCGGGGAGGCGGCCCCGGGGCCGGCCAGTGCGGCCCCGCCTTGCGGGATCCGGCGCCGGGCCTGAGGGGGCCGGGGGGGAGCCGTGAGGGGGAACCGCCCCCCCCACAGCGGGACCCTCAGGATGGGGAGCGCGGGGGGAACCGCGACCCCCGCTCGGGGAGCCCCGGGGATGGGGAACCCCCCTGGGTGGGACCCCCGGGGATGGGGAACCCGCCCCGGTTAATGGGGAACCCCGCAAGGGAGGCCCCGAGGGCGGGACCGGCCCGGGATGGGACCCCCGGGACCCCCCCGGGACCCGCCCGGGGCTGGGAGCGCTCTCGGGGGCGGGGGCGGTGCCGTGCCTGGCTCTGGGGGTGCTGGTGCGCTCTGATGTCCCTCAGTGCCGCCTCGCTGTCCCCAAGTGTCCCTCCCCACCCTTCCGTGTGTCCGTCCGTCCCTGCGTGTCGCTCTGTCCGTCCGCGGTGTCACCGGGGCGGCGACAGCCAATGGGACAGCGCGGGGGAGCTGTCGCACCTGGTGGCCCCGCCCGTGACCCCATTCACCTGGTGTGTCACCGTCTGTGTCACCTGGCGTCACCCTCCTTGTCCCCGCCGTCACCTGGTGTCACCCTGCATCACCCTCTCCATCCCTGCTGGCCCTCGTTGCCATCTCCGGTGTCACCTGGTGTCACCTCCAGCATCATCCCCTGTCCCCGGTGTCACCTCTCGTCACTTTATGTGTCGCTGTGTCCTGTTCGGTGCCACCCTGTGTGTCACCCCCTGCTGTTGGTGACCTCAGGTGGCCGCAGTTGTCACCTCTTGTCTGTCCCAGTGTCCCTGCTGTCCCCAGCCCTGTCCCCGTGTGACCCTGCTTGGCTTCTGTCCCTGTCCCTAAATGTCCGGCTGACCCCTGGCTGTCCCCAAGTGTCCAGTTTGCTGCTGTCCCTGTCCCTGGATGTCCCCAGATGTGTCCTGACCCCATCCTTGTCCCCAGATGTCCCCAGATGTCCAGCTCCCCTCTGCCCATGGATGTCCTGACCCTCTCTTTGTCCCCGTGTGTCCCCTGACCTGTCCTTGTCTCCAGGTGTCCCCAGCTGTCCCTTGACGTGTCCCTGTCCCCGTGTGTCCCCTGACTGTCTCTGTTCCTAGATGTCCCTAGATGTCTTCTGACCTGTCTCCCAACTGTCCCTATCCTCAGGTGTCCCCAGCTGTCCCCTCCCTGTCTCCAGCTGTCCCTGATGTCCCTTTCCCTGTCCCCAGCTGTCCCTGACTGTCCCCTGACTGTCCCTGTCCCCGGATGTCCCCAGCTGTACCCCTGTCCCCAGCTGTCCCTGACTGTCACTGTCCCCACATGTCCCAGCTGTCCCTCACTGTCCCCTCGCTGTCCCCAGATGTCCCTCACTGTCCCAGCTGTCCCTGATGTCCCTGTCCCCAGCTGTCCCCTCACTGTCCCTTGCTGTCCCCAGATGTCCCTCACTGTCCCTGATGTCCCAGCTGTCCCCTCACTGTCCCTGATGTCCCAGCTGTACCCAGCTGTCCCTCACTGTCCCTCGCTGTCCCCAGCTGTCCCCAGCTGTCCCTCACTGTCCCTCGCTGTCCCCAGCTGTCCCCAGCTGTCCCCTCACTGTCCCTCGCTGTCCCCAGATGTCCAGCTCCCCGCTGTCGAAGAAGCGCCGCGTCTCTGGGTCAGAGCCACCGACGGGCTCCAGCCGTGCCCCTGCCCCCGCCGTGTCCCCGAGCGTCACCCCCGCCAACGTGAGTGCCACCAACCCCTGAGTGACACCTCCTGAGTGCCACCGACCCCCGAGTGCCACCGACCCCCCCTGAGTGCCATCGACCCCTGAGTGCCGCCGACCCCTGAGTGACACCAACCCCTGAGTGCCACCAACCCCCGAGTGCCACCAACCCCCGAGTGCCACCAACCCCTGAGTGCCACCGACCCCTGAGTGCCACCAACCCCCGAGTGCCACCAACCCCTGAGTGCCACCGACCCCTGAGTGCCACCAACCCCTCACCACCACCTCCTGAGTGCCACCGACCCCCCCTGAGTGACACTGCCGTGCCCTGAGTGCCACCAACCCCCCCAGTGATGCTGCCACCTCCCGAGTGCCACCAACTCCTCTGAGTGTCACCAACCCCTCGTGAATGCCACTGTCCCTTCCTGAGAGCCACCAACCCTTCCTGAGTGCCACCAACCCCCCCTGAGTGGTACTGTCCCCTCCCAAGGGCCACCAACCCCTCCCGAGTGCCACCAACCCCTCATTGCCACCTCCTGAGTGCCACCATCCTGTTGGGGACCCTGGACCACCCACGGTGGCTTTGTCACCCTCTGGGGAGCCCCTGGTGTCATTGTCACCTCTGTGGTGCTCAGAGCTGCTGCTGGGGGTGCGGTGTCACCTGGTGTCACCTGTGGGTCTTGGGGCTGTCCCTCCATGTCCCCTTACTCTGCTCAGGGTCATTTACTGTCCCTCTTTGTGACATTTGTCCCCCAGGTCCCCAATGTCCCCTCAACAATGGGCAGTGTCACCCACAAAGTGTCACCAGCCCGACTGTTGTCACCGTGGTGTGACACCACCCTGCTGTCACCTCCTGCCACCCCTTGGGGGTCCTGCTCCCTGTCCCAGGGTGTCACAGCACCCATTGTCACCCTCAGTGTCCCTGTGGTGGCACCGCTGTCCCCATGGTGGCACCGCTGTCCCCTGGTGACACCGCTGTCCCCTGGTGGCACCGCTGTCCCCGTGGTGGCACCGCTGTCCCCTCTGTCCCCAGGGAATGGCGAAGAACGGGGCCGAGGCCGAGATCGATGAGGGGCTCTACTCCCGCCAGCTGTGAGTGAGGGGGACACGGGGGGACATTTTGGGGTCCCCGGGGGGGTTTTGGGGTCCCCAAGGAGGATTTGGGGTCCCCACGGACTTGGGGGGCTCCCTGTGGAGTGGTGGGGTCCCCATAGTTTGGGGTTTTCTCATGGATTTGAGGTTCCTTATGGATTTGGGGTTTGCCCCGTGAGTTTTGGGGTTCCCATGGATTTAGGGTTTTGCCATGGATTTGAGGTTCCTTATGGGTTTGGGGTTTCCCCGTGGATTTGGGGTTTTTCCGTAGTTTGGGATTTTTTAATACTTTTTATTTAAATATTTAATAACTACAGAAGATGAAGCAGAACACCATTGAATTGAGGAGGGTTCCTCCAACCTTGACAAATTTCCCCTGTGAGCTCTGATTTCCCGCTGAGATTTTTGGGTTCCCATTGAATTCTTTAGGATGCCATGGTGATTTTGGGGTTCCCGTTGAGTTCTGTGGGATCCCACTGAGATTTTGGGGTTCCCGTTGAGTTCTGAGTTCCCATGGATGTTTTTGGGTTCCCATTGAGATTTCTGGGTTCCCGTTGAGTTTTTTGGGTTCCCGTTGAGTTCTGTGGGATCCCACCGAGATTTTTGGGTTCCCATTGAGATTTCTGGATTCTCATTGAGTTCTTTGGGTTCCCATTGAAATTTTTGGGATCCCACTGATATTTTTGGGTTCCCATTGTGTTCTTTGGGATCCCATTGAGATTTTGGGGTTCCCATTGATTTCTTTGGGATCCCACTGAGTTCTTAGGGATCCCATTGGAGATTTTTGGGTTCCTGTTGAGTTCTTTGGGATCTCATTGAATTCTTTGGGTTCCCACTGATATTTTTGGGTTCCTGTTGCGTTCTTTGGGTTCCCACTGAGATTTTTGGGTTCCCATTGAGTTCTGAGCTCCCACGGAGTGTTTTAGGGTTCCCCCTGACATTTTTGGGGTTTTTCCCCCCCAGGTACGTGCTGGGCCACGAGGCCATGAAGCGCATGCAGACCTCCAACGTGCTGGTGTCGGGGCTGCGGGGCCTGGGCGTGGAGGTGGCCAAGAACCTGGTGCTGGGGGGGGTCAAATCTGTCACCCTGCACGACCCCCCACCCCGCAGCCTGGGCCGACCTGGCCTCCCAGGTGGGTCCCTGTGAGGTTTTTGGGGTTTTTTGGGTTTTTTTTTAGCTTAAATTGTTGTTAATTGCTGTGTTTGGGTGGTGGAGTTTGTTCCGGGTGTGAGGGGATTTTGGAGGGAGGTTCGTTGGGGGGGGATTTGGGGGTTTTTGGGGGGCAGGTTGGGGTTTTGGGGTGGTTTGGAAGGGTTTGTGGGGGGAAGGTAGGGTTTTGGGGCGGTTTGGTGTCATTTGGGGTGTTTGTTGGAGTTTTGGGGTGGTTTGGAGAGTTTGAGGGGATTTTGGGGGTGCTTATTGGATTTTGGGGTGGGTTGGGGGGATTTTGGGGTGGTTTGGAGTGGTTTGTTGGGTTTGTTGGGGTTTTGGAGTCGTTTGGGGGGATTTTAGGGTTCTTGTTGGGGTTTGGAGGTGGTTTGGAGTGATTTGGGGTGTTTGTTGGGGTTTGGGGTGGTTTTGGTGGCGTTTTGGGGGTGTTTGTAGGGGTTTTGGGGGTGTTTTTAAGGGGGTTTGGGGTGGTTTTGGTGTGTTTTAGGGGTGTTTTGGAGGTGGTTTTGGGGTTATTTTGGGAATGTTTTGGGGTTGTTTTGGGGTTTCAGACCCTCGTGTCCTCCAGTTTTCCCTGCTGGAGGAGGATGTGGGATGTTTGGGGAATGTTTTTGGGGTTGTTTGGGATGTTTATGGGGATGGTTTTGGGGATGTTTTTGGGGATGTTTTGGGGTTCCTGGCCCCTTGTTCCCCCCAGTTCTACTTGTGGGAGGAGAATGTGGGATGTTTGGGGGACGGTTTTGGGGTTGTTTTGGGGATGTTTTTGGGGTTGCTATGGGGATGTTTCTCGGATTGTTTTGGGGATGTTCTTGGGGCTGTTTTGGGGTTATTTTGGGGGTGTTTTTGGGATTGTTTTGGGGTTCCTGACCCCCGTTCCCCCCAGTTCTACCTGCGGGAGGAGGACGTGGGGCGCAGCCGGGCCGAGGCGACGCTGCCGCGCTTGGCCGAGCTCAACTCGTACGTGGCCGTGAGCAGCACCCGGGAGCCGCTGTCCAAGGAGCTGCTGGGCACATTCCAGGTAACCTGGCACAGCTGTGCCCACCTGGGCTCAGGGGTAATGCCCTCAGACAGGTGTGCCCATCTGGGTACAGGCGTAACCCCCTCAGACAGGTGTGCCCACCTGGACACAGGCGTAACCCCCTCAGACAGGTGTGCCCACCTGGGTACGGGTGTAACCCCCTCAGACAGGTGTGCCCACCTGGGCACAGGCGTAACTCCCTCAGACAGGTGTGCCCACCTGGGCACAGGCGTAACCCCCTCAGACAGGTGTGCCCACCTGGGTACAGGTGTAACCCCCTCAGACAGGTGTGCCCACCTGGGTACAGGTGTAACCCCCTCAGACAGGTGTGCCCACCTGGGCACAGGCGTAACCCCCTCAGACAGGTGTGCCCACCTGGGTACAGGTGTAACCCCCTCAGACAGGTGTGCCCACCTGGGTACAGGTGTAACCCCCTCAGACAGGTGTGCCCACCTGGGTACAGGTGTAACCCCCTCAGACAGGTGTGCCCACCTGGGTACAGGTGTAACCCCCTCAGACAGGTGTGCCCACCTGGGTACAGGTGTAACCCCCTCAGACAGGTGTGCCCACCTGGGTACAGGTGTAACCCCCTCAGACAGGTGTGCCCACCCAGGGCCAGGCAGCCCAATTAATCCAGGTGGGTGGCCCAGGTGAGCCAGGTTAATAGTCAGGTGAATGCCCAGGTGGGCGCCCGGGTGACCAAGGCAAGTGCCCAGGTGAGAGCTCAGCTGGGTGCCCAGATAAGTGCCCAGGTGAATACCCAGGTGTGTGCCCAGCTGAATACCCAGGTGGGTGCCCAGGTGAGGACCCAGGTGTGTGCCCAGCTGAATACCCAGGTGGGTGCCCAGGTGAGGGTCCAGGTGAATACCCAGGTGTGTGCCCAGCTGTGTGCCCAGATGAGCGCCCAGGTGAATGCCCAGCTGTGTGCCCAGCTGTGTGCCCAGGTGAGTGCCCAGTGCCTGTCCCACAGGTGGTGGTGCTGACCAACTCCCCGCTGGAGGAGCAGCTCTGGGTGGGCGATTTCTGCCACAGCCACGGCATCAAACTGGTGGTGGCCGACACGCGCGGGCTCTTCGGGTGAGGGGCACCCCCACATGGGGCATTTTGGGGTCCCTTTTGGCCTGGGTCCCTTTTGGGGTGGGTCCCTTTTGGGGTGGGGTCCCTTTTGGGGTGGGTCCCTTTTGGGGTAGGTCCTTTTAGGGTGGGTCCATTATGGGGTGGGTCCCTTTTGGGGTGGGTCCCTTTTGGGGTGGGTCCTTTTAGGGTGGGTCCCTTTTGGGCTGGGGTCCCTTTTTGGGCTGGGTCCCTTTTGGGGTGGGTCCATTATGGGGTGGATCCTTTTGGGGTGGGTCTTTTCTGGGGAGTCCCTTTTGGGGTAGGTCCTGTTTAGGGTGGGTCCTTTTGGGGGGAATTTTGGGGTGGGTCCTTTTTGGGGTGGGTCCCTTTTGGGGTGGGTCTTTTCTGGGGGGTCCTTTTTGGGGTGGATCTCTTTTAGGGTGGGATTTTTGGCGTTCATCTCTTTTGGGGTGGGTCTTTTTTGGGAAGGGTCCTTTTGGAGTGAGTCCCTTTTGGGATGTGTGCTTTTGGGGCAGGTCTCTTTTGGGGTGGGGTTTTTGGTGTGCGTCTCTTTTGGGGCGGATCCCTTTTGGGATGGGTCTTTTCTGGGGGGGGTCCCTTTTGGGGTCCCTTTTAGGGTGGGTCCTTTTTGGGGCGGGTCTCTTTTTGGGGTAGGTTTCTTTTGGGGTGGATCCCTTTTTGGGGTGAGTCCTTTTTGGGGTGGGTCCCTTTTTGGGGTAGGTTTCTTTTGGGGTGGATCCCTTTTGGGGTGGGTCCTTTTAGGGTGGGGGAATTTTGGGGTGGGGACCTTTTAGGGTGGGTCCCTTTTGGGAAGGGTCTTTTAGGATGGGTCTCTTGGGGTGGGGTTTTTGGGGTGCATCTCATTTGGGGTGGGTTCTCTTGGGGCAGGTCTCTTTTGGGGTGGGGTTTTTAGAAGTTTCCTTTTTAGAGAGGGGATTTTATGGTGGATCACTTTTGGGGTGGGGTTTTTAGGAGATTCTTTTCTGGGGTGGGATTTTATGGTGGGAATTTTCCAGTAGATCCCTTTTGGGATGGGATTTTTAGGGGAGCCCTTTTTTGTGGTGGAAGATTTTAGGACATTCCTTTCTGGGGTGGGATTTTTGAGGTGGGATTTTTAGGGTGGGGGATTTTAGGATGGATCCCTTTTAGGGGGGATTTTTAGGAGATTTTTTTAGGATGGGATTTGGGGCTGGATCCCTTTTGGGGTTCAGCACTGACCCCCCTCCCCTCACAGGCAGCTGTTCTGTGACTTTGGGGACGACATGGTGGTGACAGACCCCAACGGGGAGCAGCCCCTCAGTGCCATGGTGTCCATGGTCACCAAGGTATGGGAGGGGACACCTCGGGGTGTCCCCAGGAGGGTTTTGGGTCCCCTCAGCACCCTCTGTGTTCCCTCCAGGGTGACTGGGTCCCCTCAGCACCCTTTGTGTCCCCTCTGTGTCCCCACCATGTCCCCTCATGTCTCCCAGGGGTGTTCCTGGGTGTCCCAGTGTCCCTTCTGGGTGAGGTCCCCTCTGGGTTTCCGGGTGTCCCTGTGTCCCCCTTGTGTCCCCCTCATTGTGCCTTGTGTCCCCAGGGCTGTCCTGGGGAGGTTCCTGGGTGTCCCCCCTGTGTCCCCAGGGCTGTCCCAGGGAGGTCCCTTGGTGTCCCCCCCGTGTCCCCAGGGCTGTCCCAGGGAGGTTCTTTGGTGTCCCCCCATGTCCCCTCACGCTGTCCCGTGTCCCCAGGGCTGTCCTGGGGAGGTTCCTGGATGTCCCTGTGTCCCCTCACTCTGTCCCCGTGTCCCCAGGGCTGTCCCAGGGAGGTTCCTGGGGAGGTTCCTGGGTGTCCCCCCATGTCCCCTGACCATGTCCCGTGTCCCCAGCGCTGTCCTGGTGAGGTTCCTGGGGAGGTTCCTGGGTGTCCCCCCTGTGTCCCCTCACCCTGTCCCGTGTCCCCAGGGCTGTCCTGGGGAGGTGACCTGCCTGGACGAGGCGCGTCACGGCTTCGAGACGGGCGACTTTGTCACCTTCACGGAGGTGGAGGGGATGGAGGAGCTGAACCGCTGCGGGCCCGTGGAGATCCGAGTGCTGGGTGAGCCCTGCCTTGGGGGGCCCCACACCTGGGGGTCCTTTTTGGGGTCTCTGAGGCACCTGGGGGTCCTTTTTGGGGTCTCTGAGGCACCTGGGGATCCTTTTTGGGGTCTCTGAGGTACATTGAGGTCCTTTTTGGGGTCTCTGAGGTACCTAGGGGTGTCCTTAGGGAATCTCTGAGGCACTTGGGGCCCTTCTTAGGGTCTCTGAGGCACCTGGGGGTCCTTTTTGGGGTCTCTGAGGCACCTGGAGCTGCTCTGGGGGGTCTCTGAGGCACCTGGGACTGTCCTTAAAGGGTCTCTGAGGTACATTGAGGTTCTTGATGGGGTCTCTGAGGGACCTGGGATCCTTTTTGGGGTCTCTGAGGTACATTGAGGTCCTTTTTGAGATGCCTGAGGCACCTAAGGGTCCTTTTTGGGGTCTCTCAGGCAGCTGAGGCCCCTTTTTGGGGTTTCTGGGGGGCCTTCCGGTATTTCTGAGGCACCTGGGACTGTTCTTAGGGGGTCTCTGAGGTACACTGAGGTCCTTGAGGGGGTCTCTGAGGGACCTGGGGCTCCTCTGGGGGGCCCTCTGAGCCACCTGGGGGCCTTTCTTAGGGTGTCTGAGGTACCTGGGGGTTCTTTTTGGGATGCCTAAGGCACCTGGGGATCCTTTGTGGGGTCTCTGAGGCACCTGGGGATCCTTTGTGGGGTCTCTGAGGCACCTGGGGCTGCTCTAGGGAGGTCTCTGAGGCACCTGGGGCCTCTTCTGGGGTGTCTGAGGCACCTAGGGTTTCTTTTTGGGGTGCCCCAGACACCTGGATCTCTTTTTGGGGTGTCCCCAGGGCCGTACACGTTCAGCATCGGGGACACCAGCGGCTACGGGGACTACGTGCGGGGTGGCATCGTCACCCAGGTCAAGATGCCCAAGCACATCCACTTCGTGAGTGGCACTGGGAGCACTGGGGGGCACTGGGAGGGCACTGGGAGGAACTGGGAGGGCACTGGGAGGGACTGGGGGGCACTGGGAGGGACTGGGGGGCACTGGGAGGGCACTGGGAGGGACTGGGAGGGCACTGGGAGGGACTGGGGGGCACTGGGAGGAACTGGGAGGGCACTGGGAGGGACTGGGGGGCACTGGGAGGGCACTGGGAGGGACTGGGGGGCACTGGGAGGGCACTGGGAGGGACTTGGGGGCTGGTGGGTTATACTGAGCTATACTGGGTTGTACTGGATTGTATTGGATTATACTGGTGTATACTGGGTTATACTGGGCTATACTGGATTATAGTGGTGGTATTGGGTTATACTGGATTATACTGGGCTGTGCTGGTTTATGTTGGGTTTATGCAGCTATACTGGGTTATACTGGGATATATTGAGTTATACTGGATTGTACTGGGTAGTATTGGTTTATACTGGGCTGTATGGGTTTATACTGGGCTGTGCTGGTTTATACTGGGTCATAGTCAGTTATACTGGATTATACTGGGCTATAAGAGTTTATACTGGGCTGTACTGGTTTATACTGGGTTATATTGGGTACTATTGAGTTATACTGGATTGTACTGGGTAGTATTGGTTTATACTGGACTGTATGGGTTTATACTGGGCTGTGCTGGTTTATACTGGGTTATAGTCAGTTATACTGGATTATACTGGGCTATAGGGGTTTATACTGGGCTGTACTGGTTTATACTGGTTTATACTGGGATATATTGAGTTATACTGGATTGTACTGGGTAGTATTGATTTATACTGGGCTGTACTGGTTTGTATTAGGTTATAGAGATTTATACTGAGCTATACTGGTTTGTATTGGGTTGTGTTGGGTTATAGGGGTTTATACTGGGCTATACTGGTTTATATTGGGTTATGCTGGGCTATTCTGCTTTATACTGGGCTCTACTGGGTTATACTGGTAAATACTGGGCTATACTGGGTTGTGCTGAGCTATAGGGGTCTATACTGGGTTATACTGGTTTATACTGGTTTACACTGGTGCGTTCTCCCCAGAAACGGTTGCGGGACGCGCTGGCCGAGCCCGAGATGATGGTGACGGATTTCGGCAAGGCCGAGAGGCCCTCGATGCTGCACTGGGCGTGGCAGGGCCTGCACCGCTTCCTGCAGCAGCACGGCCGCGCCCCGCGGCCCCGCCACCAGGTGGGGACACTGGGGACATGGAGGCCACCATGACCTGCCCCAACACAATGTCCCTGGGGCACTGTCACTGGTGACACTGGGGACATTGAGGGTGTTGGGGACATGGAGGCCACCATGACCTGCCCCAACACAATGTCCCTGGGGCACTGTCACTGGTGGCACTGGGGACATTGAGGGTGTTGGGGACATGGAGGCCACCATGACCTGTCCCAACACAATGTCCCTGGGGCCCTGTCACTGGTGGCACTGGGGACATTGAGGGTGTTTGGGACATGGACGTCACCATGACCTGCCCCAACACAGTGTCCCTGGGGCCCTGTCACCAGCTGGTGACACTGGTGATGTTGAGGGTGTTGAGGATATGGATGCCACCAGGATCTGTCCTGTCATGGCCACCCACAGGTGGTGACACTGGGGCATTAAGGGTGTTGGGGACATAGAGGTCACCTGGGCCCCACCAGAATTTGGGAACATCAGAGGGCTTGGGGGTGTTTGGGGCTTGGAGGGACATTGGGGACATGAAGCCACTGGGTCCTGCACCCACAGGGACCCCCACCATGGTCCCCCTATCTCTTGGGGACATTGGTGACATCATTTGGGGGTGTCACAGACTGTGGAGTGACCTTTGGGCACACTGAGGCCATGGAGGCCACCAAGCCCTGCTCATGGGCCATCCCCAGCACTGTCCCCAGCACCGTGTCCCCGTCCTTGTCGCCGGCAGGGTGACGCGGCCGAGGTGGTGGCCCTGACCAAGGAGGTGGCGGCGGGGGCCGAGCTGGACGAGGAGCTGGTGCGGGAGTTGGCGTTCCAGGCCACCGGGGACCTGGCCCCAGTCAACGCCTTCATCGGCGGCCTGGCTGCGCAGGAGGTCATGAAGGTACCGTGTCCCCGTGTCCCCAAGGCCACCTGGGGCTGCTGCCCCTGTGTGTCACAGCTGGAGCTGCTCAGCTGGCCCTGCCGGGGGTGCCAGACTCGGTGCCTGTGTCCCCTGCTGTCCCCTGTGTCCCCTGGGGTCACTGTGGTGTCCCTGAGGTGTTTGCTGGGGCTCTCCTGAGGTCACTGCCTTGTCCTGTCCCTGAAGTGTCCTTCAGGGTCCTGGCCCTGTCCCTGATGTGTCACTGTGAGGTTGCCACCTTGTCCTTGTCCTGTCCCTCACGTGTCACCTGGGTCCCTGTCCCTGACATGTTTCCGGGTTCCTGTCCCTGACACGTCCACCATGGTCCCAGCCCTGTTGCTGACGTGTCCCCTGGGATGTCCCCAACGTCCTGTCCCTGTCGTGTCCCCAGGATGTCCCTGATCCATCCCTTGGGATGTCCCTCACGTGTCCCCCAGGATTTCGCTGTCCCCAGGCTGTTCATATCCCTGATATGTCCTTGGGCTGTCCCTGTCCCTGACTGTCCCTGGGCTGTCCCCAGGCTGTCCCTGTCCCTGACTGTCCCCGGGCTGTCCCTGGGCTGTCCCTGTCCCTGACTGTCCCTGACTGTCCCTGGGCTGTCCCCGGGCTGTCCCTGTCCCTAACTGTCCCTGACTGTCCCTGGCTGTCCCCAGGCCGTGTCGGGGAAGTTCACGCCCATCACGCAGTGGCTTTACTTCGACGCGCTCGAGTGTCTGCCCGAGGAGAACCGCGACACGCTGCTCACCGAGGAGCAGTGCCGGCCGGTGAGGGGACACGGGGACACCTGGGGACACCTGGGGGGGCTGGGGGCTGAGGGAACCCCCTGGGGGCTGAGGAGAACCGCGACACGCTGCTCGCCGAGGAGCGGTGCCGGCCGGTGAGGGGACACGGGGACACCTGGGGGGACACGGGGACATCTGGAGGGGCTGGGAGACATCTGAGGAGCAGTACCAGCTGTTGAGGGACCTGGGGACATTTGGGGACACCGGGGGCTGGGGGACACCTGAGGAGAACCACAACACGCTGCTCATTGAGGAGCAGTGCCAGCCAGTGAGGAGACATGGGGACACCTGGGGGACACCTGGGGAGGTTGCAAGACACCTGAGGAGCGGTGCCAGCCAGTGAAGGGACACCTCAGGGACATTCATGGGGGCTAAGGGACATGTGACGAGAACTGCAACACACTGCTCACTGAGCGGCAGTGCCACCCAGTGAGGGGACACGGGGACATCTGGGGGACACCAGGGGGGCTGCAGGTGTCACCCCTGGGTAGTGTCACCTTGGAGAGACATCAGTTGGAGGACATCGGTTAGAGGATCCCCATTGGTCACCCCATTGGGGACAGCCGGTGGTGGCCACCCAGCACCCATGGGTGGTCATTCCATGAGGGCACAGCCATGGCTGCTGTCACTCTTGAGTCCCTGTGGTGGCTCTGCAGCCCCAGGGGTGTCCCCTGGCAGGTGACACAGCCAGGTGACGCCGGTGTCACGTTGTCCCCAGCGCAACAGCCGCTACGACGGGCAGATCGCCGTGTTCGGGGCCGACCTGCAGGCCAAGCTGGGCGCCCAGAAGTACTTTGTGGTCAGTGTCCCCAATGTCCCCAGTGTCCCCACCCATGTTCTCAATCGTCCACACGTCTCTTGTGTTGTCACGTCTTCCTCAAATGTCACCAAATTTCCTTTTGTGAATTTACTAAGTGTCACCTTTCCCACACACGCCTTTCCCACACACACGCCACCCTAGGTGTCCCCACGTGTCCCTTAGGTGTCCCCTGGTGTCCTCACACATTTCCTGATTGTTCCTTCAAGTCATCTGTATGTCCTCAATGTCCCTTGTGTCCTCGTCTCTTGAGTGTCCCAAAGTGTCCCTTCACCCTTATCCCTTTCTCACCATCTGTCCCCAACCCCAGTGGCCACCTTGTGCTGTGTTCCCACATGTCCCCAACCCCACTGGCCACCTCCTGTTGTGTCCCCAGCCCTGTGGGCCACCTCCTGCTGTGTCCCCATGTGTCCCCAACCCCGCAGGCCACCTCCTGCTGTGTCCCCACATGTCCCCAGTCCTGTGGGCAGCCTCATGCTCTGTCCCTATGTGTCCCCAACCCCCTGGGCCACCTCCTGCTCTGTCCCCACATGTCCCCAACCCCACAGGCCATCTCCTGCTCTGTCCCCACATGTCCCCAGTCCCATGAGCCACCCCGTGCTCTGTCCCCACGTGTCCCCACGTGTCCCCATGTGTCCCCGGCAGGTGGGGGCGGGGGCCATCGGCTGCGAGCTGCTCAAGAACTTCGCCATGGTGGGCCTGGGCTGCGGCCCCGAGGGCAGCGTCACCGTCACCGACATGGACACCATCGAGAAGTCCAACCTCAACCGCCAGTTCCTCTTCCGGCCGTGGGACGTCACGGTGAGGGCTGGGAGTGACCCAAGGGTTGGCCAACGTTGGGTTGGCTACACCAAGTGGGGAGGGAGGAGTTGAGGAGACGATGAGGGGCAGAGTTTGGGGGGTCTGGAGGGGCAGAGCCAGGGGGAGTTGGGTGGCCACCCTTAAGATGCTGCCATTGAGTTGGCCAAGGTCAACAGTTGAGTTTCTTGGTCAACATCAGTGGTTGAGTTTTGTGCTCAACATCAACAGTTGAGTTTTTTGGCCAATGTCACCTTTAGAGTTTCTTGGTCAACATCAACAGTTGAGTTTCTTGGCCAATGTTACCAGTTGAGTTTTGTGCTCATAAGTTTCTTGGCCAATATTAATGATCAAGTTTTGTGCTCAACATTAATGGTTGAGTTTCTTGGCCAACGCCACTGATTGAGTTTCTTTGGTCAACGTCAACAATTGGTTTTTCGATTAATATCAATTACACTTTTGTAGTCAACGTCAACAGTTGAGTTTCTTGGCCATTGTCAACAATTCAGTTTTGTACTCAATGCCAGTAGTTGAGTTGTTGGCCACCACCAACAGTTGAGTTTCTTGGCCAACATCAACGGTTGAATTTTGTGCTCAGCATCAACAGTTGAGTTTCTTGACCAATGTCACCGATTGAGTTTCTTGGCCAGCATCACCAATTGAACTTCTGAGATGCGTCAGTGCCTTAGGAAAGGGGCGTGGCCCACCAGGGCGTGTCCCGAGGGGCGTGGCTCACCTCCCCGCTGTCCCCACCCACAGAAGCTGAAGTCGGAGCGGGCGGCGGCGGCGGCACGGGAGATGAACCCGGCGCTGCGCGTCAGCAGCCGCACCGACCGCGTGGGCCCCGACACCGAGCGCGTCTACGACGACGACTTCTTCGAGGGGCTGGACGGCGTGGCCAACGCGCTGGACAACGTGGACGCGCGTGAGCGCGGGGGGCTGGGGGCCACGGGGACCCCTGGGGGGCTGGAGGGACCTTTGGGGATTCCTCTTGGGGGCTGTTGGGACCCTTGGGGGGCTATGGGGACCCTTGAGTGTCCATGGGGATTCTTGGGGGGGGCTATGGGGACCCTTGAGTGTCCATGGGGATTCTTGGGGGGGCTATGGGGACCCTTTGGGGGTCCCCCTTGGGGTGCTCTGGGGACTCTTGGGGGTCTATAGGGATTCTTGGGGGGCTATGGGGACCCTTGAGGGTCCATGGGGATTCTTGGGGGGGTTATGGGGACACTTGAGGGTTATGGAGACCCTTGGGGGGCTGCCCCATAGCCCCTGCTTGTGCCCCGAGTCCCTCATAGCCCTGGGAGTGCCCAATATTAGAAAATGCCCCATATTTGGGGGTGCCCCATATCTGGGTCCCCTATAACTTCTGGGGTGCCCCATAACCCCCAGAGATCTTAGACAGCGTGTACTGTGGGGTGTCCCATATCTGGGGGTACCCCATAGGCCGTGAGGGTGCCCTGTACCCCATGGGATGCCCCACAGCCCCTGGCCGTGCCCCATAACTGCCCCACACCCCCTGGGCTGCCCCATAACTGCCCCACACCCCCGGGCAGGGCTGTACATGGACCGGCGCTGCGTTTATTACCGGAAGCCGCTGCTGGAGTCGGGCACGTTGGGCACCAAGGGCAACGTGCAGGTGGTGATCCCGTTCCTGAGCGAGTCCTACAGCTCCAGCCAGGACCCCCCCGAGAAGGCCATTCCCATCTGCACCCTCAAGAACTTCCCCAACGCCATCGAGCACACGCTGCAGGTGCGTCCAGGTGTGCCCACGGCTGTGGGGGGCACCTGGGGGGGCCCAGCTGGTTTTTTTTTGGGGGGGTTTCCAGGTGGTTGTGTGGTGTTTGAGGGGTGCTGGAGAGCACAGGGGTCTTGTTTTGGGGCATCCCAGACTCTGGGTTTGCTGCTTTGGGGGGTTCTAGATCTGGGGTTGTGGTTTGGGGGGGTCTTGGACACTGGAGTTGTTGTTTTGGGGGGGCTTGGACGCTGGGTTCTGTGGTTTTTGGGGGTCCTGGCTTCTGATTTGGGGGTTCTGAACACTGGGGTTGTGGTTTATGGGGTGTCCTAGACACTGAGGTCCCAGTTTGGGGGATCCCAGACTCCTTATTCCCTGGTTTTGGGGGTCCTGGACACTGAAGTGCACATTTTGGGGCGGTCTGGACACCAGGGTTGTTCTTTGGGGGGTCCTGGACACTGGGGTTCTGTTTTGGGGCATCCCAGACTCTGGGTTTGCTGCTTTGGGGGGTTCTAGATCTGAGGTTGTGGTTTGGGGGGTCTTGGACACTGGAGTTGTTGTTTTGGGGGGTCTTGGACACTGGGTTCTGTGGTTTTGGGGGTCCTGGGTTCTGGTTTGGGGGTTCTGAACAATAGGGCTGTGGTTTAGGGGGTGTCCTGGATAGTGGGGTCCCATTTGAGGGGATCCCACACTCAGTGTTCCCTGATTTTGGGGGTCCTGGACACTGAAGTGCATGTTTTGGGGGGTCCTGGACACAAGGGTTCTGGTTTTGGGGCATCCCAGACACACAGTTCCCTGGTTTGGGGGGTTCGGGACCCTGGGTTCTGGTTCTGGGGCTGTGGACACTACACTCCTTATTTTTGGGGGGGTCTGGACACTTGACTCCCCATTTTGGGGGGTTTTAGACACTGGGTTCTGGTTTGGAGATTTCCTGGACATGCAGTTTTCGTTTTGGGGTGTGCTGGGCACTGCAGTGCCCGTTTTGGGGTGCCCCCGGTGCCAGGCCCCCCCCAGTGACCCCCCTATTTGTCACAGTGGGCGCGTGACGAGTTCGAGGGGCTCTTCAAGCAGCCGGCCGAGAACGTGAACCAGTACCTGATGTGAGTGTGGGGGGCGGGCACCCCAAATCCCAATGGAGCCCCCAAATCCCACAGGAATCCCCCCAAGGACCCCAAATTCCTGGAGTGGACCCTGTGCCTCATGGAGATCCCCCTTAACTCTCTACTCCTTTTCCCTGGAGACCCCAAATTCACCCCTTTGGGATTTCCATAATGCCCTGCACCCCTTTTCCCCGGGGACCCCAAATTCCTGGAGGGGACCCTTCACCCCCATAACCCCCTGAACCCCCATAACCCCCTGTACCCCGTTTTCCCCAGGGACCCCAAGTTCCTGGAGCACACCCATTACCCCTGTACCCCCATAACCCCTGTGTCCATTCTCACCCCATTTCTCCCCCCAGGCACCCCAAGTTCCTGGAGTGTACCCCTTAACCCATTGTCACCCCCTGCACCCCGTTTTTCCCCGGGGACCCCAAGTTCCTGGAGTGGACCCTGCATCTTTTGACCCCCATAACCCCCTGTACCCCCTTTTCCCCCCAGGGACCCCAAGTTCCTGGAGCAGATCCTGTGACACCCCTAATCCCCTGTGACCCATTGCCACCCCCTTTTCCCCCCAGGGACCCCAAGTTCCTGGAGCGGACCCTGCACCTGGCGGGAACCCCTGTGACCCCCACCCCCAACCCCTGCACCCCCTTTCCCCCCAGCCACCCCTGTGACCCCCCTGCACCCCCTTTTTCCACCCAGGGACCCCAAGTTCCTGGAGCGCACGCTGCACCTGGCGGGCACCTCTGTGACCCATTGTCATTGTCACCCCCTGCACCCCCTTTTCCCCCCCAGGGACCCCAAGGTGCCTGTGCCTGGCGGGCACCGCTGGGACCCATTGTCACCCACTGTCACCCCATTTTTCCCCGCAGGGACCCCAAGCTCCTGGAGCACACCCTGTGACCCATTGTCACCCCCTGTACCCCCTTTTCCTCCCAGGGACCCCTGTGACCCCCTGTACCCCCCTCTTTCCCCCCAGGGACCCCAAGTTCCTGGAGCGCACGCTCTGCCTGGCGGGCACCCCTGTGACTCATTGTCACCCCCTGCACCCCATTTTTCCCCCCAGGGACCCCAAGTTCCTGGAGCAGATCCTGTGACACCCCTAACCCCCTGTGACCCATTGCCACCCCCTTTTCCCCCCAGGGACCCCAAGTTCCTGGAGCGGACCCTGTGCCTTGCAGGCACCCCTGTGACCCATTGTCACCCCCTGCACCCCTATTTCTCCCCCCAGGGACCCCAAGTTCCTGGAGCACACGCTGCACCTTGCAGGCACCCCTGTGACCCATTGTCACCCCCTGCACCCCCTTTTCCCCCCAGGGACCCCAAGTTCCTGGAGCGGACCCTGCGCCTGGCGGGCACCTCTGTGACCCATTGTCACCCCCTGTACCCCCCTCTTTCCCCCTAGGGACCCCAAGTTCCTGGAGCGCACGCTCTGCCTGGCGGGCACCCCTGTGACCCATTGTCACCCCCTGCACCCCATTTTTCCCCCCAGGGACCCCAAGTTCCTGGAGCGGACCCTGCGCCTTGCAGGCACCCCTGTGACCCATTGTCACCCCCTGCACCCCATTTTCCCCCCCAAGGACCCCAAGCTCCTGGAGCACACCCTGTGACCCATTGTCACCCCCTGCACCCCCTTTTCCCTCCAGGGACCCCAAGTTCCTGGAGCGGACCCTGCGCCTGGCGGGCACCTCTGTGACCCATTGTCACCCCCTGTACCCCCCTCTTTCCCCCCAGGGACCCCAAGTTCCTGGAGCGGACCCTGCGCCTGGCGGGCACGCAGCCGCTGGAGGTGCTGGAGGCCGTGCAGCGCAGCCTGGTCAGCGACCGGCCCCACGCCTGGCCCGACTGCGTGGCCTGGGCCTGCCGGCACTGGCACCGCCAGTACAGCAACAACATCCGCCAGCTGCTGCACAACTTCCCCCCGGGACAGGTGGGCACCTCATAATTAATTAATTACCTCATTAGCCCGGATTAGTGACGCTATTAATTCCATTAGTTACCTTATTTACCCCCATTGCTTCATTTACCCATACCTTATTTACCCCAATATCTGCCAGCTCCTGCACAACCTCCCCCTCAGGACAGGTGGGCACCTGTTAATTGTCTCATTAGCCTGGTTAATTACCTAGTTAACCTGGATTAATGATGCTATTAATCCCATTAGTTACCCTATTTACCTCCATTACTTCCTTTACCCCAACCGCATTTACCCCAACATCCGCCAGCTGCTGCACAACTTCCCCCTGGGAAAGGTGGGAGAGCTTCATTAACTTGTTAATATAATTAATTACATCATTCACCCCGATTAATTTCCCTATTAACCCCATTAGTTACCCTATTTACCCCCATTGCTTCATTTACCCCAACCGCGTTTACCCTGACATCTGCCCACTGCTGCACAACTTCCCCCCGGGACAGGTGGGAGAGCTTCATTAACTCCTTCTTTAATTAATTACCTCACTAGCCCAACTTAATTACCGTATTAGCTCTACTAGTTACCTTATTTACCCCCATTGCTTCATTTACTCCTACTTTATTTACCCCAATATTTGCCAGCTCCTGCACAACTCCCCCCCCCGCCGGGACAGGTGGGCACCTGTTAATTATCTCATTAGCCTGGTTAATTACCTCGTTAACCTGAATTAATGATGCTATTAATCCCATTAGTTATCCTATTTACCCCCACTGCTTCATTTACCCCAACCACATTTACCCCAACATCTGCCAGCTGCTGCACAACTTCCCCCCAGGACAGGTGTGACTTAATTAACTTGTTAATTTAAGTAATTACATTTTTAGCCCAGATTAATTACCCCATTAATCCCATCAGTTATCTCATTTACCCCAATCAATTACTCATTTACCCCAACAGCCACCAGCTGCTGCACAAATTCCCCCCAGGACAGGTGGGAGTCCCTTAATTAACTCATTAACCCAGTTAATTACATTGTTAGCCCCAATTAATAACCGCAGTAACCTCGTTAGTTACCTCATTTACTCCAATATCTGCCAGCTGCTGCACAACTTCTCCCCAGAACAGGTGGCAGAGCCTTCGTTGCCTTGTTAATTTAATTAATTGGATTAATTACCACATTAACCCCATTAATTACTTCATTTACCCCCATTCCTTCATTTACCCCAACACCTGCCAATTAATTACCCTGTTAACCCTATTGATTACTTCATTTACCCCAATATCTGCCAGGAGAATAGGGGAGCACCCCTTGATTACCTTATTAACGTAATTAATACATTGTTACCTAAACAATTGGCTCATTAACTTCAATTAATAGCTCATTAATCTCAATTAATGATCTCATTAACTCTGATTTCTCTCTCCCTTGCAGAAAACGAACTCGGGCACCCTGTTCTGGTCGGGGCCCAAGCGCTGCCCCCACCCGCTCGTGTTCGACCCCGACAACGTGAGTGGGGTCACCTGGGGGGGGGAGGGGACATCACCTGGGTCACCTGTGGGGGTGGGGTTGTCACCTGTGTCACCCTTTGGGCCCATGGTCCCAAAACTCATTTTTGGGAATTGTTGGTCATTGTCGGGTTCCAGTTTTTGGGTGCCATCTGTGCCCCTCTGGGTGCCCCCCCTGCCCTGTGGGTGACACCTCTTCCCTTCTGAGTGCCACCTGTCTCCCACGGGTGACACCATTGTCCCTCTGAGTGCCCCCCATGCCCCCTGGGTTCCAACCCTCATCTCTCTGGGTGCCCTCCGTGCCCTTCTAGGTGCCCCCCGTGTCCCTTTGGGTGCCATGTGTGCCCTGTGTCTTACAGCCCCTGTACCATGGGTGCCCCCTGTGCCCCCGTAGGTGCTACCCATGCCCCTGTGGGTGCCACCTCTGCCCCTCTGAGCGTCACCTCTGCCCCATGGCACCACCTCTGCCCTTCTGAATGCTACCTGCTCCCCGTGGGTGCCACCTCTGCCCTTCCGAGTGCCACCTGTGCCCTGTGGGAGCCACCTGTGCCCCTCTGGGTGCCCCCCGCGGGTGCCATCTCTGCCCCTCTGGGTGCCACCACTGCCCCTCTGAGCGTCACCTCTGCCCCATGGCACCACCTCTGCCCTTCTGAATGCCACCCGCTCCCTGTGGGTGCCACCTGCCCCTCGTGGGTGCCACCCCTGCCCTGTGGGTGCCACCCCTCACCTCTCTGGGTGCCATCTCTGCCTTTCTGAGAGCCACCTGCCTCCTCTAGGTGCCACCCCTGCCCCACGGCCTCTGTGGGTAGCCCTGTGGGTGCCACTCCTGCCCCATGGGTGCCCCCCGTGCCCCTCTGGGTGCCCCCCGTGCCACTTTGGGTGCCACCTGTGCCCTGTGTCCCGCAGCCCCTGCACCTGGACTACGTGGTGGCGGCGGCGAACCTGTTTGCGCAGAGCTACGGCATCGCGGGCTCGCGGGACCGGGCGGCCGTGGCCGAGCTGGTGCGGCACGTGCGGGTGCCCCCGTTCGCGCCCAAGGCCGGCGTGCGCATCCACGTGTCCGACCAGGAGCTGCAGAGCGCCAGCGCCGCGCTGGGTACGGCACGGGGGGCACTGGGGACACTGGGAGAGGGGCTGGGGGCACTGGGGGTAACTGGGACAGGAGCTGCAGAGTGCCAGTGCTGCCCTGGGTATGGCATGGGGGGCACTGGGGGTACTGGGAGAGGGGCTGGGGGCACTGGGACAGGAGCTGCAGAGCGCCAGCGCCGCGCTGGGTATGGGATGGGGGGGTACTGGGAGAACTGGGAGAGGGGCTGGGGGCACTGGGACACTGGGCTGGGGGTAACTGGACCAGGAGCTGCAGAGTGCCAGTGCTGCCCTGGGTACAGGATGGGGGCACTGGGGACACTGGGAGAGGGGCTGGGGCACTGGGGGGCACTGGGACAGGAGCTGCAGAGTGCCAGCACCACCCTGGGTATGGCACCAGGGGAACTGGGGGCATTGGGACAGGAGCTGCAGAGCGCCAGCGCAGCACTGGGTATGGCACTGGGGGGCACTGGAAGAGGGGCTGGGGCACTAGGGGGCACTGGGACAGGAGCTGCAGAGTGCCAGTGCCGCACTGGGTATGGCACTGGGGGGACTAGGAGAACTGGGGGGGTACTGGGAGAGGGGCTGGAGGCACTGGGAAGGGGACTGGGGGGCACTGGGTGAGGGGCTGGGAGCACTGGAGAGCTGCCAATGCCACACTGGGCACAGGCTGGGGTCCTGGCAGTGCCACTGTGGGTGAGGGGCTGGGGGGGGCTGGGGGGGTCCCACAGGTACCATGGGGTGTTAGGGGAGTCCCACAGATGCTGTGGGGGTGCCAAGGGAGTCCCACAGGTGCCATGGGGGTGCCAGGGGGTCCCACGGGTGCCAGGAGGTGCCAGGGGTCCCACGTGTCCCCCTCTCTCCCCACAGATGACGGGCGCCTGGAGGAGCTGAGGGCGTCGCTGCCCAGCCCCGCAGAGCTCCCGGGGTTCCGGATGTTCCCCATCGACTTTGAGAAGGTGGGTGCTGCCCCCATGGGTGCCCCCCAGCCACCCCTGGGTGCCCCCTGCCCACCCTCACCCACCCCTGGCTGTCCCCAGGACGACGACACCAATTTCCACATGGATTTCATCGTGGCCGCCTCCAACCTGCGGGCAGAGAACTACGACATCCCCCCGGCCGACCGCCACAAGGTGGGCACTGGGAGCACTGGGGGATACTGGGAGCAATGGGAAGGGGCTGGGGGGGTACTGGGAGCACTGGGAGAGCACTTGGGAGGGACTGGGAGAGCACTGGGAGTACTGGGGAGGCACTGGGGGATACTGGGAGCACTGGGAAGGGGGTGGAGGATACTGGGGGACACTATGGGGGCATTGGGGGAGCACTGGGGAGGGGCTGGAGAATACTGGGGGAGCACTGGGGGCACTGGGGAAGAGCTGGGGGATACTGGGGGACACTGGGGGATACTGGGAGCACTGGGGAGGGGCTGGAGGATATTGAGGGAGCACTGGAGAGGGACTGTGGGATACTGGGAGCACTGGGGGAGCACTGGGGAGAGGCTGGAGGATACTGGGGGGACACTGGGCAGGGCAGCAGTGTCACTCCAGATGAGAAGCTGGGAGCACTGGGGATACTGGAAGGCACTGGGAGTGCTGAGGGGCTGCTAATGTCGCCCTGGTTGAGGGGTTGGGAGCATTGGGGGCACTGGGAGGCACTGGGGGGCTGCTAATACCACACTGGGGGAAGGTCTGGGGGGATCTATGGGGTTGTTGTGAGGTGTCAAGGGTGCTATGGGGCTGTTACGGGTGCTATGGGGTTATTATGGGTGCTGGGTGTGCTTTGGAATATTCCAGTGATTATTCTGTAATGTGTGGGGCACACACAGACCCCATATGGACCCCACAGTGGGGCTGTGGGGATTCTGTGAATCCCTCAGCCTGATTTTTGGGGCCATCCCCCAGACCCTAAATCCCTTTTTGTTTTTT
Organism: Ammospiza caudacuta; assembly: GCF_027887145.1. NCBI lineage: Eukaryota > Metazoa > Chordata > Aves > Passeriformes > Passerellidae > Ammospiza > Ammospiza caudacuta. The sequence continues at coordinate 3,335,301 of NC_080624.1, read as the reverse complement.
TGTGTCTCTCCCCCAGAGCAAGCTGATCGCAGGGAAGATCATCCCGGCCATCGCCACCACCACGGCGGCCGTGGTGGGCCTGGCGTGCCTGGAGCTCTTCAAGCTGGTGCAGGGGCACCGCCGGCTGAGCTCCTACAAAAACGCCTTCCTCAACCTGGCACTGCCCTTCGTGGGCTTCTCCGAGCCCCTCGCCTGCCCCCGCAACAAGGTGGGCACTGCCAGGGCCGGGGGGCGAGGGCACGGGGGGGTTGGGGTGGCTGGGAGGTGCAGGGAGAGGGGCTTTGGGGTCGCAGTGGGGCAGGAATCACATCCAGAGGGGGTTTGGAGTTGCAGTGGGGCAGGGGTCACTCCCAAAGGGCATTTGGGGTTGCAGTGGGGCTGGGAGTCCCTTCAGGACAAGATTTGGGGTCGCAGCGGGGCAGGGGACACTCCCAGAGGGGATTTGGGGTCACAGTGGGGCAGGGGACACTCCCAGTGGGGATTTGGGGTCCCCCCCCGGCTCTGACCATCCCCACCGTGTCCCCAGTACTACGAGGTGGAGTGGACGCTGTGGGACCGGTTCGAGGTGCAGGGGCTGCAGCCCGATGGGCAGGAGATGACCCTGCGCCAGTTCCTCGCCTACTTCAAGGTACTGGGAGCAACTGGGAGGGACTGGGAGAGGGGCAGGGGACAACTGAGGGACCCCGACCAAGAGGGGAATGCTGGGAAATGGGGAAAGGTCAATCCTCTGTGGTGGCCCACGTCCCCAAGGCTGCAGGGTTCCCGTGGTGGCCGATGTCCCCAAACCCTGCTGACCCCTGTGATGGCCGATGTCCCCGATCGCCGTTGACCCCTGTCCCCATGTCCCCAAGGTTGCAGGGTTCCTATGGTGACCGATGTCCCTGAACCCTGCTGACCCCTGTCTGTGGTGGCCAATGTCCCCAAGGCCATGGGGTTCCTGTCGGTGTCCCATGGTGGCCGATGTCCCCAAGCTCCACTGACCCCCAAGGTGGCCGATGTCCCCAAGCCTCGCTGACCCCTGTGGTGGCCAATGTCCCCCGAACCCCACTGAGCCCTGTGGTGGCCAATGTCCCCAAGGCCATGTGGGTCCCATGGGTGCCCCATGGTGGCCAATGTCCCCAAGGTCACAGGGTTCCCATGGTGGCCACTGTCCCCAAGCCCTGCTGAGCCCTGTCCCCATGTCCCCACAGAAGGAGCACCGGCTGGAGATCACCATGCTGTCCCAGGGCGTGTCCATGCTCTACTCCTTCTTCATGCCGGCCGCCAAGCTGCGCGAGCGCCACGACCAACCGTAGGGACACCGGGGACACTGGGAGATACCAGGGACACGGGGGACATGGGGACATTTGGGTACTGGGGACACAGGTGGGGTCCAGGGCAGGGTTGGAGGAAGGACACAGCCTGTGGCAGGGACGTGTCTTGAGGACAAGAACGCAGCCCTGTGGTTGGGGGACGTGTCCCAGGGGTGGGGACAGGGCGTGGCTGTGTCCCCTCCCTGTGTGTGCCCGGGCACTCCCTTCCTGTCCCCAAAGGATGACCCGTGTCACATGTCCCTGCCGTGTCCCCCGGTCCCCATAGGCTGACAAGAGACCATGTCCTTGCTACGTCCCGTGTCCCCTCAGGATGACAGAGGCCATGTCCCCCATGTCCCCTGTCCCTGCAAGATGGCAGAGACCAAACCCCATCTCCCACCCTGCCCCCCCAGGATGACCATGCCCCATGTCCCTGCAATGTCCCCTGTCCCCACAGGATGACAGAGGCCATGCCCCCTGTCCCCGCAATGTTCCCAATGTCCCCTATCCCCCCAGGATGGCCGTGCCCCATGTCCTTGCCGTGCCCCCTGCCTCTGCCACGTCCCCCATGTCCCCTGTCCCCACAGGATGACCATGCCCCATGTCTCTGCCATCTCCCCTGTCCCTGAAGGATGACAGAGACCAAACCCCATGTCTCCCCTGTCCCCGAAGGATGACTGTGCCCCCTGTCCCTGCCATGTCCCCACAGCATGACAGAGGCTGCACCCCCTGTCCCTGCCATGTCCCCCATGTCCCCTGTCCCCGCAGGATGACAGAGATCGTGACGCGGGTGTCCAAGAAGAAGCTGGGCCGCCACGTCAAGGCGCTGGTGTTCGAGCTGTGCTGCAACGACGACAGCGACGCCGACATCGAGGTGCCCTACGTGCGCTACACCATCCGCTAGGGGGCGCTCGGCCCCGCCCCTCCGCCCGGCCACGCCCCCGCACAGGCCACGCCCCATCACGCCCCGCCCCTCTCCCATAGTCGTTGTTGTGTCGGCCCCGCCCCCTGGGTGGGGGTGGGGTCTGGGGGCGGGGTGAGGGCCCCGCCCAATAAACATAGACCTTGGCAAAAAGGGGGCGTGTCTGAGTCACGTGGTGCTGGCACGGCTGGCGACTGCGGTGACAATTGACCCTAGGTGGCACTGCCGTGGCTGGCATGTGATAACAGTGCCACCGGCATGGCCAGCACGCGACAGCAGTGACAATTGACCCTATGGTGGCACTCCTGTGGCTGGCATGTGACAGCGGTGACAATTGAACAGTGCCACTGGCATGGCCAGCATGTGACAGCAGTGACAAATGACTCCATGGTGGCATTGCCATGGCTGGCATGTGATACCAGTGACAAATTACTCCATGATAGCATTGGCTATGGTGGCACTGGCAGAGCTGGCACCAGACACTGGTGACAAATGACCCTGCGGTGGCACCAGGGTGGCTTTATTGGGGGTGGGGACATGGGGGGACCCCCCTCAGTCACGTGTGGGGCTCGGTGTCACCTCAGTGTCACCCACAGGCCTTGGGGACTTGGTGCTGCTGTCCTCAGTGTCACCGGTGTCAGCTGTGTCACCTGTGAAAGGTCAGCACAGCCCTGTGTCACCTGTGTCCCCATGGCTCACAGTGTCACCTGCACTCCCGTGCGTCCCCGTGTGTCACCTGCAGACGTGTCCTCGTGTCACGCAGTCACTGAGGTCGCTGTGTCACCCTCGGTGTCCTTGCTGTCCCCAGGGGTTCCCGTGGAGCTCTGGCTGTCCCCATTGTCCCCATCCAGGTGACATTTCTGCCGCAGGAGCTGCCGGTACCGGGTGGCCGCAGCCTCCATGGTGGCCTGGAGCTCGGCCACCTCCACGGCCAGCGTCACCCCTGGGGACAGGGGGACACGGGGGGGACCGAGGGTGTCACGGGGGCCACGACCTTTAGGCCCTCCCCAGGTTTGGGGACACCCCAGATTTGGGGTTTTCCCCCCATTCTTGGGCCCCTCTGGGTTTGGGGACATTTGGTGGTTTTTGGGGACCCCCCAAGTTCCTTCCCAGTCCCCCCCAGTCCCCCCAGTTCCTCACCCTTCTGGAAGCTTCCCTGGGCCTGCCGCAGACTGGGGGGCACCAGGACCCCAAACCAGCCCAGGGGGTCTGGGGGGGGCCGGCTGGGGGTCCCCCCTTTCTCAGGGGCTCCCCGGCGCTGCCGCAGCCCTGGGGGGGAGAGAAAGGTCAGAGACCCCCCCCAAAAAACAACTGAGGGACCCCCAAACATCCACAGGACCCCTCAGAACGCCCCAGCACCCCAAATTCCCCCCAGTTCCTCCCTTGCCCCCCCAGCACCCATAGGTGACATCCCCAGACCCCCCAGTCTGTCCCCAACATGCACTGAGGACCTCTTGGGGACCCCCACACCCCCCCAAGGGACCCCAACCCCTCCTCACCGTCAGCCCCCCCCTGCTGGGGGTCGGGGTCCTCGGGGTCCCCCCCTGTTCCGGGCACCTCCTCAAAGTGGGGGCGTCCCTCGGGGTCCTGCCTGAGGGTGACACAGTGGGGACAGCGTCACCACCGTGCCCCGGAGTCACTTGGCCACCACAGGGACGTCCCAGCAGCCCCCAGAACTCCTAAACCTCCCCCCACATTGGGGACATTGATGTCACCCCTGTGTCACCTCCCCAAACTGGGGTTGGGTCCCTGATGTCCCCCTCCCCATGTCCCTCCCTGTGTCACTGCCACCCCTCTCAGTGTGTCCCCAATGTTCTCATGTCCCCCCCAAAGTGTCCCTGCTGCCCCCACTGAGTGTCCCTGGTGTCCCAGTGTCCTCTCCAGTGTCCCTGTCACCCTAATGAATGTCCCCAATGTCCCAGTGTCCCCCCCAGCGTCCCTGCCACCCCCCTCAGTGTCTCCCAAATGTTCTCATGTCCTTTCCTGTGTCCCTGCCACCCCCCACTGAGTGTCCCCAGTGTCCCTGTCCCCCACCTGTGGCACACACGGACCCGGGGCACCATGGTGGCCCCGTACTGCAGGGACGAGACACGGTGACATCCCAGGGAGTAACGGGCCTGAGCCAGGGACAGCCACCCCTGTGGGGACATCAGGGACAGTGGGGACACAGCCACCCCTGTGGGGACATTGGGGACACAGCACAGGGACAGCCACCCTTGCAGGGACACAGGGGGACATTGAAGGGGACAGAGGGACACCAACTCTGGGGCCACAGGGACACGGCATTAGGGACAGTCACCTGTGGGGACACAAGGGACACTATGTCATGTCCCTTTGTGTCCCCACAGTGGGTGACACATCCCCCCAGCATGTCCCATGATGGTTGGTGTGTCCTCAGCCACATCCCCACAACAGGGGACAGTCCCCAGCTGTGTCCCCATGGGGTTGGCACATCCCTGTAGCAGGTGACACCCACCAGGTGTGTCCTTGTGGTAAGTGGCACCTCCTCACAGGTGTCCCCACGAGGAGTGGTGTGTCCCCTTTGTGCCCCCATTGTGTCCCCTCTGTGTCACCACTGTCCCCATTGTGTCCCCTCACCTGCCGCAGGTGCTGTTCCAGCTGCTCCCGCCGCTGCTGCAGCAGCTCCAGTGCCTCCATCACCTCCAGCGCGGCCTCGTCCAGGGACAGCGACAGCGACCCTGGGGTGGGGGGGACACGGCTCAGGACCCCAAACAACACCCGGGGGGACCCCAGGGGCTCCCCCAGACCCACCAAAACCGCCCCTCCCGCCCAGGGAGCGGCCCCGTGTCCCCACGGTGTCCCGGGGTCCCCCCAGACACCTCCGGGCTCTCAGAGACCCCATCAAAGCACCCCCGGAAACGCGCTCAAAAAGCCCTCGGGCTCCTGAGATCCCCAAAACGACCCCAAAACGTTCCCGGTCTTCTGGAAGCCCCCAAAATCCCCGGAGAGCTCTAAAAACACCCCCGAGACCCCCGGAGGCCCCGGCCCTCCCTCACCGTCCATCGCCGCCCTCACCGCGGCCTCAGGCCCGGCCCCGCCTCGTCCAATCGCAGCCCGCCCCGGCACCTCTCGACCAATCAGCGCACGCAGCAGCACGGGGGGCGGGGCCGGCATGAGGGCCGGCAGCTCAGCGGAGTGACGCCGGCCCGGCCGCCATCTTGAGTGAGGGCGCAGCGTTTCCTCCCCTTTCCGGCAGCACCGCGCGATTCCATTGGTCCGCTGGCGCTCGGCCAATGAGAGGCGGCAGTGCTGGGAAGTGTCGGCGTGTGGGGAGCAGCGCGGAGCGGAGCAGTCGCGGCCATGGTGAGGGGCCGGGGGTTGGGTCGGTGGTCCCGGGTCCCCTCCGTGTCCCACATGACGTCCCAAACTTCCCCTCCGTGTCCCCAATCCTCTCATTTCTATGCCCCCACAGCGGGCCCTCCTCCCCATATCCCCCCTCACGCGTCCCTCACTGTGTGTCCGCTGTCCCTCGATGTCCCCGCTGTCCCCTGATGTCCTCGCTGTCCCCCATCCCTCCATGCCGCCCCCTCAGCGCCCCCCGTCCTCTCATCCCTCCATGTCCCCCTCACTGGGCTCACCCTCATCCCCCCGTGTGTCACCTGAGTGTGCCACCGGTGTCACCTGAGTGTGTCCCCGTGTCTGTCCCCGTGTCGCAGCTGCGTCGCCAGGCCCGGGAGCGCCGGGAGTACCTGCAGCGCCGGGCCAAGGAGCAGCAGCAGCAGCGGCAGCGGGAGCGCAGGGAGAGCCTGAAGCGGGCGCTGGACGGTACCGGAGCACGGGGAGGGGGGAAAGAGGGGTTGGGAGGGGGGAAAAGGGTCTGGGAGAAATCTGGGGGGGTTTTGGAGGAGTTAAGGGGTGTTAGAAGAGATTCCGGGTGTGTGAAAAGGGGGTTGGGGGCGGCAAAGAGGATTTGGAGGAGTTGAGGAGAATTTGGGGGGTCGAGAGGAGTTTAAGGGGGTTGGGGGATGTTTGGGGGTGTTAAAGAGATGAGATGGGGGTGCTGCGGGCCCAGGGGTGTATTTGGGGCTGGGGTATTGCATTGGGGAGGGTTGGGGGTCCTGTCTGAGCCCCCCCGTTTCTCTCCTCACCTCCCAGAGAATCGGCTGCTGCCCACGGAGCTGCGGCGCGAGGCGCTGGCCCTGCAGAAGGAGCTCGAGTTCGACTTCCAGGCACCGGGGGGTGAGAGGGACCCCCAAATCGGGGGAGAGAGACCCCCAAATCAGGGTGGGAGGGTGAGGAGAGGGACCCCCCAAATTGGGGTGGGAGGGACCTCAAAATCAGGGTAGAGGATGGGGAGAGGGAACCACAAATCGAGGGAGAGAGACCTCTGAACCAGAGGGAGAGGGTGGGGAGAGGAACCCCCAAATCAGGGGAAGAATGGGGGGAGGAACCCCCAAATCAGGGTGGGAGGGACCCCCAAATCAGGGGACAAGGGACCCCCAAATCGGGGGGGAGGGTGGTGAGAGGGACACCCAAATCAGGAGGAAAGGTGGGGAAAGGGACCCTCAAATTGGGAGAGCTTGGAATTTCCAAACCCAGGGGTGGGGGACAGGTAAGAGTCTTGAATATTGAGAGGGGAATCCAGGGACAGGAGGGAGCCAGCCCCAAAAAAGACTTAAAAAAAACCTGCCTCCATTTTCAGGAATTTCCCCAAATTCTCTGGGTTTTAAAATTCCCCAAATAAGATTAAATTCACCCCAGAATAAGTTTGGGGTTGCACCAACACCCACACTCTGGGCTGCACCCTAAATCTGGGCTTTGTTCTCCCTACAATGAGCTGTGAATTCCCCAAAATGGGAAGTAAACCCCAAAAATGGGAATTAAACCCCCAAAATCCCCTCAGAACCATCACTGGGTTGACCCCAATGACCCTGGGGTGGGTGTGGCTGCAGTGGGCGGGGCTGGGAGTGCAGGGGGCGTGGTCTGACAAAAGCCCCGCCCCCAGAGACAGGTGACAGTCAGGATGATGAGTACAGGTGGGCGGGGCTGGAGCCCCCCAAGGTGATGGTGACGACATCACGTGACCCCAGCGCCCGCCTACGGCTCTTTGCCAAGGTGGGCGTGGCCATATGTGGGTGTGGTCTGGGGTGGGCGTGGCTCTGGATGGGTGTGGCTGGGTTAGGGTGTGGCCCAAGCTGGGTGGGGCTCTGGAGTTGGTGGGAAGTTTGAGGTGCAGATAAAGCTGGGTGGGGCTGTGAGGTGGGTGTGGTCTGGGTGGGTGTGGCTAAAGCTGGGTGGGGCTCTGAGGTGGGTGTGGCCCAGTCTTAGCACTCTGACCCCACCCCCTGTGGCTGCTCCCATGGGGGTGTGGCCTCGAACAAGGGTGGGTGTGGCTTGGGAATGAGAGGGGCTTGCTTGGCCCCGCCCCTTGGGGGGCTGAGCCAATGCTGGGCAGTAAAACCCATGGGAGTGGGAGGAGTCTGTGGGTGTGGCCTGAAAGTGGGTGTGGCTCATTGTAATCCTAAAATGGTGAAGGGGCGGAGCCACAGGATGGGTGTGTCATTGTCACCCTGTGCTGGGGGGACAGAGGAGGACACAGAATTGGGGACATGGGAGGGGTGATTTGGGGGACACGGGGGGCGACTTAGGGGACATGGAGGGTGACATGGAGGACGTGATTTGGGGGGGGACAAGGGGGGTGATTTGGGGGGGGACAAGGGGGGTGATTTGGGGGGGGACAAGGGGGGTGATTTGGGGGACATGGGAGAGGTAATTTGGAGCACACGGGGGGGTGACTTGGGGGACACAGGAGGGTGATTTGGGGAACATGAGGGGAGTGATTTGGGGGACGGGCGGGTGATTTGTGGGACACAAGGGGGGTCATTTGTGGGACACAAGGGAGGTGATTTGGGGACACAGGGGAGGGAATTTGGGGGACATGGTGGGGGATGATTTGGGGGCCACAAGGAGGGTGGTTTGGGGACACAGGAGGCAATTTGGGGGACACAAGGGAGGTGGTTTGGGGGACACGGGGGAGGTGACTTGGGGGACGGGGGGGAGGTGATTTGGGTGACATGGGAGAGGCAATTTGGGGGACATGGGATGATTTGGTGGACATGGTGGGGGTGATTTTGGGGACACAGGTCGGGGATGATTTGGGGGATACAAAGGAGGTCATTTGGAGGACACAAGGCGGGTGATTTGGGGGACATGAGGGGAGGTGATTTGGGGGACACGGGCGGTGGTTTGGTGGACAGGGGGGAGGTGATTTGGGGGACACGGGGGGGTGGTTTGGGGACACAGGGGAGGCAGTTTGGGGGACGCAAGGGAGAAGTGATTTGGGGGACATGGGGGGGATTTAGGGGATACAGGGGAGGTGATTTGGGGACACAGGGGAGGCAGTTTGGGGACACAGGGAGGGTGGTTTGGGGACATGGGAGGCAATTTTGTGGACACAGGGGAGGTGATTTGGGGCACCTGTTGACGCTGTAGTGGCCCAAGCGGGGGCACGCTGGGTGAAGGAGTGACGCAAACAGGGCGTGGCAGGGCTGTCCCTGACCCCTCCCCGGTGTCCCCATGTCCTTGTCCCCAGGAGCTGTGCCTGCTGCTGCCCGGGGCTCGCCGCATGAACCGGGGCCGTGCCGAGCTGGGCGCTCTGGTGGCGGCGTGCCGGGCTGCGGGCGTCACCGACCTGCTTGTGCTGCACGAGACCCGCGGGCGGCCCGGTCAGTGCCAAACGTGGGGCTGGGGGCACCTTTGGGGGTCTCTGAGGGGAGGGGAGGGACTGAGGGCGTGCCTTGGGAAAGCTGAGATAGAATAGAGATAGGCAGAGTTAATTGAGAAAGTAGGGATTTATTACAAAGATGTTCTCAATGGCTCCACATTGGGCAGCACAAGAGCCCAGCCAGGGTTGCACCCAAGGTGAACCAAAATGGTCACAGAATGAACCCAAGATGGATCCAAATGGTCACAAAATGTACCCAAGATGAGCCAAAATGGTCACTAAATGAACCCAAGGTGAAACAAAATGGACGACTGGTCACGGGGTCTCTCATTTTTATAAGTTGTGCTCCATTTGTATATTGGAGTTAATTGTCCAATTACAGCTTTAGGTTATGGAGTTCGATGTTTCTTTTCTTTTTTTTTTTTCACTCCAAATCGTTTATTTTCTTGTGCCTGGATCATTTATCCTTGCTCCCCAGCGAGAGAAGGAATTGTTTTATGTCCTAGTCTGTGCAGAGAGCTCACCAATACTTAATATGAAGCTCAGACCCACCCACTAAACCAGCACAAACTCTGAAAAATACAAAACGTAAAGCCTTAAAAATATGAAAGCCAAAATCTGAGGGAAAAGGGAATGGGTGGGGCTAATCTGAGGGACGAGGGGAGTGGGTGGGGCTATTTTCAATGGGGTGTGGCCTGTTTGGGGGTGTGTCCTAATCAAGCTCCACCCCCCAGACGGGCTGACCGTGTCCCACCTGCCCCACGGCCCCACTGCCCACTTCACCCTGAGCGGGGCCGTGCTGCGCCAGGAGGTCGGGGGGCTCGGGGGGGCCCCGCTGGCCGCCCCCCACCTGCTGCTGCTGCGCCTGGATTCCACGCTGGGAAAAAGGGTACGGCCAGGGGGACATGGGGGGACATGGAGGGGACAGGAGGGGGAAAGGGGGACACACACCTGGGGGGGATGTGAGGGGATATGGGGGGTACCAAGGGCAGAAATGGGGACAACTGGGGAGGAGCACGGGAGGTCTCAGGGGTGGGGTGACCCCATCCCTGTCCCCTCTAGGTCGGGACCATCCTGAAGCACCTGTTCCCCGTCCCCCGTCCCGACAGCCGCCGCGTGGTGACCTTCGCCAACGAGGATGACGTCATTTTAGTGCGGTGGGTGACACATGGGGACACAGGGACACGGACAGACCCCACCCCCCCCCCCCCCAAACCCCTCTGACCCCCCCTCCCCCACAGGAACCACGTGTACCGGCGCCGGGGGCGGACGGTGGAGCTGGAGGAGGTGGGACCCCGCTTCCAGCTGAGGCGTGAGTGTCCCCTGCTGTCCCCAAAAAATGCCCCCACGTGTCCCCAAATGTCCCAGCAACCCATCCTCGTGTCCCCCCCAGCCTACCTGATCCGCCTGGGGACCCTGGAGCAGGGGGACGCGGCCGACGTGGAGTGGCGCTGGCACCCGTACACGGCCACGGCCCCCAAGCGCCGCCTGCTCAGCGCCACCTGAGCCCCCCAGGACCCCCCAGGTGCGCCCCACCTGCACACCTGAGAGCACCTCGGCAGCCGAGTCCCCTCTGGACTGGCCCAGACACGGCTGGGTTTTTCACAATCAGTTTTTATTTGTAATAATAAATCATTTTTGTTTATATTGGGTTCTGTAAGGATCAGCCGGGTTCTGCTGCGGCCCCTTCTCTGGGGGGGGGGGGCCCAGGGATCCGGACCCCCCCTCACACCTGGGACCACTCGGCCGGGGGGTCCCGCGGGCCCTTGGGCTTCCCAATGCGGAAGTTAAACCCTGAGGGGAGGAGCAGGGGGTCAGTGATGGGGGGCTGGACATTGATGTTCCCCCTAAACCCCCCCAAACCCTTCCCAGAGACCGAGACCCCCCCATGCCAAGACCCCCCCATGCTCACCCAGGCAGGGGCCACTGCCGGTGTCCACAGGGGGGGTCACAACCTCATAGGCGCCATCCGAGGGTCTGGGGGAGCCTGGGGGGGGGGGGGACCAGGGTCAGAATTATCGATCCTGGAGCCTCCTGAGCCCCCCAAATCCCCCCGAGCCCCCCCCAACTCACCCGCCGGGCTGGGGGAGGGGCGGCGCACGGGGCTGCCCGGCAGCGAGCACGTGCCCGAGGGGGCGGAGTCTCGTCCGAAGGGGGCGTGGTCTCTTCCCAAAGGGGAGGGGCCTCTCCCTGCGGCCCCGCCCCCCCGGCGGGGCTTGTTGACCACGGCGTAGGTGACGTCCATGGCGGGGGGCGCGGGGGGCTCGGTCGGCACCGAAACGCTCCTGGATGGAGGGCAGGGAAGGGACGGGACACCTGTCCGCGTCACCTGTCCCCGCTGTCCCTGTCACCTGTCCCCGCTGCGAGCACTCACCTGAGCAGCGCGGGCCGCAGAGCCCGGCGGGCCACGGCGTCCTGGTACAGGGGGGGCTGGGGAAGCACGGGGGGGTCACCTGCAGCCCCCCAAACGGGGGCGGCCGGAACTCCCGCGTCCCCCCAAGCTCTCAGGGCTCCCCGAGCTCTTGGGGTCCCCCCTCGACCGTCCGGGCCCCTTCTTTCACTTCCCCTTTCCGGGGGCAGGAAGTGCCGCGGCCGCCCTCGGGCGCCCACCCCGCCCCGGATGCTCGCGGCCCCCCGAGCTCCCCCCAGAACCGGGGTCCCCCCTCACCTGAACCCCGCGGGCCAGGCTGAGGTGGCCGGGGGGCGGTGGAGGTGCCATGGGGGTCTCGGGAGGGGTCTCAGGTGTGTGGGGCACTGAGGGGACCTGGGGGGTTTTCAGTGCCCCCCGAGTCCCGCCCCTGGGTGGAGCCCCGCCCCTGGGCTGGACCCTAAAGCTGCGCTGGGAATTCCCTGTGGGGGTTTGGGGGGGCTCCTGGGGGACCCTATGGACACTGCAGGGGCTGTTTGGGGGCTCTTCAGGGCTTCTTGGGGTCCCTCCTGCCCCTACAGCAAGTCTGGGGGGGCTCTATAGACCCTCCAGAGCCTCTGTAGAGATTTTGGGTGTCCTAATGGACCCTACAGTCCCTGCATGGGTCCCCTAAAGCTCTTCGGGGGTGCCTATAGAATTTTTGGGGTGCCTTAGAGCTCTTGGGGGATTCCTATAGAGTTTTTGGGGTGCCCTAGAATCGCCCTCGTGTGTCTGTGGCTCCTGGGGCTCACCCGGGCCGCGCAGAAGCCGCGATGGGGCCGTGCCGGGGGGGTCACAGGGGTACCCCACACATTGAGGGGTCCCCTTGGCCCTGGCGGGGCGGGGCCAGGCACCTATAGCCGCCATAGGGATCGCTCTGGTCCCGCCCCTCGGCACGAGGCTCCGTTCTGGCCCCGCCGCCGTGTGACGTCACGGGGAGTCATGAGGGAAGGGGGTGGAGCGGGAGAACCCGCCAAAAGAGGCGTCACTCTTTAGGCCCCGCCCCGCGCCCGCTGATTGGTCGGCGCGCGGCGGCCGCGCCCCCTTCCCCCGCGCCGCGCGGTGATTGGTGGATGCGGCGGCGCGGTGACGTCACGGGGCGCGCGGCGCGGCAGCCCCGGAAGCGGCGGTGGCGGCGGGAGCGGGAGCGCGGCCGGTGAGCGCGCGCGGGGCGGGGACAGCGCGGGGGCGGGGACAGCGGGGGTGGGCACGGCTGGGGGCGGGGCCTGAGCGGGGGCGGGGCCGAGTGGGGAGGGGGCGGCCCGGGGGCGATCTCGCCGAAAGGCGGGGCTTTGTGAGGGGGCGGGGTTGCCCGGGGCTCCCGGGGCGGGGCTAAAGTTCTTTGGGGCGGGGCTTAACGCCGCTGTGGGCGTGGTTTAGTTTTAGGGGCGTGGCCTGGGTGGCACGTGTGGGGTGTTCCGGAGCGAGGCTCTGTGGGGGCGTGGCTTGATACCAGTGGGCGTGGCCTAGGCAAAGACCACCAGGACTGAGTGGGGCTGGAGGTGTGGCCACAAGGTGTGGATAAGGGGTGGGGTGTGGTCTGTGGAGCCACGCCCCCAGTGACCCCACCCCACCTCCCCCACAGGTGCCCAGGAGCCCTGACCCCACCCTTGGTGTGGGCAGGGTGGGGCAGGGTGGGGCTGTCCAGGTGTGCAGGCACCGCCCCGGCGCCCCCTGCTGGTCACAGGTGAGGCAGAGATGGAGCCAGCCCGGACAGTGGACGCGGCGTCCCCGAGCTGTCACCACAGCCGGGACGATGAGGAGGAAGATGTGACAGCAGCAGCAGCCATGACATCATCCGTGTATCACCCTGCTGGGAATGAGGAGGAGGAAGACAAGGAGGTGGCAGCAGTGGTGACAGCCACAGTGTCCCTGAGGTGCCACCCCAGTGAGGAGGAGGTGGCAGTGGCCATGACATCCCAAGGAGAGCCATGTGGCAGGGATGAGGATGTGGTGGCAGCAGTGACAGCAGAAGCAGCCACAATGTCCCAGGGCTGTCATCCTGGTGAGGAGGAGGAGGTGACAATAGCAGGGACATCCCTGGGGTGTCCCCCACTTGGGGGTGAGGAGGAGGAGGTGACAACAGCGGGGACAGCAGCAGTGACATCCCCGGGCATTCAACCCAGTGAGGAGGAGATGACCATGGCAGCAATGTCCCCAGCACGTCCTCCTGTGGGGGATGAAGAGGAGGTGACAACAGCGGTGACATCCCCAGGGTGTCACCCCAGTGAGGAAGAGGTGACGGCAGCAGTGACATCCTCAGAGTGTCACCATGAGGAGGAAGAGGAGGAGGTGACGGCAGCAGTGACATCCCCAGTGTGTAACCCCGGTGAGGAAGAGGAGGAGGTCACAGCGGCGGTGACGGCAGCAGCGGCCACATCGGCCCCAGGCGGGCGGCGCGGTGCGGACGAGGACGTGGCAGCCGCGGGCTGGCGGGCGCGGCGCAAACACGTGTTCGTGCTCAGTGAGGCGGGGAAGCCGATCTACTCCCGGCACGGCAACGAGGAGGCGCTGGCAGCCACCATGGGTGTCATGATGGCCCTCGTGTCCTTCATCCAGAGCGGCGGCAACGCCATCCGGGCCATCTGCTCTGGTACGGGGACAGCGGGGGGTGGACATGGGACACCCAAATTTATACACACCTGTGGATAACCCCAAACCTGCCCAGCCCCATGTCCCCAGGTAGCCCTGAAACAGCCCCCCAGGTACAGCAATCCCTGCTCTAAACAGCCCCCTCCAAACACAACATCCCAACCCCAAAACCAGCTCTCCCAGGTACAGGTGAATCTACCAAATCAGCCTGCCCAGGTACAACCAGCCCCCCAAAACTCTCTTTCCCCCAAAGCCCTTCCTGGGTCCTCCCACCGCCCTAAAACCCTGCCTTGCTACAGCCACTCTCCAAAAACAGCATACCCCAAAATGACACCTGTCCAGGTACCCTCCGTGTCCCCCCTGCCCCGTGTGACCGCCGTGTCCCCTCTCTCCCCCGCAGAGGACCGCACGCTGGTGTTTGAGCAGCGGGGCCCGCTGCTGCTGGTGTCGGTGTCCCGCACACGGCAGTCGGCGGCGCAGCTGCGGCGGGAGCTGGCCTTCGTTCACGAGCAGATCCTGTCGCTGCTGACCCGCGGGGGCATCGCCCGAGTCTTCGCCCGACGCCGCGGCTTCGACCTGCGCCGGCTGCTGGCGGGCGCCGAGGCCGTGCTGGACCGGCTGCTCTGCGGGGCCGCGGCCGACGGGCGGCTGCTGCTGGGGGCCGCTCGCTGCCTGCCCCTGCCCGGGGGGCTCCGCCGCGCCGTGTCCGGGGCGCTGCGCCGCGCCGCCGCCGCCGCCCGCCCCGCGCCCGCCCTGGCCGTGCTGGCGGCCCGGGGCCGCCTGGTGACGGCGGCGCGGCAGCGGGCGCTGGCCGAGGGCGGGCGGCTCTGCGCCAGCGACCTGCACCTGCTGCTCAACCTGCTGGGCGGCGGCGCGGGCGCGGGGGCGGGCGAGGTGTGGACCCCCGTGTGCTTGCCGCGTTTCAACCCCGATGGGTATTTCTATGCGTACGCGGCGCGGCTGGGCGAGGAGGAAGAGGAGGGTGTGACGCTGATCCTGCTGTCCACGGAGCGAGAGGGGTTCTACGCGGCGGCCGCGTGCAGGAGGCAGCTGGAGGACACGCTGCGGGCGCAGGGCTGGCTGGCCGAGCTGGCGGCGGCCGTGCGAGGGGGAGCGGGGTACGGCCCGTCCCGGCCCGGTGCCCCCGAGCTCCGGCACTTTCTCTACAAACCCTTGGAGGGGCCGGAGGAGATGCAGCAGCTGCCGCAGTTCACCAGGTGCGGGGATAGGGGGGGACACGCAAAAATTGGGGGGGGGGGGGGGGGGGTGTGTCTGACCTTCACCTCATGCTCATGTCCCCCCTCCCTCACTGGCCGCAGCCCCGAGCTGGAGGAGCCCTACACAAGCGAGGAGGAGCAGCACCGGCTCTTCGACCTGTACCACTACCTGCACAGCCGGGTGCACAGCCCGCACCGGCCCCTGCGCCTGCTCTACCACGTGGCTGAGAAGGAAACGCTGCTGGCCTGGGTGAGCAGCGGGGAAGGAGCCCTCAGCAGGGCCCAGAGACAGCAGCACCTGTTTGTGCTGTTGTGAGAAGATTCCAGAGTTAGTGGGGGGTCACTGGCTGGTGGTGCTGTTGGTAGATCCTGCAGTTAACGAGATGCTCGGTGTCAGTGCTGTCAGTAGGTCCCACAGTTAGTGCGATGTGGTGTCATCAGGGAGTCCCACAGTTAATGGGGTGTGGTGTCATCAGTAGGTGCCACAGTTAATGGGATTCTCACTGGCGGTGTTGTCAGTAAATCCTACAGTTAACGGGATGCTCACTGGCAGTGCCATCAGTACATCCCATAGTTAATGGGATGTTCCCTGGTGGTATTGTCTGTAAATCCTACAGTTAACAGGATTTTCAGTGTCAGTACCATCAGTAGATCCCACAATTAAAGAGATGCTCACTGACAGTGCCATCAGTAGGTCCCACAGTTAACAGGATTTTCACTGGCAATGCTATCAATAGATCCCACAGTTAATGGGATGGTCACTGGCAGCACCATCAATAGATCCCAAAACTAACAGGATGTTTAGTGTCAGTGCCATCAGTAGATCGCACAATTAATGGGATGCTCACTGGCAGTGCCATTAGTAGATCCCAAAATTAACAGGATTTACACCATCAAGACTATCAATAGATCCCACAGTTGACAGGCCTGGGTTCCCACAGGTGACCAGCAAGTTTGAGCTGTACAGCTGCTTCAGCCCGCTGGTGACGAAGGCGGGCGCCATCGCCGTGCTGACCAAGCTGCTGCGCTGGCTCAAGAAGGAGGAGGACTGGCTGTTCATCCGCTACCCGGCACCGTTCTGTGCCGCGCCCGCGCGCCCCGAGGGGCCCGAGCCCGAGGGCTGACAATAAACACTGAGACCCCGGGGAGAGTCCTGACTCCGGGGGGACTGGGGGGCCAGGGGACATGGCCTGAGGGGTGAGGGGACAGCCTGAGGGTTGAGGGGATGGCTTGGAAACAGCCTGAAGGGATGAGGGGACGTCCTGAGGTGTGAGGGGACAGGGGGACATGGCCTGAGGGGTGAGAGAATGGGGGAACACAACCTGACGGGTGAAGGGATGGGGGAACATGGCCTGAGGGGTGAGGGGGCATCCTGACGGGTGAGGGGACAGGGACACAGCCTGAGGGGTGAGGGGATGGGAGGACATCCTGAGGGGTGAGAGGACAGCTTGAGGGGTGAGAGGACAGGGGGACACGGCCTGAGGGGTGAGGGGATGGGGGCACACGGCCTGAAGGGACAGGGGACATCCTGAGGAGTGAGGGGACAGGGGGGACACAGCCTGAGGGGACAGGGGACATCCTGAGGAGTGAGGGGACAGGGGGACACAGCCTGAGGGGTGAGAGAACGGGGGAACACAACCTGACGGGTGAGGGGATGCGGCAACATGGCCTGAGGGGTGAGGGGATGGTGGGACACGGCCTGGGGGGTGAGGGGATTGGGGGACACGGCCTGAGGGGTGAGGGGATAGGGGGACACGGCCTAAAGGGGTGAGGAGACATCCTGAGGGGTGAGGGGACAGGGGGACACGGCCTGAGGGGACAGAGGACATTCTGAGGGGTGAGGGGATGAAGGGACAGGGCCTGAGGGGTGCGGGGATGAAGGAAGGGGGGAGAGGAGATGAGAACAGCAACAGAGAAGGGGGAAAAGGGAACTGAAAATTAGAGAATGCAGGAGGGAAAATGGGGAGAAAACCTTAAAGGAAAGGTGGGTAAGAGCAGGCAAAAAAGAGGGAAAATGGAGCAGGAAAGAGAGGGGTGAGGGGACAGAAATTAGTGGGAAAATGTGACAGGAAAGGCTGGAAGAGGTGACAAGAAATGGAGAGCAAAAATAGATGGGAAAGGGAGCAGAAAAGAGGGAAGAGGATATGCTGGAAGAAGTGATAGATTGGAGGTGAAAAGGGGACAGAAAATGACATCGGGAAGGGACAGAAACAGCTGGAAAAGGGGACAAAAATCAGGGCAAAAAGTGGATGGAAAATGGTGGGAAGTTGTGAGGGGAAAGGTGGAAAAATGTGAGAGGAAAAAGGTGGGGAAATGTGAGGGGAAAAGTGGAAAAATAGAAGGAAAATGGCATGAAAATGTGAGGGGAGAAAGGCAGGAAAACATGAGGGGGAAGGGTGGGAAAAATTAGGGAAAAAAGTAGAAAATGTGAGGGGAAAGGGGCAGGAAAACATGAGGGGAAAAGGGCGGGAAAACGTAAAGGGCAGGAAAACCAGGGAAAAGTGCGGGAAAATGTGAGGGAAAAGGGTGAGAAAAGGTGAGGGGAAAAGGGTGAGAAAAGGTGAGGGGAAAAGAGCAGGAAAACGTGAGGGAAAAAGGTAGGAAAACATGAGGGGAAAAGAATGGGAAAACGTGAGGGGAAAAGTGCAGGAAAATGTGAGGGGAAGAAGGGGGGAAAACCTGAGAGAATGGGAAGGAGAAGAGCTGAGAAAGCTGCAGAAAGAAGGTGAAGGGAAATGGGGAATGAAAAGGGACAAAGTGTAAGGACACAAGAAAAAAAGTGTAAAAAGAGGGTGTTGGTGACTGAAAATGGAGCAAGAGGGGAAAGGACTGAGGGGGAAATGAAGGGCAGAAATGGAAGGGACAGAGGCAGCGGGAACTGGAGGAAGCAGGTGACAGGAATGGGAGAAACCCTGGAGGAAAGAGATAAGGAGAGAGGAACATGACAGAAAATGTGGGGCTGAGGGTGGAAAAAGGGGAATGAAGAGGATGGCAAGGTGACAGGAGGGGACAAGCCCACCATCATCATCCCCCATGTACCCCTATGTCCCCACCATGTCCCTCCAGGCTGCAGTAATGGACCCAGACCCACGCAGTGAGGGGCTCTACGGCCGAGATCCCCCAAGACCACCGTGTGTCCCAGTGTCCCCCCGCCCCAGGGACAAGGCAGTCTCAGGTGTCCCCAGGAGAGGCAGTGGTCCTGTGTCCTGCCCAGTTCCCCCCTCAGGTCTCCCTGGGGGGACCCCACAGCTGGACGTGCTGCTGAGGCAGGTGCACAGCCTGAAGGGTAAGTGTGAGGACCCCTGTTCCCCCATGTCCGACATGTCCTCCTGTGCTCCCTCATGTGCCTGCTATGTCCCCCTCTGTCCCTCTGTCTGTCCCACAGTCCGTGAGGCCTCGACAGAGGAGCTGGCAAGGGCACAAGACCGCAGTGAGCAGTTGCGCCAGGAGCTGGAGCAGCGTGAGTCACCTGAGGGGGACACTGAGAGGTTTGAGGGATCCCTAAGGGGTCTGGAGGAGGTCCTCAAGGGGTCTGGAGGGGGACACAGAGGTTTCGGGGGTCCCTGAGGGGTCTGGAGGGGGACACAGAGAGGGCTGGGGACATGCAGAGAGGGGTCTGTGAGGTCATTGGGTGGTGTGTAGGGACCCTGAGGGGTTTGTGGGGACAGAGGCCTCTGAGCTCATTTCCCTCTCCCCACAGTGGAACAGCAAAAGGAGGCAATGGAGAGGACCTGGCAGCAGGTGCAGGGTGAGCCTGGAGGGTCCTGGGGCCTTTGGGGACCCCCAAAAACCTCCACTGATGCCCCCTGAACCTCTGGCCCCCTTGACCCCCCCCATAATTCCCTGACCCTTGTGGCCCCTCCTGACTCCCCCACAGGGGGTGGGACCCCCTCACAGAGGGACCCCCCTGCCACCCCCCCAGAGTCACTGCAGAGAGCGCAGCTGCAAGGGAAGGAGGTGGATGCCGAAGGTCAGAGGTGAGTAGGGACACCTGTGACCCTCCCCAACCTCACGTGTGCCCACATGACCTCTGACCCCCTCCAAACACACCTGGTGCCCCCTGACCCCCCACAGGCGCTGTGGGCTCTGCCTGGAGCAGCAGCAGGACCTGGAAGGGACCAAGCAGCAGTGGGAGCAGCTGAAAAACCTGTGCCGGGAACAGAGGTGGGGCTGGGGGACACAGGTGGGGCTTGGGGTGGCACCAGGTCACCCACACAGGTCATGTGACCCCTTGTGTCCCCTCACTCTCAGGTGGCAGTACTGCCAGCAGCTCGAGGCCATCAGGGAGGAGCTCAAGCACCTGTGTGTCACACATGTGAGTCAGCCCCAGGCTGGGGTCCCTGACACACCTGGGGGTCCCACACACACCTGGGTGCCCTGGCACACCCCAGGATCACACCCTCCCCCCTGTCCCCCCACAGGCTCCAGCCCACCTGAAGGCCGAACTGGCAAAGCTGGAGAAGATGAAGGAGAAGTGGCTGAGCTTGGGTGAGCCCCTGACACCTGAGTGGCCCCCCAGGACCCCCCTCAAGCACCTGAGTGTCCCTTCGGACACCTGAATGGCCCCTGTGACACCTCTGGGCACCTGAGGGACACCCTTAGACACCTCAGTGGCAACACCTGAGTCACCTCCTGAGCCCCTCTCCCACAAGAACCTGAGTGACCCCCCTGGACACCTGAGCCCCCCCAAACCCAGGTGTGTCCCCTTGGGCTGACCAGTGTCCCCCACTTGCCCAGAGCACCATTTGATGGACACCGAGGAGCAGCTGGGCCCAGAGGGAGCTGTGCTCTGGTGAGTGCCCAGCTCTGGCCCCGCCCCCTCAAAGGTGACCCCACCCACTCGGGCCTGTCCCCACCCCCTAACTCCCCTTCTTGCAGGCGATTGGTGCAGCAGGAGCAGGAGTGGGCGGAGCGACAGCTGGAGGTGGAGCTGGGCCGGCAGCAGCTGAGCCTGCGACGCCGTGACAGGTGTGTGACACCTTAGGGACAGGTGTGTGACACCTGGGACAGGTGTGGCCCTGTCACCTGGGCCTTTAGAGGCCCTGCCCACCTCTGGCCCCACCCCTTCTCTGGCCCCGCCCCCAGGTTGGCAGAGGACTTGCAGCAGCTGCAGCACTCCCAGGAGGCTCGCCCAGAGTGACAGGGGACGAGATGGACACACCCCACGGGACACCTGTGGCGCCTGTGTGACACCTCTGTGTGTCACCTGCGGGCCACCTGTGTCCTGCCATGTTCTCATGTACCCCATTCCCCGTTGTCCTCCCCACCATGTCCCCCCTGTCCCCAGTTTCCCCCCATGTCCCCTCAATGTCTCCCATGTTCCCCCACATCCCCGATGTCCCTCATGTCCCCAATAAATGTTCTGCCACCACTGCTGTCTCTCAGGCGTCTCTTTGCAACTGCGGGTGACACTTCCCCCAAACATGGCGGCCCCCTATGGCCGCCGCCATTACTCTCCTGGCCGCCGCCATGTTGTGGGCGGGCACGCCGCTATCCGGAAGCGGAAGTTGGATACGCCCCCGCTTCCGGCCGCTGTTGGGCCTAGCTGGGAGCGTCCCTCGGAGGCGGCGGCAGCGATGGTAGGGGAGGAACCGGGGGTGTGTGGGGGCCTCAGGGGGTCTGCCGTGTCTGGGGTCCCCCCCAGGCCCTGACACCCCCCGCCTTTGCCCCCTCAGGACAGCGAATTCTCGGACGCGGAGGCGGCCCCGGGAGGGGAGGAGAACGCGCCGGTTTATTGCGTGTGCCGCAAGCCGGACATCAACTGCTTCATGATGTGAGGGGGGGTCTGGGGGGTCCTCAACCGCTTCATTATGTGAGGGGGGCTCTGGGGGGTCTCCAACTGCTTCATGATATGAGGGGGGGTCTGAGGGGGTCCCCAAGTGCTTCATGGTGTGAGAGGGAATGGGAGGGAGCGGGGTCTGCAGGTGCTTCAGGATGTGAGGGGAGGGTCCAGGGGGTTGCAGCAGATCTGAGGGTGCAGCAGCGGGGGGATGCAGGGCTGGGTGTCCCAGGTGCCTCTCAGGGTGGGAGTTGGGGGGTCCCGGCTTGTCTTGGCCCCAGGGGCTGTTGGAGAGGATCCCTTGAAGCAGGGAGTGGTACAGGGTCGCCCCTTGGAGGGGTTTTGGGGGTCCCTTGAAGCGGGGAAGGATTCAGGGTCCCCCTGGTGCCCGGCTGAGGGTCTCGGTGTCACCCCCGTCCCGCAGCGGCTGCGACAACTGCAACGAGTGGTTCCATGGGGACTGCATCAACATCACCGAGCGCATGGCCAAGGCCATCCGAGAGTGGTACTGCCGGCAGTGCCGCGGTGAGAGGGGCTGGGGGCGCTCGGGGGGGCTCTGGGAGGGCGTTGGGGGGGCTCTGCAGGGGCTCTGGGGGGCCAGCAGGAGTGGCGGTGCCATGGTGAGAGGGGCTGGAGGCTTTGGGAGGGCTTGGGGGGCTTTGAGGGGCTCTTGGGGTCCATTAAGGAGTGGTAGTGCCGCAGTGAGAGGGGTTGGGAGGGCTTTGAGGGGCTCTGGGAGGGCTTTGGGGGACTTTGAGAGGCTCTGGGGGGCCATTCTGGAATGGCAATGTTGCGGTGAGAGGGGCTGGGGGGGCTTTGGGGGGGCTCTGCAGGGGCTCTGGGGGGCCATCCGGGAGTGCCAGTGCCATGGTGAGAGAGGCTGGGGGCTTTGGGAGGGTTTGGGGGGCTTTGAGGGGCTCTGGGAGGCCATTCAGGAATGGCAGTGCTGTGTTAGGAGAGGCTGGGGGCTCTTGGGGGGGCTCTGGGGGGCTTTGGGGGTCTCTAGGGGTCCATTAGGTAGTGGCAATGCAGCGGTGAGAGGGGCTGGGGGCTTTGAGGGACTTTGGGGGGGCTCTGGGGGCCATCTGGGAATGCTGGGC
Organism: Ammospiza caudacuta; assembly: GCF_027887145.1. Classification (NCBI taxonomy): domain Eukaryota; kingdom Metazoa; phylum Chordata; class Aves; order Passeriformes; family Passerellidae; genus Ammospiza; species Ammospiza caudacuta. The sequence continues at coordinate 3,313,307 of NC_080624.1, read as the reverse complement.
TGCAGTGAGAGGGGCAGGGGGCTTATTTGGGGGGTTCCAGGGACACCTGGGGTGTCTGGGTGGTTTTTGGGGTGCTTGGCCCCATTTTTGGCGTGCCTGACCCCAGATCGAGTGCTCAGCCCGCATGTGCAGTGAATGCAAGGCTGGTGGGATGTTCCTGGTGGGATTTGGGGTGTTCCTGGTGGGATTTGGTGTGCCTGACCCCGTTTTTGGGGTACCTGACCCCGTTTTTGGGGTGTCCCCGGGTGGAGAACCCCCTGACCCCTCTGTGACCCCCCCTCAGAGAAGGACCCATCCCTGGAGATCCGGTACCGGCACAAGAAGTGGCGGGAGAAGGAGCACGAGGGGGCCAAGGGGCAGGAGCTGGAGCAGGGCCGGGCTGCCAAGGTGGGCTCTGGGGGGCTCAGGGGGTGGGGACCCCCCAAAGGGGGACACCCCAATTCTGGGGGGAGGCTGGGAGGCGCCTGAGTCCCTTGGGATGAGGATTTAGGGGGCTGGGGGTGCTTTGGGTGAGGTTTGGGGATCTGATCCTTTCTGGGTGACTGGGACCCAGGTTGGGTTTTGAGGTGTTCTTGGATGTGTTTAGGAGCGTCTGACCCTGTTTTTGGGGTGCCTGACCCTGTTTTTGAGTTGCCTGACCCCATTTCTGGGGTGCCCAACCCCAGATCAAGCACTTGGCCCACATGTACGGCAAGTGTGGGGCAGGGGTGTCCCTGATGGGATTTGGGGTGTCCTTGGTGGGATTTGGGGGGTTCCTGGTGGTTTTTGGGGTGCCTCACCCCATTTTTGGGTTGCCTGACCCCATTTTTGGGGTGTCTGACCCCGGATCAAGTGCCCAGCCTACATGTGTGGCGAGTGTGAGGCAGAGGTGTCCCCAGTGGGATTTGGGGTGCCTGACCCCATTTTCGGGGTGCCTGACTATGTTTTTGGGGTGCCTGACCCCGTTCTGGGGTGCCTGACCCCGTTTTTGGGGTGTCTGACCCCGTTTTTGGGGTGCCTGACCCCAGATCAAGCGCTCGGCCCGCATGTGTGGCGAGTGCGAGGCAGGGGTGTCCCTGGTGGGATCTGGGGGGTTCCTGGTGGTTTTTGGGGTGCCTGCCCCATTTTTGGGGTGCCTGACCCCAGATCAAGCGCTCAGCCCGCATGTGTGGCGAGTGTGAGGCAGGGGTGTCCCTGGTGGGATCTGGGGGGGTTCCCAGTGGTTTTTGGGGTGTCTGACCCCGTTTTTGGGGTGTCTGACCCCAGATCAAGCGCTCGGCCCGCATGTGTGGCCAGTGTGAGGCAGGGGTGTCCCTGGTGGGATCTGGGGGGTTCCTGGTGGTTTTTGGGGTGCCTGACCCCGTTTTTGGGGTGTCTGACCCCAGATCAAGCGCTCGGCCCGCATGTGTGGCGAGTGCGAGGCGTGCCGGCGCCCCGAGGACTGCGGGCAGTGCGACTTCTGCCGGGACATGAAGAAATTCGGGGGCCCCAACAAGATCCGCCAGAAGTGCCGGCTGCGGCAGTGCCAGCTGCGGGCGCGGGTGAGCGGGCACCTGGCGTGTCCCCAACGTGTCCCCAGTGTGTCCCCAACGTGTCCTTGGTGTGTGTTCGGAGCGTTCTTCAAGTGTGTTCAGCGTGGCCCCAGTGCCCGCCAGGGTTGGGGGCATTAGGGTGGCCTTGGTGTGTCCCCAGCGTGTCCCCAGTGTGTCCCCAACGTGTCCTTGGTGTGTGTTGGGAGGGGGGTGTGACCCCCGTGTGACGTGGTCTCAGTGCCTGTCAGGGCTGGGGGCGCTGGGGTGACCTTGGTGTGTCCCCAGTGTGTCCCCAGCTTGGCTCTTTGTCACTGTGTCCCTGTCATGTGGCTCTGTCACCACCTCGTGTTCCTTTGTCACCCTGTCCCGTGTCCCTTGTTGGCATTTCATCTTGTCCCTGTGTCTCTCTGTCGCTGTGTCCTGTGTCCCTTGGTCACCATGTCTCGTGTTGTGACACATCCTTTGTCACCGTCTCGCCGTGTCCTCGTGTCTCTTTGTCACCTCATGCCATGTCCCTGATGTGTCACGGTCCTGGCACGTCCCTGTGTCCCCCGTTCCTCACATGTTCTGTGTCCCCAGCAAGCTGCTGTGTGTGTCCCTGTGTCATGCTAAGGTGTCCCCAAGGTGTCCTGTGTCCCTAAGGTGTTCTGTGTCCCCAGCTGTCCCATGTCCGTGTGTCACTGTCTCGCAGTGTCCCCAACATGTCCCCAATGTCTCTTGTGCCCCATGTCTCTGTGTCACCCTGTCTCACTATGTCCTCACGTCCTGTGTCCGTGTGTCGCTCTGTCAGCGTATCCCCAACATGTCCCCAACATCTCTTGTGTCCCCAAGTGTCCCATGTACCTGTGTTCCCATGCCCTGTGTCTGTGTGTCACTCTGTCAGTGTGTCCCCAACATTTCTTGTGTCCCCAACTGTCCCATGTCCCTGTGTCCGTGTCACCCTGTCCTGTGTCCCTGACATGTCTCCAAGATGTCTTATGTCCCTAACTGTCCCATGTCCCTGTGTCACCGTGTCCTGTGTTACCTTGTCCCTGTGTTACCTATCCTGTGTCCCTGTGTCACCCTGTCCTGTTACCTGTCCTGTGGCCCTGTGTCACCCTGTCCCATGTTCCTGTGTTCCCATGTCCTGTGTCCCTGACATGTCTCCAAGATGCTTTGTGTCCCTAACTGTCCCATGTCCCTGTGTCATCCTGTGTCCTCATGTCCCTGTGTCCCCATGTCCCTGTGTCATCCTGTGTCCCCATGTCCCTGTGCCACCCTGTCCCTGTGTCCCCATGTCCCTGTGTCACTCTGTCCCTGTGTCATGCTGTGTCCCCATGTCCCTGTGTTACTGTGTCCTGTCTCGCTGTGTCACCCTGTCCCATGTCCCTGTGTCCCCCCCATGTCCCCACATCCCTGTGCCACCGCCCTGTCCCTGACATGTCCCCTCGGTGTCCCCACAGGAGTCCTACAAGTACTTCCCCACCTCGGTGAGTCCCTGGGACCCTGGGGGGAGGGGAAAGGGGGACCCCAGACCCTTCCTGTCCCCATGGGGAGGGTGTGGGGGAGGGGCCAGGCCTGGCTGGGGGGGGAGGGGCACCCCAACACCCTCATTGCCCTTGGGGTGAGGGGGGGGCTCACAGGTACGGGGGCTGGGGGTGCCCAGGACGGTGCTGACCCTCCCCCAGTTAGTGCAGGGGGGTCCTGGGGGTGCCATGAGGGGGTCCCGGGGGGTGCCATGGAGGTCCTGGGGGTCCCTGGTGGGTGCTGACCACCCCTCAACTGATGGGGGTGCCATGGGGGGGGTCCCTGGTAGTGCTGCCCTCCCCTCCAAAGCTGGCACAGGAGCACAACGGGGAGCTCAGGGTGGTCCTGGGGGTGCCATGGAGGGTCCTGGGGGTCCCTGGCAGTGCTGACTCCCCCTCAGTTGGCACAGGAGCACAAGGGGGGTCCCTGGGGGGCCCAGGGGTGCAATGGGGAGGTCCTGGGGGTCCCTGGCAGTGCTGACCCCCCCTTAGTTGGCACAGGAGCATAAGGGGGGTCCCTGGGGGGGTCCTGGGGTGCAGTGGGGGGGGTCCCAGGGGTGCCATGGAGGGGTCCCGGGGGTCCCTGACAATGCTGACCCCTCCTCAGTTGGCACAGGAGCATAAGGGGGATCCCTGGAGGGGTCCCAGGGTGCAATGGGGGGGTCCCAGGGGTGCCATGGGGGGGTCCCGGGGGTCCCTGGCAGTGCTGACCCCCCCCCCAGCTGGCCCGGGGGCGTGAGGGGGACCTGGAGCTGCTGAAGGCGCAGCTGGGGGGGCCGGGGCCCCCCGAGAGCCTCTCGGATGAGGAGCTGCCCCTCGACCCCCGGCTCTACCAGGAGCTCTGCGCCGGCGCCTTCGACGAGCACGGCCTGGTGAGCCCCCAAAAACTGCCCCATGGGACCCCAAAATTGCCCCCCTGGGACCCCCAAAACTGACCCCCCAGGACTCCAAAACTGCCCTCCCGGGACTCCAAAAGTGCCCCCTCCCAGGACCCCTAAAACTGCCTTCCTGGGACCCCAAAAACTGCCCCCCCCCCCCAAGACTGAAAAACTGCCCCTCCTGGGACCCCAGAACTGCCCCCCTGGGACCCCAAAAATTACCCCCACAGGAACCCCAAAACTGCCCCCCTTGGGACCCCAGAACTGCTCCCCCCCAGGGCCCCAGAACTGCTCCAGGGTCCCAAAACTGCCCCCCCCCAGGACCACAAAACTGCTCCCTCGGGACCCCAAAACTGCCCCCAGCACCCCAAACACCTCCTTGGGACCCCAGAACTGCCCCCTGGGCACCCCAAATCCCACCAGGCACCCCAAATATCCCCCCAAATATCACAGGAGCGGATCTGAAGGAGGATTTTGCCCATCAGGGCCTGGTTTAGTGTGTTTAGGTGTAGTTTAGGCTGTTTAGGCCTGGTTTAGGCTGTTCAGAAGTGGTTTTGTGTGTCAGGGTGAGCTCCAGGTGTATCAGGGAGTGTCCCCAAATATCCCCACGTGGGCCGTGCTCTGGGCTGTGTCCTCAAATGTCCCCAGCGTGTCCTGGCACATCAGGACATGTCCCTGTGGCACTCTGAGGCGTGTCAGGCGTGTCCCTGCATGTCCCCAGCGTGTCCTGGCACGTCCCCACATGCCCAAGGCACCTCAGGCCATGTTGTCCCCTCATGTCCCTTCACGGGCCACGCTCTGAGGCACATCGGGGGTGTCACCCCACGTGTCCCCACGTGTCCCCATGTGTCCCTGGTCCTGCCAGCCCTGGCTCAGTGACGCCGAGGACGCGCCGTTCCTGGACCCCGTCCTGCGCAAACGCGCCGTGAAGGTCAAACACGTCAAACGCCGCGAGAAGAAGTCGGACAAGAAGGTGATGGACACTGGGAGCTACTGGGAGCTACTGGGCGTTACTGGGAGGTTCCGTGGGTTGCTGGGAGGGTTCTGGGTGGTTGCTGGGTTACGAGTGGTGGGTACTGGGTGTTGACAGGTCCCTGTGGTGGTTACTGGGTGGTGATGGGTGGTTACTGGTGCTCACTGGTGTGGAAGGAGGAGTGGCGGAATGAGCACTAGGAGATGCTGGGAGGTACTGGGAGGTTACTGGTGCTAACTGGTGTTAACTGGTGCAGAAGGAGGAGCGCTACAAGTGGCACCAGCAGCGAGCGTGGCCCTGGCAGTGCTGGGCTATGAGTGGTGGTTACTGGGAGGTTACTGGTGCTAACTGGTGTGGAAGGAGAAGCACTACAAGCGGCACTGGCAGCGGGCATGGCACTGGGAGCGCTGGGCTATGAGTGGTGGTTACTGGGAGGTTACTGGTCTATGAGTGGTGGTGACTGGGTGATTACCGGGAGGTTACTGGGTGCTAACTGGTGCTGACTGGTGTTAACTGGTGCAGAAGTAGGAGTGCTACAAATGGCTCCAGCAGCAGGCACAGTACCAGGAGGGCTCTGGTGGTTACTGGGCTGTGAGTGATGGTTACTGGGAGGTTAGTGGGTGGTGACTGGGAGGTTACTGGTGCTAACTGGTGCAGAAGTAGGAGTGCTACAAATGGCACCGGCAGTGGGCGCAGCACTGGGAGCACTGGGCTAATGAGCGGTGGTTACTGGGAGGTTGCTGGTCTATGAGTGGTGGTGACTGGGTGATTACTGGGAGGTTACTGGGTGCTGATGAGGATGTTACTGGGAGGTTGCTGGTGCTAACTGGTGCAGAAGGAGGAGCGCTACAAGCGGCACCGGCAGCGAGCGAGGCACTGGGAGCACTGGGCTGTGAGTGGTGGTTACTGGGAGGTGACTGGATGATTACTGGGTGGTGACTAGGAGGTTACCGTGTGGTTACTGGTTCTAACTGGTGTTAACTGGTGCAGAAGGAGGAGCGCTACAAGCGGCACCGGCAGCGGGCGCGGCACCGCGAGCGCCGCGGGCACCCCGAGCGCGCCGACGCCCGCGACCCCGCGGGGCTGGGCCAGTGCCTGGGCCCCGGCTGCACCCGCCCCGCCCGCCCGCCCTCCAAGTACTGCAGCGAGGCCTGCGGCATCAAACTGGCTGCCAAGTGAGTACCCACCAGTACGGACCAGTATAAACCAGTGCGGGATAGGACAGAGCGGTATGGGCTGGTATAAACTGGTACAGAATGGTACTGACTGGTATAGACCAACACAGAATGGTACAGGTGATATAGACCAGTATAAACCAGTTCAGGACAGTATAGACGAGTATAGCACAGTACAGACCAGTATGCACCAGTATAAACCAGCGTAGGACAGGACCGAATGGTATGGACTGGTGTAAACCAGGACAGACTGGTATAGGTTGGTATAGACCAGCGTAAGCCAGTACAGATTAGTAATGATCTGTATAGACCAGTATAAACCAGTACAGAGCAGTACAGTCAGTATAGACCAGTATAAACCAGTACAGAATGGTACAGGTAGTATAGGCTGGTATAAACCAGTACAGAACAGTACAGGCTGGTATAGACCAGTATAAACCAGTACAGATTAGTAGACCACTGTAAACCAGTACAGAACAGTATAGACCAGTACAGCACACTACAGACCAGTATGCACCAGTATAAACCAGTGTGGGACAGGACAGACTGGTATAAACTGGTACAGAATGGTACTGACTGGTATAGATCAGTACAGAATGGTACAGGTGATATAGACCAGTATAAACCAGTCCACAATGGCACAGACCAGTGTAAACCAGTACAGAATGGCACAGAGCAGTATAAACCAATAATTGTCTGTACAGACTGGTGCAAATCAGGATAGACCAATATAAACCGGTACAGACTGATATAGACCAGTATAAACCTGTACAGACCGGTATAAACCAGTTATACAAACAGATCCTGCCTCAGTGGATCCCGGGGATCTCGGAGATGCCATTAACCCTTTCCTCACCTTGATCCCAGCCGGATCTATGAGATCCCGCCTCAGCGGATCCAGCAGTGGATCCCAGGGATCCTGCAGCCCCCATTAACCCTTTCCTCCCTGATCCCAGCTGGATCTACGAGATCCTGCTGCAGCGGATTCAGCAGTGGATCCCAGTCCCCATTAACCCTTTCCTCACCCCAATCCCAGCCGGATCTGCAAGATCCTGCTGCAGCGGATCCCAGAGATGCTGCAGTCCCCATTAACCCTTTCCTGCCACTGATCCCAGCCGGATCTATGAGACCCTGCCTCAGTGGATCCCAGGATCTTGCAGTCCCCATTAACCCTTTCCTCCCCCCGATCCCAGCCAGATCTACAAGATCTTCTCTCAGTGGATCCCAGGGATCACAGGGCTGCCATTAACCCTTTCCCCACCCAGTCCCAACCAGATCTACGAGATCTTGCCACAGCGGATCCAGCAGTGGATCCAGCAGTGGATCCCAGGGATCCTGGAGCTGCCATTAACCCTTTCCTCCCCTCAAACCCAGCCGGATCTACGAGATCCTGCCGCAGCGGATCCAGCAGTGAATCCCAGCTCCCATTAACCCTTTCCTCCCCTCAAACCCAGCCGGATCTACGAGATCCTGCCGCAGCGGATCCAGCAGTGAATCCCAGCCCCCATTAACCCTTTCCTCCCCCCGATCCCAGCCGGATCTACGAGATCCTGCCGCAGCGGATCCAGCAGTGGCAGCAGAGCCCGTGCGTGGCGGAGGAGCACGGCAAGCGGCTGCTGGAGCGCATCCGGCGCGAGCAGCACCAGGCACGGCTGCGGCTGCAGGAGATGGAGCGGCGCTTCCACGAGCTCGAGGGGCTCATCGCCCGCGCCAAGGGGCACCCGCCCCGCGAGGACGAGGAGGTGGGCACCCCCCGGGGCTCACAGAGGGCTGGGGACCCCAAAGATCCTTTAATTCTACCCAGTTTGGGTCATTCTTGAGATTGCCCTTGGTCTTTCATGGATGCCTGGGTGCCCCCAAACCCTTTAATTCTGCCTGGTGTGGGTCCTTCTGGAGATACCCTTTGGTCCTTCATGGACTCCTGGGTGCCCCCAAACCCTTTAATTCTCCCTGTTTTGGGTCCCTCTTGAGATGTTTCCTGATCCTTCATGGACACCCAGGTGCCCCACAAACCCTTTAATTCTCCTTGTTTTGGATCCCTCTTGAGATCCCCTTTGGTCCTTCATGTACACATGGGTGCTCCCAAATTATTTAATTTTCTCATTCTGGGTTTCTCTTGAGACCCCTCTGCTCCCCTGGTACTCACACGCAGCTCCTGGAAGGCTGGGGACCCCAAAAATCCTTATCCTTTAATTCTCCTCATTGTGTGTCCCCTTTGAGACCCCTCTGCTACCCTGGGGGCACCTGGGCACCCACACACAGCTCCTGGAGGGATGGGGACCCCAAAAACCCTTTAATTCTCCCCATTCTGGGTCCCTCTTGAGATCCCTCCTGGTCTTTTGTGGACTGCTGGGTGCCCCCAAACCCATCGAGTCCCCTCTCACTGCCCTTCCCTGGGTAGCCCCCCAAAATCCCTGGGTCCATCCTGAGTGCCCCCAAACCCTTTAATTCTCCCCATTCTGGGTCCCTCTTGGGATGCCCCCAAACCCGTTAATTCCCCCCATTCTGGGTCCATCCTGGGTGCCCCCAAACCCGTTAATTCCCCCCATTCTGGGTCCATCCTGGGTGCCCCCAAACCCGTTAATTCCCCCCATTCTGGGTCCTCCCTGAGCATGCCCCAAATCTCTGAGTCCTCCCTGAGCCCTGTCCTGGGTCCCCCATGGACACCAGAGTCCCCCCAAACCCCTCCCTGGAGCCCCCTAATTTTATGTCCCCCCAATTCCCGGGTGTCCCCTTGGACCCCCTGACCCCGCTGTCCCCCCAGAGCACGGAGGGGGACAGCGAGGACACGGACCTGCAGATCTTCTGCGTGTCCTGTGGCCACCCCATCAACCCCAAGGTGGCCCTGAGGCACATGGAGCGCTGCTACGCCAAGGTGAGCGCGGGGTCTGGGGGGTCTGGGGGCACCTCTGGGTTCCTGGGAGTTCCTGGGGTTTGTGGGATCATCCATGGCACTCCAGGCTCTTGTGGGATCATCCATGGGGTCTGTGGGGTCATCTCTGGGATCTGTGGGATCATCCATGGCACTCCCTGGGCTACTGTGGGATCATCCATGGGATTTGTGGGATCATCTGTGGGATCATCCATGGCACTCTCTGGGCTACTGTGGGATCATCCATGGGATTTGTGGGATCATCTGTGGGATCATCCATGGCACTCCAGGTTCTTGTGGGATCATCCATGGCACTCTTTGGGCTGCTGTGGGATCATCCGTGGGGTCTGTGGGATCATCCATGGGGTCTGTGGGATCTGTGTGCCCCTACTGCTTTTTGGGGTCTGTGGGATCATCCATGGGGTCTGTGGGATCATCCATGGGATCATCCATGGCACTCCAGGCTCTTGTGGGATCATCCATGGGGTCTGTGGGATCATCCATGGGATCATCCATGGCACTCCAGGCTCTTGTGGGATCATCCATGGGGTCTGTGTGCCCCTGTTGGTTCTTGGGATCTGTGGGATCATCCAAAGGGTCTGTGGGATCATCTCTGGGACCTGTGGGATCATCCATGGCACTCTCTGGGCTGCTGTGGGATCATCCATGGGGTGTGTGGGATCATCCATGGGGTGTGTGGGATCATGCATGGGGTCTGTGGGATCTGTGGGATCATCTTTGGGGTCTGTGGGATTATCTGTGGGATCTATGGGATCATCCATGGCACTCTCTGGGCTGCTGTGGGATTGTCTGTGGGGTCTGCTGGATCATCTGTGGGATCTGTGTGCCCCTGTTGGTTCTTGGGATCTGTGGGATCATCCGTGGGACTCTCTGGAACTTTCGGGGTCTCTGAAGGGTCTGGGGGGGCTGTAGGGACCTACTGGGAGCTTTGTAGGGGCTGGGGGTTTCAGTGGGGTCTGGTGGGGAGGGGCCCTATAGGGGCTGGGGGGCCATGGGAAACCTATGGGAGGGCTCAGGGGGGCTCTGTAGGGGCTGAGGGTCCCTCTGGGGGTCCATAGGGCCTGGGGGGGGGCTTGGGGGTCCCATCCCTACCCCCCTTTTAACCCCCCACCCCATTGCAGTACGAGAGCCAAACATCCTTCGGGTCCATGTACCCCACCCGCATCGAGGGGTGAGTGGGGAGGGGGCTCTGGGTGGGGGGAAGGGGCGCCCTGGGGGGGCTTTCTGGGGTGGGAAGGGGACCCCAGACCCCTAAATCCTCCTGGGAAGGGATGGGGAGCACCCTGGGGAGACCCCAGACCCCTGAATCCTCCTGGGAAGGGATAGGGAACACCCTGGGGAGACCCCAGACCCCTAAATCCTCCTGGGAAGGGATGGGGAGCACCCTGGGGAGACCCCAGACCCCTAAATCCTCCTGGGCAGCACCCAGGGGAGGCTTTTTGGGGTGGGGGTGTCACCCTGGGGAGGGAGCGCCTAGGGGGGAGTTTGAGGGGGGAGTTGTGGCTGTCTTGGGGGGTCCCTCAGCCCCTCGTAGCCCCACCCCAGGACACCTCTTGTGTCCCCCCAGGGCCACCCGGCTGTTCTGTGACGTTTACAACCCCCAGAGCAAAACCTACTGCAAGAGGCTGCAGGTGCTGTGCCCCGAGCACTCCCGGGACCCCAAGGTGGGCACAGAATGAGATTTTGGAGTAGAATTTAGGGGATTTGTGCCCCAAGCACTCCTGGGACCCCAAGGTGGGCACAGGTTGGCTTTGTGGGGCAGGAGCAGTGCCCAGGACAGTCCTGGGACCTCAGAGTGGGCTCAGAATGAGATTTGGGGGTGGAATTTAGGGGATAGATGCCCTGAGCACTCCCAGGACCCCAAAGTGGGTGCAGAATGAAATTTAGGGGTGGAATTTAGGGGATTTGTGTCCCAAGCACTCCTGGGACCTCAGAGTGGGCGCAGAATGAGATTTTGGGGTGGAATTTAGGGGATAGATGCCCTGAGCACTCCCAGGACCCCAAGGTGGACATGAAGTGGCTTTAGAGGGCGGGGGCAGTGCCCAGGAGAGTCCTGGGACCTCAGAGTGGGCACAGAATGAGATTTTGGGGTGGGATTTAGGGGATTTGTGCCCAGAGCACTCCCAGGACCCCAAAGTGGACACAGAGGGGGACAGGAGAGGGGCAGTGCCCAGGACACCAAGATGGACAGGAGGGGACAGATCAGGGCCAGTGCCCAGGACACTGCCAGGACCGCAGGGTGGCCGTGGAGGTGGCAGAGGGGCTCGGGGTGTCCCCAGCCCGGCACTGACCCCGTGCCCACCCAGGTGCCCGCGGACGAGGTGTGCGGGTGCCCTCTGGTGCGCGACGTCTTCGAGCTGACCGGGGACTTCTGCCGCGTCCCCAAGCGCAAGTGCCACCGTCACTACTGCTGGGAGAAGCTGCGCCGCGCCGAGGTGGATCTGGAGCGCGTCCGCGTGGTGGGTGCCACCAAAGTGTCCCCAAAGTGTCCCCACGCTGCTCCATGTCCCCATGGTGTCCCATGTTCTGATATCTCTACACTGTCCCATGTCTCTTTGTCACCCTGCTGTGCTGTGTCTCTATGCTGTCCCCACACTGTCCCCCTGTCACCACACTGTCCCATGTCCCTGTCCCCACACCGTCCCTGGTACTGTCCCCACACTATCCCATGTCCTCACATTATCCTGTGTCTCTGTGCTGTCCCCACACTGTCCTTGTCCCCACACTGTCCCCACGCTGTCTCTGTCCCCACAGTGGTACAAGCTGGACGAGCTGTGTGTCACTGTCCCTGTCCCCACAGTGGTACAAGCTGGACACGCTGTGTGTCACTGTCCCTGTCCGCACACTGTCACTGTCCCTGTCCCCACAGTGGTACAAGCTGGACGCGCTGTGTGTCACTGTCGCTGTCCCTGTCCCCACAGTGGTACAAGCTGGACGAGCTGTGTGTCACTGTCCCTGTCCCCACACTGTCCCTGTCCCCACAGTGGTACAAGCTGGATGAGCTGTTCGAGCAGGAGCGCAATGTGCGGGCGGCCATGACGAACCGTGCGGGGCTGCTGGCGCTGATGCTGCACCAAACCATCCAGCACGACCCTCTGACCACGGACCTGCGCTCGGACCGCTGACCAGGGCCTGTCTCAGACCACTGACCACCCCTGGAGCCCCCAAACCCCCCCCAGACCCCTCCCCACATCCCCCCACCCCTGGTTCCTGGGTGCTCCCCATCCCCAAATAAACTGGGTGTGCAAAAGGAGTCTGGGGGTGTCCCTTTTGTGGGGTCGTTCATGGGATATAGAGGGGCTTCTGTGGGATCTTTGGGATTCTTGGGGTGCCTTTGGGAGGGATTTTGGGAGCCCCCAGTTTCTGGTACCACCCCAGACCCTGCAGAGGCTGTGGGGATCTCTTCTCTGGCCTTGGGGGCAGCTGGGGGGTCCTGAGAAGGTTGGGGGGTCCTTCGGGAGTGGAGGGGCTGGAAATGGGAGCAGCAACCATGGGGGGGCTGGGAGGGGTCTCTGGCTGTTTTGGTGGGTCCTTTGGAGGGGGTTGTGGATGGGGGGGAAATGGGAGCAGCATCCTTGGGGAGTTTGAGGGGTCCCTGGGGGTTTTTGGGGGGTGCTGAGGGTCGTGGTGGGGCTGGGAGGGCTCTCTGGCTGTTTTGGGGGGCCCTTTAGGGGGGTCCGGGGGGTCCTGGGCAGGGGAAAGGGCCCCAAAATGCCCCAGGGGAACGCTCAGGGCTAATTAGCATAGCCACGCCCACACAGAGCTCATTAACGTATTCCCTCACTCCTGGCGTCACGTGCCCGGCAGTCACGTGCCTCGCCCTCTTCACAGGTCGCGTATCGCCCCTCCCCTCCCTGGTTCTGCCCTTTCCAATTGGTCCATTCCTCTTCACGTGTCCGCATCCCCCGCCCACTGCTTTTCCCGCCCGGCGTTTCCGCTTCCGGCGCGGGGTCCCGCCCCCCGCGGCCTCGCGGCGTCGCTGGAGGAAGAGGAGGAGGAAGAGGAGGAGGAAGAGGAAGAGCTGCGCCACAAGCGGGGGCGGATGGGAACGGTGAGGGGCCGGAGGGGTGCGGGACCGCAGCGGGGCTGAGCGAGGAACGGGGAGCGAGAGGGATCCGAGCGGGGAGACGCGGCCGGTGGGGACGGGCGAGCCGTGAGGGAGTGGGGGGGGGGGGGGGGGGCGGCTGAGGTGGGTTCGTGTGGGGGAAAGGGCGTGAGGGAAGGGGCTGGGAGAGGGAGGGGGAGTTTGGGGGCAGTTTGTGAGGGGAAGGGGCGGTTTTGGGGTTGTTTCTCAGGGGGAAGGGCAATTTGGAGGCAGTTTGTGAGGCGGAGGGGCGGTTTTGGGGGCAGTTTTTGAGGAAAAGGGGCAATTTTGGGGGCAGTTTGTGCGGGGGAGGGGCAGTTTGAGGGCAGTTTGTGAGGGAAAAGGGCAGTTTGGGTTCAGTTTGTGAGGGGAAGGGGCGGTTTGAAAGCAGTTTGTGAGGAAAAGGGGCAGTTTTGGGGCAGTTTGTGCTGGGGAGGGGCAGATTTGGGGGCAGTTTATGAGGGGGAGGGGCAGTTTTGAGGGCAGTTTCTGAGGAAAAGGGGCAGTTTTGGGGTTTGTTTCTGAGGAAAAGGGGCAGTTTTGGGGGATGTTAGTAAGGGGAAGGGGCAGTTTTGGGGCAGTTTGTGACGGGGAGGGGCGGTTTGAGGGCAGTTTTTGAGGGGGAGGGGCAGTTTGTGAGGGGAAGGGACACTTTGGCGTGGGGGAGGCACCGCTTGGGAGGTTTTTGTGCTTGGGGGCGGAACTCCGGGGCAGTTTTGGGGGTGTCCTTGCGGGGGAGGGGCGGACCCGGAGCTGTGTTTGTGTGGGGGAGGGGGAGCCCTGGCGGTGGGGGAGGGGAGGACGGAGTCACGTGGGGAGGGGGCGGGGCCGGGCTGTGTTTGGGGGCGGGGTCCGGGGCCGTTCGGGCTCCCGGGGCCGGTCGTGACCCCCTCCCCACGCTCTCCCCGGGGCTCTCAGCCCCCCCGCAGGATGGCGGAGGGCTGGGCCGAGTGCCCGGCGCTGGGCCCGGGCTGGCAGCGCCGCGAAGCTTTTCGGAAATCCGGGGCCACCAGCGGCCGCAGCGACACCTACTACAGGAGGTGCCTCTCCCCAAAAACCCCCAATTCTCCCCTCCCTACCCCACGGGACTGCGGGTGGGGCCGGCTCTGCCCTTTCTCCCCTCCTAGACCCCATCCCGTGTCCATTTATGGGCTTCCCCCTCACCCCCCAATGGTGTTTCAAGGGGGATTTCAGAGCCCCTCTCCCATCTCCCCCTCCACCCCCTCCAGGATCTCCCCAGGGCCACCTCAGAGCCCCTTTCCCCAAATATTCCCATTCCTCTCCAACTTTTCCAAGCTATTTTGGGGCTCGGTGGGTCCTTTTTGAGAGTTTTGGGTTCCCCTGAGCTCTGTTTGGTCCCCCTTTCCCACTCTCCCTTTGGCATTTGGGGGCTCCCCCAGGCTCAGCGGTCCCCGTGGGGTTTTGGGGCCATTCCGGGGGTGTTTTGGGTCCTCTGACCCTACCCCTCGGCAGCCCCACAGGGCAGAAGTTCCGCAGTAAGATCGAGCTGCGACGGTTCCTTGGCCCTGGGCATGACCTGAGCAACTTCGACTTCAAATCCGGGCTGCAGCGACCTGGCCCCACTCGGGTACAGGGGATGGGACCCTAAAAACCACGGGAGGGACCCTAAAAACCACGGGAGGGGCACAAAAATCCCAAAAAACTTCAGGGAGGGAAACCTGGAGCTCTCCTTGGGGTGGGAGCCCCATAACAAGAAAGGGATTGGGGGTGGAATAAAGAGATGGGGCGAAAGGAGCTCCTGGAAATGAGGTTGAGGAGAACCTGAATTGGGGGGGGGAAACAAGGGGTCCTTAAATTGGGGAGGAACATGAATGAGGGGGGTCACAAGGGATTGTTATGACCTCCCCATTTTCTGCTTTTCAGGCCAGGAAGAGCCCCAAATGGCACCTGCCCGCCAGGCCCGTCCCAGAGCCCCCCAAAATCTTCACAAAGGAGGAAGAGGAGGTGGAGGTGGAGGTGGAGGTGGGCGGGGCTGAGACCGAGAAGGCCCCACCCTCACCAGGTCAGGCCCTGCCCATCCCCAGCCAGGCCACGCCCTCTTCATCCATGGCCACGCCCCTGAGGGAGCCTCCCCATCGCCGGACCCGGAAGCGGCCGCCCCTGGAGCCCCCCCAGGATGGGGTGATGGCGTGAGTGGGGGAATGGGGGGGTCCCTGGGGGTCCTTTAGGTGTGGGGGAGGGGTCCCAGGAGTGGGGAGTGACCCCAGGAGAGAGGGATTGGGGTCCCTCAGGGGACTTTGGGGGATCCCTGGGGAGAAATTCAGAGTGGGGGGGGTTCCCTCCGGGGGGCTGTGGGATTGTGGAGGACACTGAGGGTGTTGGGGTCCCCCTGGCACCCCCAAAAATGCCACTCTCTCCTCTGCAGGCTGTGTGCTGGCTGCCAGACCCTCTTCCCAGGGGTGTCCCTGCCCCCTCAGCGCCGCTGCCGCTGGCTCTGCCCCGACTGCCGTGGTGAGCTTTGGCATCAGTGCCTTCCTCCTCATCCTCTTCGTGCTCCTCCTCATCCTTTTCATGCTCCTCCTTCTTCTCTGAGTCTTTCTCTAACCTTCTTCAGCTCTCTCAGAGCTTTTTGTGTTTTATCCTCTTCCTTATTTTCCTATTCTTCTTGTCCTTCATTCCCTGGGTTTTTCCCCTCCACCATCATCATCATCATTCCCTGAATTGTTTCAGCCTTGTAATTATAATTTATTCCAACTTCCCATTCCTCCTCCTCCTTCCCAGTTCTTCCCTGCCCCCCTTGCCCTCTGCTTTGGACCTTTCTGGGGGTGGGGAAGGGAGCCTGAAGGAGTTTGGGAGGGGGGTCAGGGAGGGATCCCAGGAAAGTTGGGGTGACCCTGACCCCCCTCCTCCACCTCCCCCAGCCCAGAGACGAGACTTCAACCGGGAGCAGCGATTCTACAAGGTACCCCCAATCCCTCAGGGATGGAAATGGTGCCCTTGGGCATTCCCCAAATCCCTCAGGGAGGGTTTGGGGATCCCCCAGAGCTCTGACACCCCCTCCCCACAGCGGGTGGGCTGTGGCACGTGCCAGGCCTGTCGCATCCCCGAGGATTGTGGCATCTGCAGCGCCTGTGCCCGCAGCCCCCCCGGGGGCCCCTCTGGGCCTGGCCGGACCCCCAAGTGCCTCCTGCGCCGCTGCCTTCGCATCGTCAAGAAGGTACCGGCACCCCCTTGTCATTGTCACCCCTCTCGGTGTCACCAGCACCCACCCTGTTGTCACAGCACTCCCCATGTCAGTGCCACCCCCTGATGTCACTGTAATCCTCTCTCCCTCAGTGTCACTGTCACTCCCCTTGGTGTCACTGTTACCCCCCAAGTGTCACCAGCAACCCCCCCAGAGTCACCAGCACCCTCCTCATGTCACTGTAATTTTTCCTGGGTCACTGTCACTCCCCCAATGTCACCAGCACCCCCTCAGTGTCACTGTCACCCCCCATGTCACCATAATCCTCCCTCTCCCCATGTCACTGTCACCTCCTCTTGTCACCACAAAGCTGTGTGTCCCCCATGTCACCTTTGTCACCTCTGTGTCCTCTCCTTCATTGTCTGAGGATGCACGTGGCGCTGTGTTAATTAGCATTAATCTGTGTTAATTAACATTACCAGTGTTACTGTGCGTGACTGATACCCCACATTATTTTACAGTATCGCCTTTTATCCCTGTTATCTCACGTTATTATGCGTTATTCCACTTTATTCCCTGTTAAACCACGTTATTCTGTGTTCACCCATGTTATCCAATATTTTCCCACTTTATTTTGTGGTATTTCACCTCCTGCCCATCTCCCTGCAGAGCCTGGGCTGCAGCTCCTGCCTTGTCCCGTCCCCTGTCCCTTGTCTGTGGCTGCTCATTCGCTCATGTCCTCCTATATCCTCTTGTGTTATCCCATGCTCGTTATCCCATATTTTCCCACGTTATCCCATATTTTCCTGTGTTTTCCTGTGTTTCCCCATATTTTCCCATATTTCCCCATGTTTTCCTTGCTCTCCTGGGTAACACTGTCCCCACAGGGCCTTGGCTTTGGCTCCTGCCTTGTCGCCTGTCCCTTGTCTGTGGCTGCTCATTCACCCACACTCTCCTGTACCCTCGAGTGTTATCCCATGGTTTTTATCCCATATTTTCCCATATTTCCCTATGTTTTGTCCCCGCAGGGCCTGGGCTGACACTCCTGCCTTGTCCCTCTGTCCCGTTCCCTTGTCTGTGTCTGCTCATTCACCCACATTCTCCTGTACCCTCGAGTGTTATCCCATGTTTGTTATCCCACATTATCCCATATTTTCCTGTGTTTTGTCCCTGCAGGGCCTGTCCCTTGTCTGTGGCTGCTCATTCACCCACATCCTCCTGTACCCTCGAGTGTTATCCCATGTTTGTTATCCCACATTATCCCATATTTTCCTGTGTTTTGTCCCCGCAGGGCCTGGGCTGCGGCTCCTGCGCCGGCTGCCTGAGCACCGAGGACTGCGGCAGCTGCTGCATCTGCCTGCGGCGCCTGCAGCCCGGCCTCAAGCGCCAGTGGCGCTGCCTGCGGCGCCGCTGCCTGCGCCCCAAGGTGGGACTGTCCCCCCAGAGCCCCCCCAGTGTCACCCCTGGGACCCCCAGTGCCTCCCCACTGCCCACCCTGGTGTGTCCCCCACCCTTTGTCCCCTGCTGACCCCTCACCCTGTGTCCCCCCAGAAAGCCAAGGTGGCCAAGAAGCCGCAGAGCCCCCGGCCCCTGACAGAGGTGAGTGTGAGACCCCCACACCGGGCAGTGGCACAGTGGAGACCCCCGGGTGTTCTGGGGGACCCCCAAAGGGCCCCCCTCAGCCCCGTTTCTCCCCCCAGAAATGGAAGCCTCTCGTGGAGCGGGAGCCCAGCGACGCCTCCAGCGCCAGGCACAGAGTGAGTGGGACCCCCCTGGGCACACCTGGGCACACCTGGACCCCCCCCCCCACAAACCCCCCCTCCCTCCCAGAAGCTGCTGAACAAGGGCAAGGAGAAGAAGAAGCCGGGGCGAGCCCAGAAGGCCCCTGGGCCCCGCGGGGTGAGTAACAGGCTGTAATCCCGCCCCCTGCCTCATAGCCCCACCCCTCCATCAATGGCCACGCCCCTCCCAGAGCAGCTATTGGGGCAGGGGGGAAGCCGTAATGCCCTGAATATAGGGGCCTATGAAAGGGGGCAGTATTGGGGTGCAGGTACCGTAATGATCCTAGTGGCTGTTCCAGCATGTATTGCTGATTTTTAGGACCCAGAATAATAGGGTGCAAATACTATACATTTTCTAAAGGCTGTGCCAGCTGCTAATATTGGGATTCAGGCTTTGCAATAATGGGGTGCAGGTACTGTAATTATCCTATGAGCCGTTCAAAGGCTGAATATTGGGGTTCAGCACATTCAAACCACACAGATATTGGGGTGCCAGTACCGTAGTACCCCTAATGCTGGGGCCAGGTCATTGTGACACCCCAAAAACTGTTAACAGCTGATGGTGGGATCTGAACAACCCTGGCTGTGGGGCTGGGGCACCGTAATGTTCCAAGTAATGGGGTTCAGGTACCCCAAAATCTCTAATATAGCAGGGTTTGGTTACCGTAATTCTCCTAGTAACTACTTCAGGTTTAACAGCAGGACTTAAGGTACCAATACTGGGGCTCAGATACGGTAATGCCCCAAATACTGGGGCTCAGATACCGTAATGGTGCTAATAGGAGGGTGCATACCGTAATACTTCTAATAGTGGGGCTCACATACTGTAATGTTTTTACTAATGGGGCTCAGGTACCATAATGCCCCAGATAGTGGGGCTCACATACCGTAATGCCTTTAATAGCAGTGTGTAGACGCTGTAATGCCCCAAATGGTGGGGCAGATACCATAACGGTTCTAACAGCAGGGTGCAAATACCATAATACCTCTAATAGCAGAGTGCAGGTACTGTAATGCCTGTAATAGCAGGGCTCACATACTGTAACGACTCTAATGATGGGGTGCAGATACCATAATGTCCCAAATACTGGGCCTCAGATACCATAATGTCTCTAATAGCAGGGTGCAGATACCGTAATACCCCAAATAGTGGGGCTCACGTATCATAATGTCTCTAATATAATGGTGCAGATACCACAATGCCCCAAATACTGGGGTTCAGATACCATAATGCCTCTAATAGCAGGGCTCGGGTACCGTTATGCCCAAAAACTGGGGTTCGGATACCGTAATGCCTCTAATAGCTGCTCCTACTGGAATGCTCGTCCTAACCCGCATTTGCTGCCTGGCTGCCGTAATACCCCTAACACCGCCGCATCTACCGTAACGCTCCTCATAGCTGCTCCCGCACTAACACCGCGCCACCGGGCAGGCCCTGGGGACCCCCCACACTGCGGCAGGCCCTGGGGACAGTTGGGGACGCGGGGGGTGACGCCGCTCTCTGTCGGCAGCGGGGGGTGCGGAGCCGGGCCAGCCGGCGCTGCGGGGTGTGCGCAGCCTGCCGGCGCCCGGCCGACTGCGGCCGCTGCGACTTCTGCCGGGACAAGCCCAAATTCGGGGGGCAGAACCTCAAGCGCCAGAAGTGCCGCTGGAGGCAGTGCCTGCGCTGTGCCATGGTGGGTGCCCCCCAGTGCTTCCTCCCTCCCAGCGAGCCCCAGCCATCCCCTCCACCCCCTTTTCCTCAGCGACCCGACTCCTTTGGCTGGGGAAACTGAGGCACACGCAAGGTTCAGGCCACCCCGGCGCTGGGTGTAGCCCAGTTTGGACCAGCATGGACAAGTTTGGGGTGGGAAGGGGGGCATTGGTTGGCATGCAGGTGGCACCTGGACGCTTGGGTCCTGTTTTTGGGTGGGGATGGGGGGGTTGCCTGAATGCCTGGGTCCTTCCTGCATTGCTTGGCTTTGGGGGGCTCACCCTGGGCCCTTTTTTGGGGGAGTGGGTGGGGGTCCCTCAGCCAGCCAGGCCCACTTGGGGGGGTTCTTCCTGCATTTGTGGCCCTCCCATCCCAAATCCACATCCCCCTTCCCTTGGCACTGCCCCCCCCCGCTCTGAGGTCTCTCTCCTGGCGCAGAGGCGGCTGCTGCCGCTGGGGGGGGGGTCGCTGGGGGTCCCCCTGGAGCGGCCGCCCCCTCCCCCTGTCCAGGCCCCGCCGCCGCCGGCCCCCCCGCGCCGCCGCCCGGAGCCGCCGCCACCTGCCCCGCCCCCCCCGCAAGGTAACGGGACCCCCCCTCTGCTCAGGGGGGACCCCAAAATGCTCCTCCCACCCCCCCCCCCCCCCCTCAGAAATAACCCCAAATTCTTCCCCCTCCTTGGCTGTGCTTGCTTTGCTCTGCATGGACCCTCCCCACTCGGGGGGACCCAGGTGTCAGGGGAGGGGACCAAGGTGTCCCCACGCCCCCCTCCTTCCCCGCGGGAGGGGCTCTGGGGGGTTTTGGAGACCCCCAGGTGCCTCAGTCCCCTCCCCCGTGACCCCAAGGCTTGTGTGTGCCTCGGTTTCCCCACGGGGGATGAGGTGGGGGGGTCTTCTGCAGACACATAGGTCCCTTTATTCTGGGTGGGGGTTCCTCCTGGATACGTGGCGGGGATGAGGGGGGGTCTCACCTGCCTGCCCCTCCCCCACAGGAGAAGGAGGAGCCACTGGGGGGGGCTGAGAACGGCCCCAGGCCCCTCCCGGGTCCCCCCCTGCGCCTCTGCCCCATCAAGGAGGAAACAGGACCCCTCCCCCGCCTCGAGGTGAGACCCTCCGGCTGCCTGGGACCCCCCCTGGACACCTGGGACCCTCCCGTGACCCCCCCTGCCCCCCAGGACCCTCGCCTGGGGCTCCTCATCGCCTCGGCCCCGCGCCTCAAAGGGGCCCCCCCGGAGCCCAGCGTCACCCCCCAAAGGGTGAGTGAGACCCCCAAACGCCCCCCGAGGCTCCTCGGAGTGCCTGGGACCCCCATAACGCCCCTGCCCCCCCCTTTTCCAGCCCCCCCCAGGGGATTTGGGGGTCCTGATCGCCGCCACCCCCCGCGTGAAGCAGGAGCAGCCGCAGCCCAGCGCGTCCCTGGTGCCGGTAAGGGGGGGAACTGTGGGGTTTGGGGGGGGTCTCTGGGATTTGGGGGGGTCCTGAGCCTCTGCCTTCACCCACAGGTGCCCCCCCAGCCTCCCCCGCCCCAGCTGGTGGTGCTGGATGAGAGTGAGGAGGAGGAGGAGGAAGAGGAGGAGGGCAGCAGCCGAGTGGTGAGGAAGAGAAGGGGGGTCAGAGGATTTGGGGAGGGTCCTGAGGAACTTGGGGGGGCTTTTAACGGGATTTTGGAGGGGGGAGGTTCTGGGAAATGGGAACTTTAGTGGGGTTTGGGGTCTTGGTGATTTGGGGAAGGGATTTTGGGTGGGTGGGGAGGTTTTTGGGGACCTAGTGAGTTTGGGAAGGGATTTTTAGGAGGGTGGGGAGGTTTTTGGGGTCCTGGTGAGTTGGGGAAGGGACTCTGGCCATGACCCTTTGGTTTTTTGGGAGTGTCTCCAAAGCAGGGTGGTTTACAAGGAGGAGGTTCCTGCTGGCTGGGGAGATTCTTGGGGGTCTCTTAAGTGCTCCCCCCACCCTATTAACCCTTTCTCCCCCACAGCCCTTCCCGCTGCCCCCCGCTCCCCAGCTCTGGCCCGGCTCCTTCCTGGAGGAACTGGCCGAGATTCCCCTCCCGGCTCACTGGGGGGTCGTGGGGGCTGACGGTGGTCCCGGGCCGTGCCCGGCTCGGGGGCTGCGCCTCGTTCAGCGCTGCCCCCGCTCCTCCATGGCCGCGGCCGCCGTGCTGCTCAACCCGGGCTTGGCATTCCGGGTCCTGGTCGCCCGCGGCCGCCCGGTGCCCCCCGGGCACGAGGTGCTGGCCCGGCGCCCCCCCCTGCGCTCCGTGCTGGACCTGGTGGAGCTGCTCTGCGATCTCGAGGCCTACGGGCCCTGCCCGGGACCCCCGGCCCGGCCCCCTGCCCCTCGCTGCCATGTCCTGGTGAGGGGGGGGGCGCTGCTGCCGGCCCTGCCAAATGCTGGCAGGGGAGGGGCATTGAGGGAAAGGGGGAGGAGGGGATTGGGGTGGGCGGGAGCAGTTGGGGGGGGGTGGGAGTGAAAAATGTGGGGAAGGGGGATGTTGATGGGAAGGGAAAAGGGAAATGGGAAAGGAAGCAGAATTTGGGGGGGTTGGGAAGTGATGGTTGAACTGGAATTCGGGTGGGAATAAAATTGGGAGGAGGAGAGGAAAATGAGGGACCTAAAAGTGAGGGGGGAACTAAAATTGGGGGATGTGGGGGTGGTGGGGAGGAGGGATGGGGTGATGCACCTTTGGGGAGTGGGATTTGGGGATGGAGCCTTGGGTGTAGTGGGAGAGGGGCACGGGGGGTCCCCAGGGTGGGATTGGCACCCCGGGACCCCCTGAGAGTCACTGGGAGGTTCTGGGGTGCCCCCCAGGTTTGGGGACTCCAGGACCCCACTGTGGGGATTCAGGGGTACCCCAGGGTGACACCCCGGTTTTGGGGACCCCTGGCCCCGCCCCCACAGTGTCAGGTTGCCCCTCCCCCAGTGACACAGCAAGGCTGAGGGACCCCAGTGGTGGCATTTTGAGTGGGGGGAGTCCCCAGTTTGGTACCACTCCCCCCGTTTGGTTTCCCAGGGATATTGGGGTGCTCTCAGCACCCATTTTTGGGGGGGCTTGCCCCCCACCCCCCAGGTTTATGGGGACATCAGGTTTATGGGGCCCCGAGTTTGTTTGTTCTCCTATTTCCCC
The DNA here is from genome assembly GCF_027887145.1 of Ammospiza caudacuta. Classification (NCBI taxonomy): domain Eukaryota; kingdom Metazoa; phylum Chordata; class Aves; order Passeriformes; family Passerellidae; genus Ammospiza; species Ammospiza caudacuta. Next base: position 3,290,548 of record NC_080624.1, on the reverse strand, counting down.
AGTGCCATACTGGGGCCCCTCCCCCACCCCCCAGAGCTTCTATTTTTGACACTGGAACCGCCCCCCTGAAATGGGGGCGCGGCCCCTTTAAGAGCCCTGCCCTTTGTAGAGATTTAAATTACCTGTTTAAGGCGCGGGGAGGGGCGTGGCTTTCCCTAGCCCCGCCCCCTTGTTCAGGCCCCGCCTACACGCACCTTTCACCTGCTGTTGCTTCCTTAGCCCACCTCCTTTTATGGTAAAAGGGGCGTGGTCTGAGCTGCTTAAGCCGCTCCCACTCCCCGCCCCTTGCGCTGCCTTCAGGGAGTTTCGCGCCGAAGCCATAACCCCGCCCCCTCCCTTAGCCCCGCCCCCTCGGCAGAATTTAAAGAGACCGCGAGGAATTATTTTTGTTAAAAGTAATAAAAGCTTTAAGGAGAAAAATAAAACATCTGGTGGTCCTTGAGACAGGAATCGGTGTCTGGAGGGGACCCTGGCGATCCACACACCTGGAGCCCCCCCAAATTTGAGGAAGGGTCTCACCAGCCTGTCCCAAACACCTTCTCCAGCAGGCTCTGGGGGGGCGCGGCCGGGGGGGGCCGAGCTTTGCGCCTCCAAATCTCCTCTTCTGTCGGTCTCTGGGTGAAGCCCCAGGTCCGGGGAGGGGCTGCGGGGTCTCCCGAGGTTTTGGGGGGCTCCTTGGAGGCGTGGCGGGCGTAGAACCCCCCCTCCCGCTTGGCCTGGGCCACCTCGGCCCGCAGGCGCTGCGCCCGCACCTGGCGCTCGTAGCTGAGCCGCTCGCTCAGGTGAGGCCACCGGAAGCCGGGCAGGTACTGGGGGGGGTGGGCACAGGTCAGGGCACCCCCGAACAACCTCAGACTGCTCCCCCCAAAAAGGTTTGGGGGTGTTCAACCCCCCCTCAGCTGCTGGCCCAGGTGTGTGGGAGGGGTCCCCCAATGCAGTCCAGCCCCTCCCCGACTGTCCCTTCCTTTAGTGTGGGGGACCCCCCTGAACCCTAAAACAGGGAGCCCCAGTGGGGCAAAACCATCCCAGACCCCCCAAAGAGGGACCTGGGTGCGTCATACAAATCTGGGACCCCCAAAAAGGGACCCCAACCCCTCACCCATAAAGGATCCCAATTACCCAGGAACCCACAGGTGGCCCCCATCCTCTCCCAGGGCACCCAAAGATCTTAGATCCCCCAAAAAGGGACCTGAGATGCCCCAAAAAAGGGACCCAGATGCTCCCTGCAAATCTGGGAACCCTAAAAAGGGACCCAGGGCTACCCCAACCTCTCACCCATAAAGGGCTCCCAATTACCCAGGAACTTACAGGTGCCCTCCTCCTCCAAAGGTCTGGGACCCCCCCCCCCAAAAAAGGGACCCAGGTGCTCCCTACAAATCTGAGACCCCTAAAAAGGGACCCCAACATCTCACCCATAAAAGGTCCCAATTACCCAGGAACCAACGGGTACCCCTCCACCCTCTCCCAAAGCACCCAAAGATCTAAGACCCCCAAAAGAAGGATCTGAGACTCCCCAAAAAGGGATCCAACCTCCCCTAAAACCGTTCTGAACCCCCCCAGGACGCCCCGAGCCGCACCTTGATGCTCCAGTAGTGATGGCGGAAGGGGCTGCGGGGCCGGGGGGCCATGGGCGCCCCGTGCAGGAGTTTGGCCGCTCGCTTGGCCGCTCGCTTGTCCCGGAATTCCACCCAGCCCTCGGCGAACGCCACGGCCGGGGGTCCCCCCGGGCGCTGCCGCCGCCGCCGCACGGAGCCTCCTGCGGGAACGGGGAGGGGGCGCTGAGACCCCCGGGAGGGCTGAGACCCCCCCTCGGGAAGGCTGAGACCTCCCCCCAGGGGTGGTGAATGTGGTGTCAGCGGGGCTGCGAGGGGCCCTGACCCCCAAATTCTGCACCTGCCTGCGGGGACCCCCCCTTCCCTATTGCTGGGACACCCTGACCCCCCCACCCAGGGACCCCCTGGCCCCTCCCAAAACCCACCCAGAGCCCCGCGGCACCCCCAGACTCACCGTGGGGCTGCAGGAAGACCCTGCCCAGCTCCCCGTGGGGCCGCAGCAGCGCCCGGGCCTGGCGGGGCCCGAAGCCCGGGGGGAGGAAGGACAAATAAAGGACCCCCGGTACCACCGGCTTTGGAGGGGGGTCCGAGGGGGCTTCGGCAGCGGGGGAGCCCGCGGGACCCTCCTCTTCCTCCTCCTTTGCTTCCTCTTCTTCCCCCTCCATTTCTTCCTCTTCTTTCTCATCCTCCTCCTCTTCTTCCTCCTCCTTTTCTTCCTCTTCTTCCTCCTCTTCCTTCTCCTCCTCCTCCTCGCCCCTCCCGTGCGGGTCCCGCTCGGCCGCAGCCATGGCCCCTGCGATGGGCAGGAGGGAGTTAAAGGGAAGCCACCACCCCCAGGGCCCCCTCACCCCTTTCCAGGCTCCGCTGCAGCCCCGAATTCCCCCCGGGAACCCCAAAATCGCCCCCCGGGCCCCCCCGGTCACGCACCCTCACAACGCGGCCGGCCGCGGTCGTAAAACACCAACACAGCCGTAAAGCACCGCTAGCAGGGGGCGGGGGAGTCGCGCAAAAGCCGTAAAGCGCTAAGGGGCGTGTCCGAGCGTTAAAGGGCGTGGTTATACGGAGGGGGCGTGGTTATACAGGGACGTGTGTCAATTTGGGGGCGTGGCCTGGCAGCGGCGGAAAGCGCGCGCCGCGGTTTGGGCGGGAACGGCTGAGGCGGAGTTTTGGCGGGAAAGGCCTCGCCCCCTCTGGGACTCTACGAACAACCCCCCAGTGCCCCCCCCCACAGCCCCCGGACCCGATGACACCCCCTCAGGACCTACTGACCCCCCTCAGGACCCACTGACCCCCCAGGACCCACTGACCCCCTCAATGTCCCCTTCTTGTCCCCTCAGAGCTCTCCATGGTGGGTTCACCCGGCCATGTCCCCCACAGACCCCTCCGTGCCTCTCCATGGCCCTCTCAGCCCCCCACATGTCCCCACAGCCCCCCAGGATCCCCCTCACCCTCCCAGAGCCCCCCGAGCGTCCCCCTCAGCCACCCCGTGTCCCCCCTCCCTCATCTGGTGCTGGGCGGGGGGGGGTCCCGGCTGCAGATGAGCAGTGGATTAACCCCCCCCTCCCATAATCCGACAGCTGGAGGGGATTAGAGCCCTCCCGGCCCCCCCAAACCCCCCGGGGGCTCAGCCCCACCATGGGACCCTCTGAGGATGTGTTGGGAGGGGCACCCCTAATCCCCCTCACCCCCCCCCCCAATAATTAACATCTGGTTTAATTGGGGGGGCCCAGGGGGCTGAGGGAGTTCCGCCAAACCGGATTGGAGGGGGGGGGGTGGAGCCCTCCCCCTCCTGTACCCATCAGCATCTGGAGGGACCCCGAGGGGGGGAACTGGGGGGGACTGGGGGGGGCCAGGACAGGGGCGGCCCCCACCCGCAGTCCCCAGCGGCTGCACAGGGACAGGAGCACCCACGGGCCAGGTGAGCGGGATGGGAGCACAGAGACCCCAAACTGGGGGGGTGCTGGGGACCCCCAAACCTCCCTCCAGGCAGAGCCCCCTGCCCCATAGGGGGCTGTCCCCACATTGGGGGTGTCCCTGCCGCATGGGGTGTCATTACACCCCTCCCCAGTGGATACCCCCTGTAACCCCCTCTGTCCCCTACTGCCCACCCTGGTGTCCCTGTGACCCCCCTGGTCCCTGGGGTGCCCCGCAGGTACTGACCCCTGCCCCATGGGGTGCCAGCAGCACTGCCCACCCTGCTGACCCCCCTGGTGGCCCTGCTGTCCCTGTGCCCCCCCTGGGACCCACCCTGCCCCACAGGGAGCCGCCTCTGCCCCATGGGGTACCACCCTCATCCTGCCGTGCCACCACTGCCCACCCTGCTGCCCCTGTGTCCCCCTGCTCCACAGAATGCCCCCCAAGTCTGCCCCCCATCATCCCCTAACCCCCTCTCTGCCCCCAGCCCTCCATGCCAGCCCCACTGGTGACCCTGCTGTCCTTGTGCTCCCCTGCCCCACAGGGAGCCGCCTCTGACCCCCACCACCTCCTAACCCGCCTCTTTTCCTCCAGCCCACCATGCCAGCCCCACTGGTGACCCCGATGGTGACCCTGCTGGTGACCCCACTGGTGTCCCTGCTGGTGTCCCTGCTGTCCCTGTGCCCACCGTGCCGCTGCCCCCCGGCGCCCACCCAGCCGCACGCCATCCGCCTGGAGGGTGACCTGACTCTGGGGGGGCTGTTCCCGGTGCACGCCCGCGGCCCCGCCGGGGTGCCCTGCGGCCCGGTCAAGAAGGAGAAGGGCATCCACCGGCTGGAGGCCATGCTGTACGCGCTGGACCGCGTCAACGGCGACCCGCGCGTGCTGCCCAACCTGACGCTGGGCGCCCGCATCCTCGACACCTGCTCCAGGGACACGTACGCGCTGGAGCAGGCGCTGAGCTTCGTGCGCAGCCTCCTGCCCCCCGAGGGGGGCGAGGGCAGCTGCCCCGACGGCTCGGCCCCGCGCCGGCCCCCGCCCGAGCGCCTGGTCGGGGTCATCGGGGCCTCCGCCAGCTCCGTGTCCATCATGGTGGCCAACGTGCTGCGGCTCTTCGCGGTGGGTTGGGGGAGTTGGAGGCCCTGGGGGTGTTGGGGACATGGAGGGACATTGGGGACGTGGAGGGGAATTCGGACATTGGGGATGAGGGACATGAAGGGACATTGGTGCCTCTTCCAGCTCCGTGTCCACCATGGTGGCCAACGTGCTGCGGCTCTTTGCAGTGGGTTGGGGGAGTTGGGGGCTTTGGGGGTGTTGGGGACATGGAGGGACATTGAGAACATGAGGGGACATCGGTGTCTCTGCCAGCTCCGTGGCCATCATGGTGGCCAACGTGCTGCAGCTCTTTGCAGTGGGTTGGGAGGTTTAGGAGCGTTGGGGACATGGAGGGGCACTGAGGACATGAGGGAACGTGGAACGGCATTGGGGACGCGGGAGGCCACTGAGGACATGGGGGACATTAAGGGCATTGGTGTCTCTGCCAGCTCTGTGTCCATCATGGTGGCCAATGTGCTACAGCTCTTTGCAGTGGGTTGGGGGGAGTTTGGGGTGTTGGGGGCTTTGGGGACATGGAGAGAGATTGAGGACATCGGGGGGACATTGGTGTCTCTGCCAGCTCCATGTCCATCATGGTGGCCAACATGCTGCGGCTGTTCGTGATGGGCTGGGGAGAGTTGGGGTCTCTGGGGACATGGAGGGGCCTTGGGGACATGGAGGGGACATGGGCAGCTGTGGTGCCTCTGCCAGCGCCGTGGCCATCATGGTGGCCAATGTCCAGTGGCTCTTTGTGGTCACTGGGGTCGTTGGGGACATTGAGGGGGTGTTTGGGGACATTGGGGTGTTGTGGGGGCACTGGGGGGAATTGGGGACATTTAGGGGAACGTGGGAGGTGTTTTGGTGGGGGGTGTTTTGGCTGGGGGGACCCTGAGGGGACATGGGACAGTGCTGTCCCCACAGCATCCTCATGGTGTCCATTCCCTCCCTGAGAGGGGGGGCCTGGACACCTGGTCCCCCTCTGTCCGTCCCCCCCCCCCCCCCCCCCCCGTGTCCCTTCCAGAACCTTCCCCCCCTCCCCCTCGGGTGTTACCCACAATCCCCTGGGACGGCAGCAAATGGCCCAGGGGGATTAGGGGGGATTAGGGACAGGGACGGGGAAGGGGGGGGGTCCCACAGTACCAGGTCCCCTGGGTGTCACCCAGGTCTCCCCCCGCATGTCCCCAATGTCCCCTTTGTCGCCAGCCTAGAGGCTGAGACCCTTTCACTCTCTCCAATGTCCCCCCCAGACCCCTCCTACATCAACAGCTCCACACTGACCCCCACAAAGCCCCTCACCCCAATCTTCCCATGGTCCCACGATGTCCCTAACCGCCACAATGTCCCCATGTCCCTAACACACTCCCGTGTCCCTAATGTTCCCAATGTCCCCATCCCTGACATACCCCGATGTCCCTAATGTGCCCCTGTCCCTGACATGTCCCCAATGTCCCCCTGTCCCCAGCATGTCTCTGATGTCCCCAATGTCCCCATGCATCTGACATGTCCCCAATGCCCCCAGATCAGCTACGCCTCCATGGCCCCCGAGCTGTCTGACCCCTGTGTGTCCCCCACAAACCCCCAATGTCCCCCTGTCCTTTATGTGTCCCCAATGTCCCTCTGTCCCTGACACGTTCCCATATCCACAATGTCCTCCTGTCACTGACATGTCCCCAATGTCCCCAGATCCCCCAGATCAGCTACGCCTCCACGGCCCCCGAGCTGTCGGACCCCGGGCGTTACGAGTTCTTCTCGCGGGTGGTGCCGCCGGACTCGTACCAGGCGCAGGCCATGGTGGCCGTGGTGCGGGCGCTGGGCTGGAGCTACGTCAGCACGCTGGCCTCCGAGGGCAACTACGGCGAGAGCGGCGTCGAGGCCTTCGTGCAGAGCTCCCGCGAGGCCGGTGGGCTGGACTGGGCTGTACTGGGTTATACTGGGCTGTACTGGGCTGTACTGGGCTGTACTGGGGTGTACTAGGTTGTACTGGGCTGTACTGGGTTACACTGGGTTGTACAGGGTTGTACTTGGTTCTGCTGGGTTATATTGGGTTGTACTGGGGTGTACTGGGTTGTACTTGGTTATACTGGGTTATGCTGGGTCATATTGGGTTGTACTGGGTTGTACTAGGGCACTAGGAGCACTGAGAGGGCGCTGGATTATACTGGGAGCACTGGGAGGGGCACTGGCTTATCCTAGGAGGGGCACTGGGAGCATTGGGAGGGGTACTGGGTTATACTGGGAGGGGCACCGGGAGCACTGGGAGGGCACTGGGTTATACTGGGAGGGGTGTTAGGAGCACTGTGAGGGCACTGGGTTATATTGGGAAGCACTGGGCCTTACTGGGATGTACTGGGAGGGTGATTTCTGCTCACCCTCTGTACTGGGAGGGTGAGGAAAGGGGAGGTTGTGAGGCCAGGGCAGGGAGGGTGGTCCCCATCCACATCAGTCCACACTGATCCGTACTGGTCCATACTGGTTTATACTGGTCCGTACTGGGGCAGGGGGCCTGTGCATCGCCCAGTCCATCAAGATCCCGCGGGAGCCGAAGCCGGGGGAGTTCGCCAAGGTCATCGGGCGCCTGATGGAGACGTCGACCGCGCGTGGGGTCGTGCTCTTCGCCAACGAGGACGACATCCGGTGAGACCAGTGCACACCAGTGCACACCAGTGCGCCCCAGTGCCCACCAGTACACACCGGTGTGCCGCAGTGCACACCAGTGCACACCAGTGTGCCCTAGTACACACCAGTACACCACAGTCCTGCCCCAGTCTCTCCTCAGCCCGCTGGAATTTATCCCAGTTCATCCCAGTCCCTCTGGGCACACGCCAGTACGCACCAGTACACACCAGTCCTGCCCCAGACTGCCCCAGTCCCTCCCCAGCGCTCCTCAGCCCACCAGAGTTCATCCCAGTCCAGCCAGGTCCCCTCCCAGTAGCTCCCCAGTCCAACCCAGTGGCCTCCCAGTCCTTCACAGTCCCTCCCAGTAGCCTCCACTGTTCATCCCAGTAGCCGCCCAACCCATTCCAGTCCCTGCCAGTTACCTCCCAGTGCCCTTCCGTCCATCCCATTAGCCCCCAGTCTATCCCAGTAGCCCACAGTTCATCCCAATAGACTCCAGTGATCTCCAGTCCCATCCCAATAACCCCCCAGTGCCCCTGAGTCCATTCCAGTAGCCCCAAGTCCATCCCAGTAGATTCCAGTGATCTCCAGTGCCTCCCAGTCCCATCCCAATAACCCCCCAGTGTCCCTGAGTCCATTCCAGTGACCCCTAATCCTTCCCAGCAGCTCCCAGTCTATCCCAGTAGCCCCCAATCCATCCCAGCAGCCTTTGAGCCCATCCCAGTAGCCTCCCAAGCCATTCCAGTCTCTCCAAATTTCCTCCCAGTAGCCCCCAGTCCCTCCCAGTGCTCTTAGTCGCTCCCAGTTTGCCCAGTAGCCGTGCCTGTCCCGCAGGCGGGTGCTGGAGGCCGCCACTCTGGCCAACCTGTCCGGCCACTTCTCGTGGGTGGGCTCGGACAGCTGGGGGGCCAAGATGGCGCCGGTGCAGGGCCTGGAGGACGCGGCCGACGGGGCCATCACCATCCTGCCCAAACGAGCCTCGGTGCCCGGTGAGCTCTGGGAGGGACTGGGGACACTGGGAGGGACTGGGGACACTGGGAGGGAATGGAGACTCTGGGGGCACTGGGATGGACTGGGAGGTACTGGATGGACTGGAGGCCACTGGGAGGGAATGGGGGCACTGGAGGGACTGGGAGGGCTGGCAGGGAATGGGGACACTGCGGGGGAATGGGAACACTGGGGGGACTGGAGGCACTGGGGGCACTGGATGGACTGGACCCTACTGGGAGGGACTGGGGAGACTGAGGGCTGGAGAAACTGGGATGGACTGAGGGCTACTGGAATGAACTGGGGGAACTGGGAGGGAATGGGGACACTGAGGGCACTGGGATGGACTGGGAGGCACTGGGGGGACTGAGGGCTGGGGAAACTGGGATGGACTGGGGGCTACTGGGAGGGACTGGGGGCTACTGGGAAGTTATTAGGAGGGACTGGGATGTATTCCGAAAGGCTGGGAGAGACTGGAGATTGCTAGGGGGGCTCTGGGGGCTCCAGGGGGGCTCTTAGGGGACTTTGGGGAGACCTGAGGCGTTCTAGGGGGACCCAGGTGGGCTCAGGAGGGGCTCTGGGGGGAACTCGGGGGTGTTTGGGGGACGTTCATGGGACACTCTAAGATTCTGTGGGTCCCCGTGGCTCTGTGGGGTCCCCTGTGGTTCTGTGGGGTCCCCGTGACCCTGTGGGGTCCCTGGTGGCTCTGTGGGGTCCCCCTGACTCCGGTGGCTCTGTGGGGTCCCCCCCTGACCCCGCGGTGTCCCCGTGTCCCCCCCAGGCTTTGACGAGTACTTCACGTCGCGCTCGCTGGAGAACAACCGCCGCAACCTCTGGTTCCACGAGTTCTGGGAGGACGATTTCAACTGCCGGCTGCCCCACGGCACCGCGCCCCACGGGGACCCCGTGGGGGCACCCGGCACGCCCGTGCGCAAGTGCACAGGTACCCTGCCCCACAGGGACCCTATAGAGAACTCATAGAGACCCCATAGGGACCCCATAGGTACCCTGCCCTATAGGGACCCCATAGAGATCCCATAGAGACCCCACAGGTACTCTGCCCCATAGGGACCCCATAGGGACCCCACAGAGACCCCACAGGTACTCTGCCCCACAGGGACTCCATAGAAACCCCATAGGGATCTCACAGAGACCCTGGCCCATAGAGACGCCATAGGGACCCCACAAAGACTTCACAGGTAAGTTAGGGTGCCCATGGCAGGTTTAGGGTGCTATGGGGGGTTTGGGGTGCCCATTTGGGATCCTGAACATCCCAGGCTGGGAGCACATGGGGCGGTACTCGCTCTATGAGCAGGAGGGGAAGGTGGGGTGTCCCTGGCAGGTTTAGGGTGCCCATGGCAGGTTTAGGGTGCTGTGGTGGGTTTGGGGTGCCCATGTGGGGTCTCTGGTCACTCAGGGTGTGAGCACATCGGGCGGGACTCGCCCTACGAGCAGGAGGGGAAGGTGGGGTGTCCATGACGGGTTTAGGGTGTCCCTGACGGGTTTGGGGTGCCCATGTGGGGTCTCTGGTCCCCCAGGGCGGGAGCGCATCGGGCGGGACTCACCCTACGAGCAGGAGGGGAAGGTTCAGTTCGTCATCGACGCCGTGCTGGCCATGGCCCACGGGCTGCACTCGATGCTGGGCGAGGCCTGCCCGGGCGGGGGGCTCTGTGCCCACATGGACCCCCCCGACGGGCGCCGCCTGCTCACCCACATCCGCAGGGTGGCCTTCAACGGTACTGGGGGCACTGGGAGCCTACTGGGATATGGGAGGGGGGCACTGGAGACCATGCTGGGAACAACTGGGAGGCACTGGGATATACTGGGGGGGCACTGGGAGGGAGCTGGGGGCACTGGAGGCCATATCAGGAACTACTGGGAGGCACTGGGATATACTGGAGGGCACTGGGAAGGAGCTGGGGGTTCTGAAGAATGTACTGGGACATACTGGGAGGCATTGGGATGTACTAGGACGTACTAGGGGGAACTGGAAGCAGGATGGGAGCACTTGAGACCGTACTGGGACATACTGGGAGGCACTGAGAGAGACTGGGAGGCACTGGGGAGGGGATGGCAGCACTGGAGACCATACTGGGACATACTGGGAGGCACTGGGGGATAGTGGGATGGGGATGGGAGCACTGGTGAACATACTGGGAGCACTGGTTTGCCCTGTGGTGGGGGCATGCCAGGGCTGGGGGGTCACTGACCTTTCCTGTGGGGTGGCAGGGTGTGTCCCTGGACCTATACTGGTGGGTACTGGTTTATCCTGGTCCGTACTGGTGTGCAGGCAGCGCAGGGACGCCGGTGTCCTTCAACGAGAACGGGGACGCCCCCGGGCGCTACGACATCTTCCAGTTCCAGGGGGGCAACGGCACCGGGGCCTACCGGGCTGTGGGGCAGTGGGTGCAGGGGCTGCACCTGCAGGTGGGTCTGGGACCCCTGAGCTCCCCAGAGCCATGGGGTGCCCCCCAGGGTCAGACAGAGAGATCCCAGTGGGAGTACTGGGTGCGGGATACCCTGTTCCCCCTGGGGGGGTGTCCATGGGGGACCCATGAGGTGCCTGTGGGGGGTGTTTGGGGGGTCTTTGAGGTGGTTTGGGGTGTCCATGGAGGGCTTGAGGTGTCTATGGGGGGGTGTTTGTGTTTTCCATTGGCTGTTTAGGATGTCCATGGAGGGTTTGGGGGATCCATGAAGTGCCCATGAAGGGTTAGGGTGTCCCTGGGGAGGTTTGGGGTGTCCATGGGGGAGTTTGAGGTGTCCGTTGGGGGTGCTTGGGTTTTCCATAGAGTGTTCAGGGTGTCCCTGTGGTATTTGAGGTGACCATGGAGGGCTGTTTGGGTTTTCCATTGGCTGTTTAGGGTGTCCATGGAGGGTTTGGGGGATCCATGAGGTGCCCGTGAAGGGTTGGAATGTCCATAAGGTGTTCAGGGTGTTCCTGGGGTATTTGGGCTGTCCCTGGGGAGGTTTGGGGTGTCCCTGGAGAGGTTTGGGGTGTCCCTGACCGTTCCCCCACCAGGAGGACGCCATGGCCTGGGGCTCCAACTCCTCGTCACCGCCACCCTCGGTGTGCAGCCTGCCGTGCGGCCCCGGCGAGCGCAAGAAGCCGGTGAAGGGGGTTCCGTGCTGCTGGCACTGCGAGCTCTGCGGGGGCTACCAGTACCGGGCCGACCTGTTCACCTGCCTGCCCTGCGCCTCTCACCTGCGCCCCACACCCAACCGCACCGCCTGCCGCCCCACGCCCGTGCTGCGCCTCAGCTGGGGCCACCCCTGCGCCGCCGTCCCGCTGGCCCTGGCCACGCTGGGGCTCATGGCCACCGCCTTCGTGCTGGCCACCTTCGTGCGGCACCACGAGACGCCCATCGTCAAAGCGTCGGGGCGAGAGCTGAGCTACGTCCTGCTGGCCGGAATCGCCCTGGTCTACGCCATCACCTTCCTCATGGTGGCCGAGCCCGGCGTGGGGGTCTGCGCCCTGCGGAGGCTCTTCCTGGGCATGGGCATGAGCCTGACCTACGCTGCACTGCTGACCAAGACAAACCGCATCTACCGCATCTTCGAGCAGGGTGAGGGGCTGAGGGGCACAGGAGGGGCTGGGGGGCGTGGGGTGAGGGGCTGGGGTCTCACCTGTGCCATGCTCTCACCAAGATCAATCTACATCTTTGAGCAGGGTGAGGGGCTGGGGGCCATGTGAGGAGGGGCTGGAGGTCACAGAGTGGGGGGCTGGGGAGCACAGGAGGAGCTGGGGGGGCATGGGTGAGGGGTGGGGTCTCACCTGTGCCATCCTCTCAGTAAGACAAACCACATTGCCACATCTTTGAGCAGAGTGAGGGGCACAGGAGGGCATATGGGGGGCACAGGAGGGGCAGAAGACTGGGGTGAGGGGCATGGGGAGGGCACAAGTTGAGGGGCTGGGGTCTCACCTGTGCCATGCTCGCACCAAGACCAACCGCATTGCCACACCTCAGAGCAGGGTAAGGGGCACAGGGGCACTGGGGAGCAGGAGCCTGGGGTGAGGGGCTGCACGAGGGACACAGGACAAGGTGCCCACCCTGTGCCCCTCACTGACACCACCAAGGGAGGTGACTTCCAGGGCCTCCAAAAGTGTTGGAGTTCCAGATCAAGCTGAGGGACACGGGGTACCCCCAGCCCTTCAGGCCAGGCGAGCTCTGGGGGTGCCAGCAGCCCCCCGTAACCCACCGTACCCCGCAGGGAAGCGCTCGGTGACACCGCCACGCTTCATCAGCCCCACCTCGCAGCTGGTCATCACCTTCACGCTCAGCGGGCTGCAGCTGGTGGCCGCGGCCACCTGGCTGCTGGTGCGGCCACCCCACGCCCTCATCGACTACGAGATGGGCCGGACCCCCGACCCCGAGGCGGCGCGGGGGGTCCTGCGCTGCGACATGGCCGAGGGGGCCACGCTGGCCTGCCTGGCCTACGCGCTGCTGCTGATGCTCACCTGCACCGTGTACGCCGTCAAAGCGCGCGGCGTCCCCGAGACCTTCAACGAGGCCAAACCCATCGGCTTCGCCATGTACACCACGTGCGTGGTGTGGCTCGCCTTCGGGCCCATCTTCTTTGGCGCCGCCCAGTCGGCAGAGAGGGTGAGGAGGGGGGTTTGGGGTTTCTGGGGGTATTTGGGGGGTCCCTGGGGGGGGGTCTCTAGGGGTATTTGGGGGTTCACTGTGGACACACATGGTCTGGTTTGTCTTTGAGCCCATCTTATTTGCCACCACCCAGTCAGCAGAGAGGGTGAGGAGGGGGGTTTGGGGTCCCTGGGGGTATTTGGGGGATCACTGTGGGTACATGTGGTCTAGTTTGCCTTTGGGTCCATCTTCTTCAGAGATGCCCAGTTGGCAGAGAGGATGAGGAGAGAGAGCTGGGGGTGCTTGAGGGTATTTGGGGAGTTCCTGGGGGTATTTGGGGGGTCTCTGGGGGGGGTCCCTGTGGGTATTTGAGGGATCAGGGTGGGCACTCGTGGTCTGGCTCATATTTGGGCCCATCTTTGCCATCGCCCAGTCGGTGGAGAGGGCGAGGAGGGTGATTTGGGGGGGTCCCTAGGAGTATTTGAACGTCCCCTGGGAGCACTTGGGGGTTGCGCAGGGGTATTCGGAGGTATCCCTGTGGGATCTGGGCATCAGTGGGATTTGGGGACACCCGATTTTGGGGTCAGTGGGATTTTGGGGTACCGTTTTTGGGGTGCAGGTGCACGTGCAGACGGCCACGTTGACGGTGTCCATGTCCCTGTCGGCCTCGGTGCCCCTGGGGCTCCTCTACGCCCCCAAGGTCTACGTGATCCTGCTGCACCCCGAGCGCAACCAGCCCAAGCGGCGCGGTGCCGACCCGCCCCCGTAGGGACCCCCCGATTGGGGGACCCCCGGCACCCCAAAACCCCCGACCCCCAGAGCCCCCTCCCCACAATAAAGCTGCTCCTGCAAATCCCCAGAAATGGATTTTTGTTGGGGTGAGACAGAGCTGGAGAAGGGGTGGCTGTGAGTTTATTGGGGTGCAGTGGGGTTTTTTTATGGGGGGGGGGATAAAGGGGGATCCCCCCTTTTCAGGACCCCCCCCCCACCAGCAGCTCCAGCCACCGTGTCAGAGTGGGGGGGTCTGGGGGTGCCTGTGGAGGAAAAGGGGATTTGGGGGTCACTCCCAGGACCCCGCCATGCCCCCTTGATAGTCCCCCCAAACCCAGCAAGAACCCTAAAACCATCCCTGGCATGCCCAAGTGCCTCTGGGACACCCCTAAATTGCCCTCAGTGATCCCCAAGGACCCCCAAACCACTCCCAGGAGCTCCCAGTGTGTCTGGGACCCCAAAAATTGCTCTCAGTGACCCCCAAGTGCCCCCCAGGACCCCCGAACCACCTCCAGGCACCCCCCAGTGCCGCTGGGAACCCCAAAATTGCCCTCAGTGACCTCCAAGTGCCCCCCCAGCACCTCCAACCCACCCCCAGGGACCCTCAAACTGCCCCTGGATCCAAAAACCTGTCCCACAGACCCCCCAAATCCCCTCTGAGGGACCCCCAAACACCCCACAGACACCCCCAAAGGACTCACAGGGATGGTGGGGGCCCCCTTCATGGGGGGCAGCAGTTTCACTCCCCCATTCTTGGGGTACCCCGGCTCCACCTGCAGCGTCCAGAGGGTCTGGGCACCCTGGGGACCCCCCAGGACCTGCAGGAGCCCCAGGTCCGGCTGCCAGTCCAGAGCAAACCTGAGGGATCACCAGGGGGTTGGGGTGAGCCCCCCAATTAACCCCCAGCCCCCCCAATCAACCCCCCACCCTGGCAATTACTTCAAAGCCCCCCAGAACTGCCCCGAAACCCCCCTCACCTTCTACAAAGACTCCCCAACCTCTCCCACAGCCACCCCAATTAACCTCCTAAATGCCCCTACCCCTCCCAGTTACCCCCTAGACCCTTCAGACCTACCCCAAAGACCCCCCAGCTGCCCTCAAAGCCCCCCAAAGCCCCCCTCACCTGTTCCTCAGGTGTGCCACCTCCTCCCAGAGGCTCCAGCTCTCCCAGCAGCGCTGCTGCAGCTCCAGCAGCCCCGGGCCCAGGGGAGGGGGCAGCCCCAGGGGGGGTTCCTGGGGGGAAAAAAGGGAGGTGGGGACACCCCAAAACCACCCAGAACCCCCCTGACACCCCCAGATCAGTCCCCAACCCCAAAGTGCATCCCCACAACCTTCCTGACCCCCAAAAATTCTCCCCACAGTGATCCCCCAAATCCCTCCCAGTGCCCCCTAAGCCCCCAATCTCACCCCCCCTGAGCCCCCAAATCCTCCCCAGCCCCCCAAAATCCCCCCACAGCCACTCACCTGCAGTTGGACCTCCCCACTGGGGGTGAGGGAGAGGCAAAGGGGGGGAAGGGACTGGGAGGAGCCAGGAGGGGGTCCCAGCTCCAGCTCAAGCTCCTGCTTGGGGGTCCCTGGGGAGGGGGGCAGCACCTGGGCCCCTGCCAGGGTCTGGTACAGCTCACACGAGGCCTTCACCCTGTGGGAAATGACAAAATGTGGGTGGGGGGGAGACACAACCACACCCCCAGAGTTCTTGGATTGTGGGAATTTGCAGGCAGGCCTGACATGGGAAGAGATGAGAATGTTGACTCCATGTTTCATTTATTATTTACGGATACATTTCATTATATATATTATTTATTATATTATAATATTTTTTACATTATAACAATAATATTTATATTATATTATATTATATTATATTATATTATATTATATTATATTATATTATATTATTAAAACCATACATAGTTTTTTATTAAAAGCTATATATGTATAATTTTTATTATTTATTCTTAAAATGATATATATAGCTTATATATATATAAGCTATATATATAATGATATATTAAAGCTATTTTACATATATATTAAAATTATATATAAAACAATAGAAGAAAAGATTTCATCAGAAGGCTCGCAAACAAAGGAAAAGAATGATAACAACATCTTCTGACTGACCAAACAGTCTGAGACAGCCAAACTGTGATTGGCCATTAATTAGAAACAACCACACGAGATCAATCACAGATCCAGCTGTTGCATTCCACAGCAGCAGATAATTTATTGTTTACATTTTGTTTCTGAGGCCTCTCGGCTTCTCAGGAGAAAAAATTCGAAGGAAGGATTTTATAGAAAATAACATGGCTACACTGGATCCCCCCACTATCCCTGGAGCATCACCTGGACACCTGGACTGCCACTGGGTCCCCTCCAGGGCTCTCCTCTACCCTGAGGATCCTTCCCCTGTGCTGGAGGTCCCCCATCCCAAACTCCTGAGTCTCTCTCAGGACCACCCCCCAAAATCCCAAAAAAAACCCCAAAAATCTGTGCCTCTCCCATGACCCCCTCACGTGTCCTGGCTTCACCTGACCCTCTTCACCTGTCCCTCACCTGTCCCCTGTCCCCACCCCTCACCTGGCCGCTCTGTCCCGCAGTCCCTGCAGCTCCTCCTGGCGCCGGAGCCGCTGCAGGCGCCGCTCCTGAACCCGCCGGAGCAGCTGAGGGGAGAGAGACACCCCAAATTGGGGGGAAAACACCCCAAATTAGAAGGGAAAGAGACCCCACATTTGGCGGAGGAAAGACCCCAGACTAGGGAAGAACGAGACCCCATATTTAGGGGGAAAGAAACCCCAGACTGGGTGAGACAAACTCCAATTAGGAGGGTAAAAGACCCCAGATTTGGGGAGAAAAATTTGCAGAGGAATGAGATCCCAAATTGGGGGTAGACCCCAAAACGGGGAGAAGGAGCTGAGACCCGAAGTGAGAAGGAAACCCCAGAACAGATCCCACCGTGGGAAGGGGCATCCCAAGGTAAGTGGGACCCACCAGGAGCCCCCACAGGGCAGGGAGACCCCAAAGAGTGTCCCCCAAATCTCACCTGGTCCCGTCTCTCTGTGGCCTCACGCACCTTCACCTTCAGCTCTTCTTGCTGGGGGGGGGAAAGGGAGGAACAGCACCTGTGGGTGCCCCCAGACCCACACTGTGCCCCCAAACCCCCAAAGGAGCCCCCAGACCCACAAGTGCCCCCAGCCTCCTTACACCCATCCAGCACGCCTAGGAATCCCCAGGATCCACATTGTACCCCCAGTCCCCCAGCACCCATAGGACCCCCATCCCCCCAAACCCACTGGACCCTCCCCAGCACTCTGGGACCCCTACCCCAGAACCCATGGGATCCCCCAGGACCCACACTGTGCCCCCAGCCCCCCTGGGACCCCCGTACCTGTTCCAGCCGTGCTTCCAGGGCTGCCTTCCCTCGCTGCAGCAGCTGCTGGCCCTGCTCCAGCTGCTCCAGGGCAGCGGGCACCGCCTCCTCCAGGGCCCCCAGGGCCTCCCCGTACTTTGCCTTCAGCTCCTGCCAGTGCCCCCGAGCCTGGGCCATTGCCTCGCCTGGGGGGAGCCCCAAATCAGCCCCCCCAAAACAGGTGGGACCCCAAAAAGGGACCTGGGAATCACCAATCCCACCCAAAGGGGTCCTGGGAATCACCAATCCCTCCCAAAGAGGTCCCAGGAACTCCCAAACTGGACCCAGGAACCCCCAAACTGGACTCAGATATATGGGAATTCCCAAATATCCTCCCCAAGGGGACCCAGGAACCCCCAAACCCCTGCCCCAAAGAGGACACAGGAACCCCCAAACTCCTGCCCCAAGGGGACCCAGGAACCCCCAAACCCCTGCCCCAAAGAGGACACAGGAACCCCCAAACTCCTGCCCCAAGGGGACCCAGGAACCCCCAAACCTCTGCCCCAAAGGGGACCCAGGAACCCCCAAAGTAGACAAAAAGGATCAAGGAGTTTTGAGGTTCAGGGTCAACCCAGGATTTTGTGGGGGGTCAGGTGGTTTTGGGGGAATAACACAGGCTAAGGGCAGCTCTGAGTTCAGTTTGGGGGCTCAGGGGGTTTTGGGGGTTCAGTTTGGGGGCTCACGTAAGTCGCTGGGGGCCAGGGGCTGCCCCGGGTTCTCGATCACCCCCAGGAGCAGCTTCAGCACCCGGAGCTGGGACAGGAGCAGCTTCTGCTTCCTCCGAGTGTCCTGGGGGGCAGGTTTGGGGTGTCACGGGAGAATTTGGGGTGCCAAGAGGGTTGGGGGAGGTCACAGAGCAGGTGTTAGAGGTGGGGGGAAAAATGGGGTGTAGAAGGGAGAACTGAGGGAACAAAGGAGAATTTTTTATGGAAAACAAGGGAGCAGGGAGGATGTCACAAATAGGGCAGTTGGGAAACTTTGGAGGATAAATATAGGAGTCACTAAAAGAATCAGGGCCAGATAGAAGTGTGTGGGGGGGTCAGAAATAAATTTAGAAGAGGTGTGGGGGAATTGGGGGGTAAATACAGAGACCAAGGACACCAATGGGGAGACGTGGGTGCTGCAGGTTTACTGTGAGGTACTGTGGGGCAGGTTTGGGGTCTCACCATTTGATGTTCCACCAGGACCCGGGTGGGGACATCACCTTCCTCCTCCTCCAACTCCAGGGCGGCCTCAAGCGCTGCCAGCGCGCTGGGGACAAGTGTGGGGACACGGGTGGGGATGGGGGGGGGACACGGGCGGGGATGGGGGGGACGCCCCCCAGACCCCTCCAGGAACGAGGAGAGCCCCCCGATATCCCGCAATGACACGAGTGGGGACATGGAGACAACCAGGACCCCTCCTCGGACACACGTGTGGCCCCGAGGATCCCCGTGGGGATGAGGAGAATCCTCAGCGACCCCCTCCCTCCCCAGAGCCCTCAGGATACGTGAGAGCAGGAACACACTGCAGTGCCCCGTGTGGGGCTGGGCGTCACCCCAAGGAGCCCGTAAGGACCCGGTGAACCCTCAGGGAGTCCAATAGCACCCAGTGAATCCCCCGAGACCCCCGCAGGGTGGTGGGGGCCGCTCCCGAGCCAAGATGGCGGCCGGGCAGCCCTCAGGGGTTCCCGCCTTTGGGGGGGGGGGGGTAGGGGGGGGGTCGCGCGCTCACCCCCTCGCGCGCTCCAGTCGCGCTGCCATTGCCGCCCCGTCTTCCCGCGCTCCCGCCTCGCTCTGCCCACCCGAACGGCAACGACCAATCAGCGCCCGCGCCTACCCAGTTTGTCTAGTTGACCAATCACCGCTCGCCTCCGATCTAGCCAACCAATCATAGCGTGAGGCAGGCGAAGGGCATTCCCACCGATGCAAAGTGCAACCAATCACAACGCGCGGTGAGAAAGCCACGCCCCTCACTGCCCTGGGGCCCTCAGAGCGGTCGCCATGAGGGGCGGGGCAATGGGAGGGACTGGGCTACACTGGGAGGGACTGGGTTAAACTGGGAGTTATCTCTGCGGTCGCAGTGGGGCCAGGGGCTCTCTAAGCGGCCTCTCCCTTCAATAATCACACAATATCTCTTCCCACACCCCCATGGGGGGAGGGGCCTTTATTCCCCCCCAGTTTGGGGAGCAGGGTGGGGGAGGGGTGTCCCCCAAACTGGGGGGGGACACACAGGACACCCCTCCCCCCATCATCGCCGCCGCCGCCGCTGCACCACGGTCCAGCCGTCCGAGGGGGGCGGGGGTGTCCCGCACTCCATGGCCTGGGGGGGGCAATGACGTCATCAGTATGACACTCCCCCTGTGATATCATCAGTGTCACACACATCCCCCAGCGACGTCACGGTGCCCCTCCCCTTCCCTCACAGTAGTCCTGGAGTCCCTCTCCTGAAATCTGGTGACACCATCACTGTCCCACCCTCATCCCACCTTCCCTCTGCTTGATGACATCATCAGGACTGAATGACATCATCAGCAATGACATCATCATCCCCTAGACCCTCCTCACTTGGGGGTCCTGGGAAGTCTCCACTCCCCAATTTAATGACATCATCAGTATTACTCCGCAGTTACACCCCATGACGTCATCACCACATCCCCACCTGCTCTGATGACATAATCAGGGAATGACATCATCACTGGAGCCTCCAGTCCCCCTCACTTGAGCTTCCCAGGGAGTCTACACCCCCATTTGGTTACATCATCAGTGTCACCGCATGATGTCATCACCCCATCCCCACCCCCCTTGATGACATCACCAGCACCCTCCCACTCCAATGCCCCCCCAGCAATGACATCACCAGCTCCCCATGACATCATCCCAATGACATCACTCCCTCACCTCCTCCTCTTCCTCGTCGCTCTCCTCCTCTTCCTCCTCCTCCCCTCTCTCTGGGGGGTTCCGGGGGGCTGTGGGGGGGGTCCCGGGGGGGCTCTGGGGGTCTCCCCCCGGGCGGGCGGTGGCCAGGGCGGCGGCCAGGGCGGGGCCACGCCGGGCCAGAGCCCCCAGGGCCGCCCCCACCCCCCCAACATCCCCTCCCCGTGCCCGGGCAAAAAGGGTCACCAGCTCCCGGCTCACCTGCAGGGGGACACTGGGATGGACTGGGAGCCACTGGGAGGGACTGGGATGGACTGGGGAGGGGATTGGGATGGACTGGGGAATCACTGGGGAGGGAACTGGGAACCACTGGGAGGGACTGGGATGGACTGGGAACCACTGGGGAGGGGATTGGGATGGACTGGGAATCACTGGGAGGGACTGGGATGGACTGGGAGCCGCTGGGAGGGACTGGGATGACCTGGGCACCACAGGGGAGGGGACTGGGATGGGTCTGGGAGGCGCTGAGGGGCCGTGTGTGGGACTGGGATGTACTGGGAGGAAGTAAAAGAGCCCTGAGAACAGACTGGTCTATACTGGGAGGTGCTGGCAGCACCAAAGGATGGTGGGAACAGCCTGGGAATAGAATGGGATCAACTGAGAGCGGCTGCTGGGAACATCCTTGTCCATACTGGTTTATACTGGGAACTACTGGGAGCACTTGGGAAGGTACCAAGGGTACCAGGAAGGGACAAAAGCCACTAAAAGATGCTGAGAGCAGCCCGAGGACAAACTGGGCTGCACTGGGAGTGCCTGGGGGAGGGTGGCCAGCTGCTGGGAGCCCACTGCTCCAAACTGGTCCATACTGGGCCGTACTGGGAGCCCACCTGCTGCAGGCTGCCGTCCTCCACCACAGTGTCGAACTCGTTGTCCATCACCTCGGCCAGGAAATCTTCCACCTCCTCCTGCTCCAGGTCAGCTGAGGGGGGGGATAGGGGGGTGTCACCTCTGCCCCTCCCCCCCCAGACCCTCCCTTCCCCCCCCCCCCCCCCCGCGGTGGGGGAGGGGCAGCACGCACCGTTCTGAGTGAAGAAATCGAGCAGCGCCGAGCTGAGCCACGCGGCCTTTTCGGGACCCTGCGGCCCCCCGAAACCCTGCGCCACCGCCAGCTGCGGGGACATCCCGGGGGGGACATGGGGACACCCGGTGCTGGTCTCGGGGTGCTCCCTCTGTGTCCCCAAGTGCCCCCCAGAGCCCCCTCACGCTGTCCCCTCCTCATCTGCAGCGCCGCCCACCCCCACAGCACAGCTCGAAGCTGTCCCCGGTGTCTCCCCAAGGTGTCCCCGGTGTCCCCCTCACCTGCAGCGCCGCCCACCCCCCCAGCACGGCCCGAACCCCCTCTGCGAACAGCACCCGCGCCTCCACCCCGGGGGCCGCCATGACGGCGATGCGCAGGCGGCGCGGTCGAGCGCCGAATCCGCGAGCGAGCGAAGCGCGGAGCGATCCCCGAATCACCGATGGACGCATAGGGGCGTGGCTAAGGGCGTGGTAGTTGATGGGCGTGGTATTGGGGGCGTGGCCATACCCTGAGGCAGGACGGGACTACAGCTCCCGACAGCCCCCGCGCGGCGGTGGTCACGTGACGCGGGTGAGAGGTGGGGGTCTGGGGGGGCTGTGGGGGATATGGGGCACGGGGGGGCTATGGGGACACAGGGGAGATATGGGGACTATGGGGCAGAGCGGGAATATGGGGCACAGGGGGGGTATGGGGGCACAGGGGGCTATAAGGACTGTGGGGCGGAGGGGGGCTATGGGGACACGGGAAATGGGGGGGACACAGAGGGGATATGGGAGCACAGGTGGCTGTGGGGGATATGGGGACACGGGGGAAATGTGGGGGCACAGAGGGGACACGGGGGTACAGGCGGCTGTGGGGGATATTGGGCGCAGGGGGAATGTGGGGGATATGGGACACGGGGGATAAGGGGGCAGAGAGGGGATATGGGCACAGGGGGAAAATGGGGGCACAGGGAGATGTGGGGGATATGGGGGCACTATGGGGGTGCGGGGCACACGGGAGCTGGAGGGATGTGGAGAAGCTCTAGGGGGGCTCCATGGGGTATAGGGGACACAGGTTATAGGGGCTGGGGAGCTCTATGGGGTATAGGGGGGCACAGGAGCTTTAGGGGCTGGTGGACTCTATGGGGTTTAGGGGCTGGGGGCTCTATGGGGTATATAGGATTTAGGGGCTGGGGGCTCTGGCTCTATGAGGTATATAGGATTTAGGGACTGGGGGGCTCTATGGGGTATATGGGATTTAGGAGCTGGGGGGCTCTATGGTGTTTAGGGGATTTAGGGGCTGGGGGCTCTATGGTGTTTAGGGGATTTAGGGGCTGGGGGGCTCTATGGGGTATGGGGGGACACACAAGAACTGAGGGGGGCTATAGGGGGTGGGCTATGGTGGTCCAGGGGGGGCTATAGGGATCAGAACTGGGCGCACCCCGCCCCTACAGGATACATAGGGAGCCCCACAGTTGGGCTGGGGGCTGGGGTACCTGTGGCACGCGGGGGGGGCCGAGGGTACCCATAGCACCCTTGGGGGGTACCTATGGCACCCTTGGGGGTACCCAGAGCCCCCCAGAGCATCCCGAGGGTACCTACGGCATCCTTGGGGGCGGGCGTACCTGTACCATCCTTTTTGGGAGGGGGGCTGCCCCCGGAAGTCCTTCCTCCGCAGGAAGAGCAGCCGCTGTGCGGGGGGGGGGGGCCGGGGGGATGCTTCCACCCCCCCCAGATTTCGGGGACCCCCCCAATTAACCCCGCTGCCCTTATTAATTACACCCTCCCCCCCTTCTCCGATTGCCCCCCTCCCCCGCCCCATCGAAGCCTCTTTGTCTCCCTCGCAGGTCCCCCCCCGCGGGGGAGGGGGTGACGCGGCCACCGCCGGTGCCACCCGAGGGGGGGGGACACCCCTAAAATCGAGGTGACCCCCCCCAGACCCTCATAACCCCCCCCGGACACGCGGCCCCCTCCCCTCCTTCATCCGTAGGGGCGGCAGGGGCTGGCGAGGGGGCGGAGGGGGGGGGGGGGTCGCCCCCTAAAATTTTCGGGCGGGTTTGGGGGAGGGGGGGTGGGGGAGCGGGGACAACCATGGCCGCCGATCTGGGGGACCCCAAAACTCCCGCGTCCCCCCCGGCCCCCCCAAAACGCTTCTTCCGCAAGAGCGTGGAGGTGCTGGAGGAGGAGGAGCGGGGCGAGCGCGGCGGCGACCCCGGCCCGCGGGGGCGACCCCCGCCTCGGGGGGGGCGAGGAGGGCGAGGAGGAGGCGGAGATGAAGGCCGTGGCCACCTCGCCCGGCGGCCGCTTCCTCAAGTTCGACATCGAGCTGGGGCGCGGCGCCTTCAAGACGGTCTTCAAGGGCTTCGACACCGACACCTGGGTGGAGGTGGCCTGGTGTGAGCTGCAGGTGAGCCCCGAGCCGGGGGGGGGTCGTGGGGGGGAGTTTTGGGGGGGTTGGGCGTCGTGGGTTGGTGTGTGGGAAGTGAAATTGGGTTTTTTTAGGGTTATGGGATGGGGAGGAGGATGTAGGGTGGGTTCTTGGGAGGGTTTGAGGCTCTTTGGAAGATGGGGACACCCCAAAATTTGTCATGAACCGCCTGATTGGCCTCTCAAGTTGGTGTTGAACTTCTTCCAAAGCCGTGAGTGGCTCCTCAAACTCAGCTTGAGGCTCTTCTGATGTCAGCGATCGCCAAAATCCTCCCTTGAATCCCACAGCTGGTCCTTTGAGCTCACCTTAAAGCTCTCCCAAACCCCAAAATTCATCATGAACCCCTTGACTGGCCCCACAAATTGATGTTGAAGCCCTTCCAAAGCTGTGATTGGTTCCTCTAACTCAGTTTGAGGCTCTTCCAATATCAGTGACCTCCAAAATCCACCCTTGAATCCTATAGTTGATCCTTTGATCTCATCTTGAACCCCTCCCAAAGACTGGGACACCCCAAAATTCATCATGAACCCTCTCAAATTCATCATTGGCTCCTCAATTTGATGTTGAAGCCTTTCCAAAGCTGTGATTGGTTCCTCAAACTCATTTTGAGCCTCTTCCAGAATCAGTGATCTTCAAAATCCACCCATGAACCTTTCTGTTCACCTTGAGCCCCTCCCAAAGATGGGGACACCCCAAAATTCATCATGAACCCCCTGACTGGCCCCTGAAATAATGACCTCAAAATCACCACAAACCCCACAGTTGACCCCTCTGCCACCTGTGCACCCCACGGCCACCCCAAATCCCATCAATTCCCCCCAAACTGAGCTGCTTGTCGCCCAAAGTGCTTTGTTACCCCTTGAAATTGGGGAATGATGATGATGATGATGAAGGAGTTTGGGGGTGAGCATGACGACCCTGGAGTTGGGAGATGACGATGATGACAATGACGATGATGATGATGGAGTTTGGGGAGGATCATGATGATGATGATGATGCTGGCAACGACCCTGAGGTTTAGGGACAATGATGATATTGGGGTTGAGAGATGATGATGATGATGACAACAGCCCTGGAGTTTGAGCATGATGGTGATGATTGTAATAATGATGATGATGATGGAGTTTGAGCATGATGGTGATGATGGTAATAATGATGATGATGATGGAGTTTGGGGATGATGGTGATGATGATGATACTGGAGTTGGGGGATGATGATGATGATGATGCTGTCAACGAGGTTTAGACATCATGATGATAATGATGATCCTGGGGCTGGAAAATGATAATGAAAACAATGATGATGATGTTGCTATTGCTGATGATAACACTGTAGTTGGGGGATGATGATGATGATGCTGTCAACGAGGTTTAGACATTATGATGGTGATCCTGGGGCTGGAGAATGATGATGAAAGCGATGATGATGATGATGATGATGATCCTGGGGCTGGGGGCTGTTGATGCTGACCCTGGCACCCAGACCCAACACTGCTGCTGGACTTTGGGGTGTGTCTGTGCCCCCCAGGACCGCAAGCTGACCAAGGCGGAGCAGCAGCGCTTCAAGGAGGAGGCCGAGATGCTCAAGGGGCTGCAGCACCCCAACATCGTCCGCTTCTACGACTCCTGGGAGTCCTCTCTCCGCGGCAAGAAGTGCATCGTCCTCGTCACCGAGCTCATGACCTCGGGCACCCTCAAGACGTGAGTTGGGGGCACGGGGGGACACCTTGGGGGGGTCCTGGCGTGGCTGACGGGACCCCACAGGTACCTCAAGAGGTTCAAGGTGATGAAGCCGAAGGTGCTGCGGAGCTGGTGCCGGCAGATCCTGAAGGGGCTGCAGTTCCTGCACACGAGGACGCCGCCCATCATCCACCGCGACCTCAAGTGCGACAACATCTTCATCACCGGCCCCACGGGCTCCGTCAAGATCGGCGACCTGGGGCTGGCCACGCTCATGCGCACGTCCTTCGCCAAGAGCGTCATCGGTGAGCGCTGTGGGGACCTTGGGGACGCCCCTGAGGGCTCCCCCTGACCGCCCACCCCACAGGGACCCCCGAGTTCATGGCCCCCGAGATGTACGAGGAGCGCTACGACGAGTCCGTGGACGTCTACGCCTTCGGGATGTGCATGCTGGAGATGGGCACGTCCGAGTACCCCTACTCCGAGTGCCAGAACGCCGCTCAGATCTACCGCAAAGTCACCAGCGTGGGTGTCCCACCACCCCTGAGACCCCCAAACCTCCCCTGAGACCCCCAACCTCCCCTCAGAGCCCCCCAAGTCACCGTGTCCCCCCCACAGGGCATCAAGCCGGCGAGTTTCCACAAGGTGACGGACCCCGAGGTGAAGGAGATCATCGAGGGTTGCATCCGGCAGAACAAGGCTGAGAGGTGGGGTGGGGTGGGGTGGTGGTCTGGGACCCCTGCGGCCCCCCAGGACTGACCACACTGACCACACACCCCCCACCATGCCAGGCTGTCCATCCGGGACCTGCTGGACCACGCGTTCTTCGCCGAGGACACGGGGCTGCGCGTGGAGCTGGCCGAGGACGACGCGGGGCTGGACCCGGCGCTGGCGCTGCGGCTCTGGGTGGAGGACCCCAAAAAGCTCAAGGGCAAGCACAAGGACAACGAGGCCATCGAGTTCAGCTTCAACCTGGAGGCTGATGTCCCCGAGGAGGTGGCCTATGAGATGGTGAGAGAATGACCTCAAAACCCTTCAGGTTTGGCCCCTGATTGCTCTTGATTCTCCCCAAACGCAATGAATCTCCAAAATTGTGGCTCAAGCTCATCTTGAACACCCCCAAAGGCAGTGGCACCCCAAAATCCACCCAGGGACCCAACAGTTGGTCCCTCCAACTCTTCTTGAGCCTCTTCCAGAACAAAAGTCACCCCAAAATTCATTCCTGAACCTCACCTTGAACCTCTCCCCCAAAACTGATCCCTAAACTTCACCTTGAACCTTTCCCAAAACCGATACCCCAAATTTCATCTTGGAACCTCTCCCAAAACCAATGACACCCCAAAATTCATCCTTTAACCTCACCTGGATCCTCTCCCAAAACTGACATCCCCCAAAATTCTCTCTGGAACCAACCCTGAGCCCCCCCAGCTCTCGGTGCCCCCCCTGGACACCCCAAATTCCCTCTCTCAGGTGAAATCCGGGTTCTTCCACGAGAGCGACTCCAAGGCCGTGGCCAAATCCATCCGGGACCGGCTGGCACTGGTGAGGAAGACGCGGGAGAAGAAGCAAGCGGAGGGCAGGGGGGGCCCCGAGAGCCGGGGGGGCCCCGAGAGCGAGGACACCGAGGTCGATCAGCACGTGAGGCAGCAGCTGCTGCGGGAGCAGCCCCCTCCTGGTCCTGGTGAGACCCCAAAACTGCCCCTGGACACCCAGAACTGCCCCCTAAAACTGCCCTTAGTGCTCTCAAAACTGCCCCTGGACATCCAGAACTGCCCCCTAAAACTGCCCTTAGTGCTCTCAAAACTGCCCCTGGACATCCAGAACTGCACCCAGACCCTCCAACTGACCCCTAAAACTGCCCTTAGTGCTCTCTAAACTGCCCCTGGACACCCAGAACTGCCCCCTAAAACTGCCCTTAGTGCTCTCAAAACTGCCCCTGGACATCCAGAACTGCCCCCTAAAACTGTCCCCAGTGCTCTCAAAACTGCCCCTGGACATCCAGAACTGTACCCAGACCCTCAAAGTGCCCCCTAAAACTGCCCCCAGTGCCTCCAAAACTGCCCCATGACACCCAGAACTGCCCTCAGACCCTCAAACTGTCCCCTAAAACTGCTCCAGACCCTCCAAGTGCCCCCTAAAACTGCCCCCAGTGACCCCAAAACTGCCCCTGGACACCCAGAACTGCACCCAGACCCTCCAACTGACCCCTAAAACTGCACCCAGTGCTCTCAAAACTGCCCCTGGACACCCAGAACTGCCCCCAGACACTCAAACTGCCCCCTAAAACTGTCCCCAACCCCTCAAAACTACCTCCAGATTCCCAGGCTGTCCCCAGCTGCTCAAAACTGCCAGTGTCCTCAAAACTGCCCCCCTTGTACCCCCAAACTGCCCTCAGCCCCCCCAAAGTGTCCCCTGCCCCCAGTGACCCCCCCCTCGCTCCCTCCCCACAGCCGAGGGGGTCCCGGACAACGTCCCCCCCCCAGATGTCCCCGGTCCCTGCGGTGTCACCGGAGCACCTGAGCAGCTCTGGGGGTACCCACAGGGAGCCCAGGATGGGGTGTCCCCCCCTGTGCCACCACCGGTAAGTGGCCGTCACACTGGGGGGGTCCTGGGGGGGTCCAGACCCCCCTGGCACTGCCCTGTGTCCTGCAGATGACCCAGGGGACCGAGGGCACAGCAGAGGATGGCACCGGAGGAGCCACCACGGAGCCACCTGGGCCTGAGGGGGACCCCTGTGGCTGTGGCGGGGGGTCGGTAACAATGGGGACACAGCCACAGGTGGCACCCGGGGCACCGGGGCCGGGGATGGCACCGAGAGTGGCAGCGGGGGTGGCACTGCCAGCTGCGGGGGGTGACAGCGGCTCCTGGAGTGTCACCAGCGCAAGGGGTGCCACCTCCTGCTGGAGTGCCACCGGCCTCGGGGGGGACACCAGCTCTGGGGGTGCCACCTCCAGCTGGAATGCCACCAGCTGCAGGGATGGCATCAGCTCCAGGGGTGCCACCATCTCTGGGGGTGACACCAGCCCAAGGGATGCCACCAGCTCTGGGGGTGCCACCTCCGGCTGGAATGCCACCAGCTCCAGGGGTGACACCAGCCCAAGGGATGGCATCTGTGCCAGGGTTGACACCAGCCCAGGGCATGGCATCAGTGCCAGCCCAAGCGATGCCACCTGGTCCAGGAGTGCCACCCCCAGCTGGGGTGCCACCACAGTTGGTCCCCATGGTGCAGCTGCAGCCAGGCCCTGGAATGCCATCAACAGCCCCTGGGATGCCACCAGGTCCAGGAATGCCATTGCCATCTGGGATGCCACCAGCCCAAGGGATGCCACCAGCCCAGGGGATGCCACCACAGCCAGTCCCCACCATGCAGCCACAGCTGGTGCCAGGGATGTCACCAGCTCCAGGGATGCCACCAGTGGTGGGGATGTCACCAGCTCTGGGGCTGCCACCACTGTCCGTCATGACACCAGTCATGGGGATGTCACCGGCCCCGGAGATGCCACCACCATCCCCAATGCCACCAACTATGGGGATGCCACCAGCCCAAGGGATGCCACCTCCATCTGTGATGCCACCAGTCATGGGGGTGTCACTAGCCCCAGGGATGCCTCCTGCCCAAGGGATGCCACCACCATCCATGATGCCACCAGCCTCAGAGATGCCACCACCATCCATGGTGCCACCAGCCATGGTGATGCCACCAGCACAAGGGATGCCGCCAGCACAAGACATGCCAGCTCCACCCATGATGCCACCAGCCCAAGGGATGCCAACTTCATCCGTGATGCCACCAGCCCAAGGGTTGCCACCAGCCCAAGGGATGCCACCTCCATCTGTGATGCCACCAGCCATGGGGATGTCACCAGCCCCGGAGATGCCACCACCATCCCCAATGCCACCAGCTATGGGGTTGCCACCAGCCCAAGGGATGCCACCTCCATCTGTGATGCCACCAGCCATGGGGATGTCCCAACCTCCAGAGATGCCACCACCATCCCCAATGCCACCAGCCATGGGGATGTCCCAAGCTCCAGAGATGCCACCACCATCCCCAATGCCACAACCCCCGATGCTCCCTGGCCCCGAGGACCCCTCGGTGCCCGCCGAGGCCGCGTCCCTGCTGCGTGTCCCTGATGTCCCCGATGTCCCCGGGCCGCGTGCCCGGCAGCGCCGCGCGTCGTGCCAGCGCCCTGCCCGCTTCCAGCTCACCGTGCTGCAGGTCAGGGCGGGGCTGGGGGCCGGGGGGCAGCATGGGGACATCCCTGCACGGTCACAGAGTGTCACCACCCCCCAGGTGTCCTCAGCTGGGGACAACACGGTGGAGTGCCAGCTGGAGACCCACGACAGCAAGATGGTCACCTTCAGGTTTGACGTGGATGGGGATGCGCCCGAGGACATCGCCTGCTACATGGTGACCCCCGAGCTGTCCCCGTGTCCCCAGCCTGTGTCCCCTCCCCAGTCTTTGTCCCCTGTCCCCAGCTCATGTCCCCTTCCCAAACCCGTGTCCCCCTCCCCAGTCTGTGTCCCCATGTCCCCAGTCCATGTCCCCCTCCCCAATCTCTGTCCCGCTCCCCACTCTGTCCCTGTGTCCCCAGCCTGTGTCTCCTTCCCAATCTCTGTCCCCAGCCCATGTCCCCTTCCCAACCCCGTGTCCCCCTCCCCAATCTCTGTCCCCATGTCCCCAGTCCATGTCCCCCTCCCCAATCTCTGTCCCCATGTCCCCAGTCTGTGTCCCCTCCCCACTCTGTGTCCCCAGCCCATGTCCCCTTCCCAAACCCGTGTCCCCCTCCCCAATCTGTGTCCCCAGTCCATGTCCCCCTCCCCAATCTCTGTCCCCCTCCCCAATCTCTGTCCCCCTCCCCAATCTGTGTGCCCCCAAATCCCAATGTCCCCCCCTCCCAACTCGTGTCCCCCCCACAGGTCGAGGACAACTTTGTCCTGGAGGGGGAGCGGGACAAGTTTGTGGAGGAGCTCAAGGCCATTGTGGAGCAGGCACGGGGGCTCCTCGGGACCCCCGCCCCGGACCCCCAGGTGCTCCCCCTGCCCCCCCCATCTCACCCCTCCTCCCACCCAGACGCCCCCACTGACCCCCCAAATTTGTCTCCCCCCAGGTGGGACCCCTGGAGCCGCCAGCGGGTGGTGAGTAGTGGGGGAGGGGAGGGGGCTGGGGTTGCCCCCCACGCGCTGACCCCTCGCCCCCCACCAGGGGAAGGACCCCCCCAATCGTCACCCGTGGGGCGCTGGAGGTTCTGCATCAACCAAACCATCCGGAACCGCGAGGCCACCGGTGCGTCCCCAGGGCTGGGAGGGGACACGGAGCTGCCACCACCCATCTCTGGGGCTGGGGGTGTCACCCCTCACCTATCCCTGACAGGGGTGTCACCCTCACCCATCCCTAACGGGGGTGTCACCCTCACCCATCCCTAACAGGGGTGTCACCCTCACCCATCCCTGACAGGGGTGTCACCCTCACCCATCCCTAACAGGGGTGTCACACTCACCCATCCCTAATGGGGGTGTCACCCTCACCCATCCCTGACAGGGGTGTCACCCTCACCCATTCTTGATGGGGGTGTCACCCTCACCCATCCCTGACCGGGGTGTCACCCTCACCCATCCCTGACAGGGGTGTCACCCTCATCCATCCCTAATGGGGGTGTCACCCTCACCCATCCCTAATGGGGGTGTCACCCTCACCCATCCCTGACAGGGGTGTCACCCTCACCCATCCCTAATGGGGGTGTCACCCTCACCCATCCCTGATGGGGGTGTCACCCTCACCCATCCCTGACAGGGGTGTCACCCTCACCCATTCTTGATGGGAGTGTCACACTCACCCCATCCCTAACGGGGGTGTCACCCCGACCCCATCCCTGACAAGGGTGTCACCCCCACCCCATCCCTGATGGGGTGTCACCCTCACCCATCCCTAACGGATGTCACCCTCACCCATCCCTGATGGAGGTGTCACCCTCACCCATCCCTGATGGGGGTGTCATCCTCACCCATCCCTAATGGGCGTCACCCTCACCCATCCCTGATGGAGGTGTCCCCTCCCCGCAGGCCCTGGGGGACCCCCACCTGCCCGGAGAGCCCTGGGGACATCCCAGGGTGGTCCCCAAGAACAGGGGACAAACAAGAGCGGAGCATCGGAGCAGGATGGGCCGGGGGGACCAGAGATGGCGGTCCCCAAAGCCCAGGACCTCGATGTCCCTCAGGGACAGGAGTCAGCTGTCCCCAAACTGGAGGAGCTGGGTGTCCCCCAGGCTTTGGGGACAGCTGTCACCAGTCCCCAGGAGGTGGCTGAACCCACAGGACCAGAGGGGATCAACCCCGAACCCCAAGATCTGGGGGCTCCCCAAGGCTTGGGGCTGAGTGTCCCCAGCCCTGGACACCCGGACGTGGCTGTCCCCAAACCTCCGGAGCTCAATGGCCACCAAGAGCCCCTCGTCCCTGGGGACACAGAGCCAGGTGTCCCCCAGGAACAGGGGACAGTCACTGCCCCATTGGAGCAGGAGGGACCCAGGGAACCGCCCGAGTCCACAGAGCTGGACGTGTCCCAAGAGCCAGGTGACCCCCAAGGACTGGGGACAATCGTCACTGGAGCCCCAGAGCCACCAGGTGACCCCCAAGGACTGGGGACATTTGTCACCGGTGCCTGGGGGCAGGAGGGACCCCCAGGACCAGAGGTGAGTGTCCCCCACCCCAAGAGCTGGACACCCCTGAGCCCCAGGTGTCCTCCAGTCCCCAAGGTCTTAGTGTCCCTCAAGGACCAGAGGCTGCTGTCCCCATCCCCAGAACTTTGGAGTTCCCCAAACCCAAACCCCAAGACCTCAGTGTTCCCCAAAGACCAGGAATGACTGTCCCCAACCCCAAACTCCCTGTCCCCCAAACCCTGAGTCCTTGGTGTCCCTGACTCCAAACCCCAATGACCCCAGAACCCCAGCCCCAAGGCCTTGATGACCCCCAACTCCAAGACCCCAACGACCCTAAACCCAAACCCCCACGCTCCTGATGTCCCTTTAACCTCAAAATGTCAGTATCCCTCAAACCCAAAAGGGCCTGATGACCCCAAACCCCCAACCTCAAGACCCTGATGTGCCCCAAAACCTCAAAACCTTGATGACCCCAGCCCCCAATGTCCCCTCAGTCTGTGGTGTTCCCCCCAATCCCAAACCTCAGTGTCCCCAAACCTTCAACCCCAAGACCCTGCTGACCCTGATGCATCCCGGCCATGCTTACACCCTGTTCCCATTGCTCTTCTCATTCTCATTCCCATGCCCATTCCCATCATCGTTTCTGTTTCCATCTTTATTCCCATATTCCCATTCCCAATCCCATTCCCAATACTGTTCCTGTTCCCATATTCCCATCCTCGTTCCCAT
This sequence comes from Ammospiza caudacuta, assembly GCF_027887145.1. Lineage (NCBI taxonomy): Eukaryota > Metazoa > Chordata > Aves > Passeriformes > Passerellidae > Ammospiza > Ammospiza caudacuta. The sequence goes on along the minus strand of NC_080624.1, from coordinate 3,258,213 downwards.
GCACAATCCTGTCCCCATTCCCATATTCCCAATCCCAATCTCACTCCCATATTCCCATCCTCATTCCCATTCCCATATTCCCATATTCCCATTCCCTCAATCCCATTCCCACATTCCCATCCCCATTCCCACATTCCCATTCCCTTATTCCCATATTCCCATATTCCTGATCCCATATTCCCATATTGCCATCCCCATTCCCATTCCCTCAATCCCATTCCCACATTCCCATTCCCACATTCCCATTCCCTTATTCCCATATTCCTGATCCCATATTCCCATATTCCCATATTCCCACATTCCCATCCCCATTCCCATATCCACACATTCCCATCCCCATTCCCTCAATCCCATTCCCATATTCCCATCCCCTCAATCCCATTCCCATATTCCTGATCCCATATCCCCACGTTCCCACATTCCCATATCCCCACATTCCCATTCCCATATCCCCACGTTCCCAACCCCGTTGCCGCCCCGCAGGCCGTGCCCCCCGCCCGCCCCCCGCCCGGGGCTGCCTCGTTCCCGCTGGGGCTGTGCCCGCGCCTGCGCAGCCCCCGCAAGGGCTGGGGGCGCCGCATCAAGAGCTGGGCCCGGCGCCTGCGCCCCCCCTCCGGCGGGGGGGACCCCCACACAGGTATGGGGGGGACCCCAAAACCCCTGGGGAAACCCACAGCCCATCTGTGCCCTCCCTCCATACACCTAAACCCCATCTGTGCCCCTCCATGTACCCCCTAAACCCCATCTGTGCCTGCCTCAGACCCCTAAACCTCATTTGTGAACCCCCTGCACCCCTAAACCCCATCTGTGCCCCCCCATGTACCCCTAAACCCCATCTGTGCCCCCCCATACCCCTAAACCCCATCTGTGCCCCCATGTACCCCTAAATCTCATTTGTGCCCCCCCATGTACTCCTAAACCCCATCTGTGCCCCTCCTGTACCCCTAAATCTCATCTGTGCCCCCCAAGTACCCCTAAACCCCATCTGTGCCCCCCATGTACCCCTAAAACCCACTTTGTGTCCCCCATTCATAGCCCTTCATGTACTCCCCATGGGACCCCCTTGTGCCCCCCATTTACACCCCCATGTACCCCCATTTACACCCCCTGTGTGCCCCCTCCTGTACCCCCATTTACACCTTCGTGTGCCCCCCATTTACACCCTCATGTACCCCCCCATTTACACCCTCGTGTGCCCCCCATTTTCAGCGCCCCCCACTTCCACCCCAATATCCCCCTGTACCCCCATTTACCCCCCCATGCCTCCCTCACTCATTTACCCCCCCTGTCCCACAGAGGAGCCAGAGGAACTCGGGGACCCCTCAAGGCGAGGGCACTGCCAGGTGGGTGTTGGGGACCCCAAAATCCCCCATGGACCCCCCAAAACCACCCCAGAAACCCCAAATCTCTACCCCAGAGACCCCCCCCCCCCCCAAACTGGCCCAAGGAATCCCCAAACTGCCCCAGGGACCCCAGAACTACCCCAGGGACCCCCAAACTGTCATGGGGACCCTCCAATCTGTCCCAGAGATTCCCAAACTGCCCCAGGGGCCTCAGAACTACCCCAGAGACCCCAAATTTGTCCCAGGAACCCCCCCAAACTGCCCCAGGGACCCCCAAATCCCCTCAATCCCCCCTTCACCCCCATCTCCTGTCACCTCTCTCCCCCCATCCCTCCCCAGCCACACCCTGAGCCCCCTGACCCTGAGGGCGACTGGGGGGGCCCCAGCTCGGGCAGCGAGAGCGGGGGGCTGGGGGGATCCCCGCACCCCCCCGGGGCCCCCCTGCTGCCCCCGGGGTCCCCCGAGACCCCCCTGAGCAGCGATGGGGACTCGGAGCCCGAGGACGAGGCGCTGCGGGAGCAGCTGCGGCGGCTGCGGGAAAAGTGAGTGAGGGGCTTTGGTTGGGAGGTTTGGGGGATTTGGGGGGTCCTGGGGAGGTTTTGGAGGTCATGGGAAAGGTTTCGGGGGTCCCGGGAAGGGTTTTGGGGGTTCTAGGAGGGTTTTGGGGGGCCTTGGAGAGGTTTTGGGTGTCCCGGACAGGGTTTGGGGACACCCTGTGAGCCCCCTGACCCTTCCAAGAACGTTCAAGAGGTTCCAGGAGCCGCCAGTGCAGCTGCCTGGGGCTGTTTGGGGGAGTCCTAGGGAGGTTTTGGGGGTGTTGGGGAGGTTTTGGGGATGCCAGGAAGGGTTTTGGGGGTTCTGGGAAGGTTTCAGAGGTCCCAGGGATGTTTTGGGGACCCCCTGTGACCCCCTCCCTGCCCCCCCCCAGGCACATCCAGGAGGTGCTGAAGCTGCCAGTGTGGCAGGACTGGGACTCTGGGGGCATTTTGGGGGTCTTGGGGAGGTTTTGGGGGTCTTGGAGAGGTTTTGGGGGTCCTGGGAAGGGTTTTGGGGGTCCTGGGGAGGTTTTGGGGGTTCTGGGAAGGGTTTGGAGACCCCTCCCTGCCTCCCCAGGCACATCCAGGAGGTTCTGGAGCTGCGGGCACGGCAGGACCGGGAGCTGCGGGAGCTGCACCGGCGGCTCCGAGCCCTCAAAGAGGCCCGGGGGGACCCCCCAAAATGGGGAGGGGGCGGCGGGACACCCCCCCAGCGAGGCCATGGGGGGTCCCCACGGCGGCCTCGGGGGGCCCGGGCACGAGGGCGGGGCCGGGGCGTGGCCCTGACAGGTCTGGGGGGAAAGGAGGGGATTTTTGGGGGGCAATGGGGGATTTTGGGGGGCAAAGGGGGGATTTTGGGGGGCTAGGGGGGATTTGGAGGGGCAAAGAGGGGATTTTGGGGGATGATGAGGGAATTTCGGGGTACAAACGGGGATTTTGTGGGGCAAGGAGGGGATATTGGTGGGCAAGGAGGGGATTTTGGGGGGCTAGGAGTCGATTTTGGGGTACAAAGGGGGGATTTGGGGGCACGGGGAGGTTTAGGGGTAAAAAGGTTTTGGGGTGCAGGGTTTTAGGTAAAAAGAGGAGGCTTTGGGGTGCAGGGAGGGATTTTGGGGGTGCAGGGTTTTGGGTAAAAAGGGGAGGTTTTGGGGTGCAGGGGCAGGTTTTGGGGTGCAGCTTGGCCCTTTTCCAAACTCTCCTCCCTCACCTGCAGAGGTCTCAGCCCCCTCCCCGGGCCCCCCGACCCCCCCGGCCCCCCCAAAAAAGGGGCTCTTCACCGACGACCTGCACCGGCTGGTGGATGAGTGGGTCCAGGACACGGCCAGGGCCCAGGTGCGGGGGCTTTTTGGGGGGCTGTGAGGATTTTTGGGGGGACTGGAGGCATCTTTTTTGGAGGTGTGGGGGTCCTGAACCCCTTTTTTGGGGGGATGGAGGCGCCTTGCACCCATTTTTGGGCGGCTGGGGGGATATTTTGGGGGGCCTGAGATGGTTATTAGGGGGCTGGGGAGGGGGCCAAACCTATTTTTGGGGGTGATTTTGGGGGACTAGAGGGGCTCTGTTCCACATTTTTGGGGGTCTGGGGATGGGTGGGAAGCTGAGAAGGTGTTCTGGGGTGGGCTGGGATTGCTTTTAGGGAGCTGAACCCCCTTTTTGGGGGTGTGGGGGGCTATTTTGGGGGGGCTGCACCCCGTTATTAGGGGTCTGGGGGGATCTTGGGGGGCTGACATGGTTTGGGGGAGATCTTGAACTCCCTGTTTTGGTGTCTGAGGGGTTCCCACACGCACTTTTTAGGGGTTTGGAGGGCTGGGGGTTCCCTTCACTTTCTTTTTGGGGATCTGGGGGGGATCCCCAAAACCTGAATCCCCCTTTTTTCCCCTTCCCTTCCCCCAGGCCACCTCCTCGTGGGTCTCCACCCTGCGCGGCACCCGAGGGACCCCCCGAAAATGGGGGGAGCTGCCCCCCCCCAAACCTGTCCTGCGTGGGGGGGGCAGCCCCCTCCCCCCAGGGGCCGAGTGAGAGGGGGTCCCTCACTGAACCCTCAAAACCCCCCGATTTTGGGTCAAAATCCCCCATTTTCAGCCCCCAAATCACTTTGTTTCACCCCAAAACCCCCCTTGTTTTACCCGCCCCCATTGGGTGACTCCAAATTTCCAGCCCTAAAATGACCTCGTTTCACCCCTAAATTCCCCTTTTTTGGGTCCTATAGTGTGACTGCTATTTCTGGCCCTAAAATTGCCTTATTTTGCCCTAAAATTCCCCTTTTTGCTGTCCCTGTGGGCTGAATCCACTTTTTGGTCTCAATTCACTCCTTTTTAGGATACTCGACCCCCCCCAATTTCTGGCCCCCAAACCACCTTATTTTGACCCTAAATCCCCCCTTTTTGGCCCCAAAATCTCTGTAATTTATTCCACCCCTCCCTTTTTTGGGTCATTTCCCCCTTTGAAGGTGACTGCAGTTTCTGGTGCCCAAAATCTCTGCATTTCACCCCAAAACTTCCCTTTTTTGTGCCTGCCTATCCCAGTTTTCTGCCCTAAATCCCTCATTTTACCCCAACATCCCGTTTTTGGGCCTTTCCCCCTGTGCATGAGGTGACCCCATTTTTTAGCACTCAAATCACCTCATTTCAACCCAAAATTCCCTTTTTTGTGGCCTTTCCCCCCCTCTTTTTCACAGCCCCGGAATGTGATGCCACTTGCTGGCCCCAAAATTGCCTTGTTTAATCCCAAAACCTCCTTTTTGGGCCTATCTCTCCTTTTTTTACCCCTCCCACAACATTGCCCCACTTTTTGCTCCCCAAATCACATAATTTCACCCCAAAAATTCTGTTTTAGGACCTGCCCTTCCCCCTCAGGATATCACCCCAGTTTTCAGCCCCAAAATCTCCTAATTTCAAACAAAAATCCCCTTTTTTGGGCCTTGTCACTCTTTTTGTCCCCACACAAAGTGACCCCAGTTTTTAGCCCCCAAACAGGCTCGTTTTGCCCCAAAACACAAACGGTTGAACCCCAGTTTCTCATTTATCCCAAAATTCCTTTTTTTCCCCATCAAAACACTCCAGAGCCTCCCAAAATTCCCATTTTTTACCCAAAGCCCTTCACAGGCCTGGAATTCCCCCCTCACATGACCTCAGTGGAGGGGAGTGGACTGTACTTGTTTTACTGGTGACCCATCCCCCTATACTGGTCATACTGGTGCAACAACCTCCTCTCATTCCTGTACCCTTCCCTCAGCCCATTTTTGGGTCATTTTGTCGTGTTTTCCTCTCATCTACCTCACCCCTTCACCAAGCCAGCAAGGTTATGGGGTGAATTCTCGGGTGTTCTGGTTCGAGGAGTTGGGGAAGGCGTTTGTTTTGCGGGGAAATTGTTAAAAAGCGCGAGAAAAAAAAAAAAAAAAGGTAAAATTTAAGAAATAAAAGCGTGGCTGGTGCGCGCCACTCCCAAAATGGCAGCCGGACCCGCCACACTCAACCTGGCGACGGCGGCGCCACGCCCAAGATGGCGCCCCCGCACGCCCAACGGGGCGTTCCGTCCTTCCCAAAATGGCGCCCTCGCCCTTCCCAAGATGGCGGCGCGACGCGGCCAAAATGGCGTCCGGGCCCCGCCCTCTCCCTCCCCGTTTCCGCGTTTGAATAAAACTTTCCCGGGCGGCCCGGAGCGCGCAGAGGCCGCGGCGGCGGCAGCAGCACCGGGCCCGGGGCCGGCAGCGGCGGCGGCGACCGGGCGGCGGCGGAGAAGCGGTCGCGAGAAGCGCTGGGCCTTGCCGGGGCGGGCTGCGGCCTAGTCGGGAGGTGGCGGTGGGGGGGGCGCAGGCCTCGCGGCGTCCCGCAGGCCTCGCGGGGGTCCCACCGGCCTTGAGGGGTGGTCGGCGGTTTTTTGGGGATCCCCAAAGCTTTTAGGGGATCCTGTGGGTCTCTGGGGTGATCTCGGGGATCTCACAGCGCGGGGGGAGGGGGCGGCCGAGACCCCACGGGCGCTGTGAGGGGACCCCGGGCCCTGCGGCGCTTTTGGGGGTCCCCACACGCTATAGGGGCTGGGGGGGGACCCTGTGGGCGCGTTTTTGGGGGGCTCTGGGCCCTATAAAACCTCGGGGAGGGGGTCTCAGAGCCCTGGTGACCCTTGGAGGGGTCTCCTATCACCTCTAGACCCTTTTGGGGAGATCTCAGGCTCTCATCAATACCTGAGGGGGATCCCAAGTCTCCACAGGCCCTTTTGGGGTTCCTCCGACCCGCGCAGGGGTTTTTGGGGGGTCGTGCTCCCCAATTCCCCTTAGGGTTCTCCACCGGCCGCGTTTTGGGGGGGCTTTGGGGTGTTTTTAGGGGAGCAGACAAGGGGTTGGTTTTTGGTTTTTTTTTTGAGGTTGTTATTGGGGGGTGCTTTTGAGTTGATTTGGGGACTGTTTTAGGGGTTTTGCTAAGGCTGTTTTGGGGGGGTCTTGAGGCTGTTTTTGCGGGGTTTTGAGGCTGTTTTGGTTTTTTTTTTTTTTTTTTTTTTTTTGAGGCTGCTTTTGGGGAGTGTGTTTGAGGGTGTTTTTAGCTTTTTTTTTTTATTTTGAGGGAATTTTCGGGGGTCCGGCGGGCAGCGCGCGGATGTCCCGGGCCGGGGAGGGTCGCGGGGGTCCGTAGGGTCGGGGGTCGCCCCGGGGGCCCGGCCATGGCCTCGGTGCCCGTGTACTGCCTGTGCCGCCTGCCCTACGATGTGACCCGCTTCATGATCGAGTGCGATGGCTGCCAGGACTGGTTCCATGGCAGGTGGGACTGGGAGCACTGGGGAGGGACTGGGAAGCACTGGGATGGGGCTGGGGGGGGACTGGGAGCACTGGGACAGGGCTCGGGGTGGGAACTGGGACAAGTCTGGGAAGTGCTGGGGGGGACTGGGGGTACTGCGAGGCATCTGGGCGGGACTGGGAGCACTGGGATGAGGCTGGGGGGGACTGGGGGTACTGGGAGGTGTCTGAGAGGGATTGGGAGGCATTTGGAGGGTGCTGGAGGGGACTGGGATGTATCTGGGAGGGGACTGGGAGAAGTCCGGGGCGGGACTGGGGGCATCTGGGGGGGACTGGGAGAAGTCTGGGAGGCACTGGGGGGGACTGGGAGAAGTCTGGGGGTACTGGAGGGCGCTGGGAGAAGTCTGGGGAGGGCTATGGGATACTGGGAGGAACTGGGAGGGTGTTGGAAGGGACTGGGAGAAGTCCAAAGGTACTGGAAGGGATTTGGGGTGTACTGGGAAGGACTGGGAAGGGGTTTGGGGGTACTGGAGGGGTTGAGAGGGACTTGGGGAGTACTGGGAGAAGTCCTGGGGGTACTGGGAAGCAGTCAGGGAAGGACTGGGGGGTACTGGGAGGGTTGGGGAGAAATCTGGCAGGGACTGGGAGGTACAAAGAGAGGTGTGGGGTGCAATGGGGGTTACTGGGGAGCTGCCTGGTGGTTACTGGGAGGCACTGGGGGTTATTTGGGAGGTGTCTGGTGGTTACTGGGAGGCACTGGGAGTTACTGGGGTGTCTCCACAGCTGCGTGGGGGTGGAGGAGGAGGCGGCGGCCGAGATCGACCTGTACCACTGCCCCCAGTGCGCCGTGCTCAGGGGGCCTTCTGTCAGTGAGTGGAGCTGGGGGGACTGGGAGGGACTGGGATGGGGGTGGGGGAGATGCTCTGGGCTCCCTGTGGATCTTCCCATGTCCAACTGTCCCTGGGGTTCCTGTGTGTCCCCCCTGTCCCCCATGTGTCCCTGCGTGTCCCTGTGTCCCCACGTGTCCCTTTGTGTCACCACTGTGTCGCTCTGTCCTTGTGTGTCCCCACCGTGTCCCCCTGTCCCCATGTGTCTCTCTATCCCCACTGTGCTCCTCTGTCCTTGTGTGTCCCCACTGTGTCCCTCTTTCCCCATGTGTCCCTGCGTGTACCTCTGTCTCCACCGTGTCTCTCTGTCCTTGTGTGTCCCCACCGTGTCCCTCTGTCCTGCAGTGAAGCGGCGCCGTGGTCCGGCCAAGGCCCCGGAGCAGGATCCCGGCCGTCCGGCCCGCACGGGCAGTGCCCAGTTCATCCGGGAGCTGCGGGGCCGCACCTTCCCCAGGTGAGGGTCTGTGCCAGGCGTGGGTCAGTGCCGGGTGAGGGTCAGTGTGGGGTGTGGTCAGCGCCAGGCGTGGGTCAGTGCTGAGCACAGGTCTGTGCCAGTGATGGTCAGTGCTGGGTGTGGGTCAGTGCCAGTGATGGTCAGTGTGGGCGTGGGTCAGTGCCAGTGATGGTCAGTGTGGGCGTGGGTCAGTGCCAGTGATGGTCAGTGTGGGCGTGGGTCAGTGCCAGGGATGGTCAGTGCTGGGTGTGGGTCAGTGCCAGGGATGGTCAGTGCCAGTGATGGTCAGTCCCAGCTATGGGTCAGTCCGGCTGTGCCCCTTACACAGGTGAGGATGAGTCCTGGAGGCTCTTGGTCCATCCTGGGGGGGTCTCCAGGGCCCCCTCCTTGCCCCCCCAGCTCAAGCAAGGTGCTGCTGTCCCAGTGGGACCCAGTGGATGGTCAAGGGGTGCTTATGGGGGTCAGGGGTTCTGGGGGCTGTCGGTCACTCCCAGGGGCTGTCAGTCAGTCCTGGGTGATGTTGGTCAGTCCAGGAAGTGTTGGTCACTCCTGGGGGTCTCCCCCCCCCCCCCCCCCTGCCCCCAGTGTGGATGAGGTGTTGCTGTGACCTAGGAAATGGTGCGGGGGTCCCTATAGGAATTGGGGGATCCCTGTTAGGGGCTGGGTGATCCCTGTGGGGTTCAGGGGGTCTGGGGTCACTCCTGGGGGTCTCACACCCCCCTGCTCTGCCCCCCAGTGCGGACAAGGTGCTGCTGTGGCCCAGGAAATGGGGTGAGGGTCCTTACAGGAACTGGGGGATCCCTGTAGGAGTTGGGAGATCCCTGTAGAGGTTGAGGGGTCCCTGTGGGGTGTGGGGTTCAGGGGGTCCCTGTGGAGGTCTGGGGTCACTCCTGGAGGTCTCACACCCCCCCTCTTTGCCCCCCCCCTCCCAGTGTGGAAGAGGTTCTGCTCCAGCCCAGGAAATGCTCAGGTGTTGGGGGGTCCCTGTGGGGTTCAGGGGGTCCCTGTGGGGGTCCGGGGTCACTCTGGGGGGGGGTCTCACCCCCCTGCTCTGCCCCCACAGTGCGGACGAGGTTCTGCTCCGGCCCAGCGGGGCCCAGCTGACCGTGGAGTACCTGGAGGAGAACAGCTTCAGCGTGCCCATCCTGGTGGCACGGCACGAGGGGCTGGGCATGACCCTGCCCCCCTCGTCCTTCACCCCCCGCGACGTCCTGCACCACGTTGGTCAGTTTGGGGGGGCTTTGTGGGGGGGGTCTGGGGGCATCAGGGGATCCCCAGGACCCCGCAGTAGGGGAAGGGTCCCCCTTGTAACCTCTTTGTATTCTGTTGAGGGGTTTTGGGGATATGGGTGAGGGTCTAGAGGGTCCCCATTCAGGTTTTGGGGTGCATGAGGGTGTCTGGGGGTCCCCAGGACCCCATAAAAGGGGCAGGGTCCCCCTTTTAATTTCACTCCCTTGTTGGCATCTTGCTCCGTATCGAGGGGTCCTGGGGAGATGGGTGAGGGTCTAGAGGGTCCCCATTCAGGGTTTGGGGTGGTTGGGGGTTTTGGGGTGCTCAGGGGGGTTTTTGGGGTCCCCCCGGCCGTTTTTGGGATCCCCAGGGAGGCTTTGAGGTGCACAGGGAGGTTTTGGAGGGGTTTTGGGGTAGTCAGGGAGGTTTTTGTGGGGATTTTGGACTATTCCCAGCCATTTCTGGGGTGCTCAGGCAGTTTTGGGTCCCATAGAGAGGTTTTAGGGGGTTTTTGGGGTGCTCAGGGAGGTTTTTGGGGTCCCCCCAGCCGTTTTTGGGGACTGAGGCAGTTTTGGGGGGGTTTTGGGGTCCTCCCAGCTGTTTCTGGGGTGCTGAGGCAGTTTTGGGGAGTTTTTGGTGTCCCTCCAGCCATTTTTGGGTGCTGAGGCAGTTTTGGGGCCCGCAGAGAGTTTTTTGGGGGTTTTTGGGGTCTTCCCGGCCGTTTCTGGGGTGCTCAGGCAGTTTTGGGTACCCCCCGGCCGTTTTTGGGGTGCAGAGGCAGTTTTGGGGGGTTTTTGGGGTCCCCCCGGCCCTTTTTGGGGTGCTGAGGCAGTTTTGGGGGGTTTTTGGGGTGCTCAGGCCGTTTTGGGGCCCGCAGGAGCTGACAAGGTGGTGGCTGTGCTGGACGTGGGCCGCCAGGCCGAGCTGCGCATGCGCCTCGGGGACTTTGTGGCCTACCTGGGGGGGCCCCGGCGCGAGCGCGTGCTCAGCGTCACCGGCCTGGAGTTCTCGGACACACGGTGGGTCCCGGTGCTCCCAGTGCCTCCCAGCGCTTCCAGTCCTGCCTAGTCCCTTCCCAGTGCCTCCCAGTCCTTCTCAGTAGCTCCCAGTCCTTCCCAGTTCCTTCCCAGTGTCTCCCAGTTCCTCTCAGTGGTGCCAGTAACCCCCAGTTCCTTCCAGTGCTCCCAGTTCTCCCAGTAGCTCTCAGTTCCTTCCAGTCCTTCCCAGTGCTCCCAGTTCCTTCCAGTGCTCCCAATAACTCCCCGTTCTTTCCAATGCTCCCAGTGACTCCCAGTAACTTCCAGTTCCTTCCAGTGCTCCCAGTAACCCCCACTTCCTTCCAGCCCTTCCCAGTGCCTCCCAGTGTCTCCCAGTAACCCCCATTTCCTTCCAGTGCTCCCAGTGCCTCGCAGTTCTTCTTAGTGCTCCCAGTTCCTTGCAGTGATTGCCAGTGCTCCCAGTTTCTCCCAGTGCTGCCAGTAACCCCCAGTTTCTTCCAGTCCTTCCCAGTGACTCCCAGTAGCTCCCAGTTCCTTCCAGTTCTCCCAGTAACTCCCAGTTCCTTCTAGTGCTGCCCAGTCCTTCCCAGTACCCCCCAGTGCCTCCCCTTCCCACCTCCTCCAACTCCAGGGACCCCCAAAATCCCAGATCCTGCCCCCCAAGTACCCCCAAAATCCCAAATCCTGCCCCCCCTTAAGTACCTCCAAAATCCCAGATCCTGCCCCCCAAAACCCCAAATCCTGCCCCCCCAATGACCCCCAAAATCCCAGATCCTGCCCCCCCATAAGGACACCCAAAATCCCAGATCCTGCCTCTCCCTGACATCCCCCTTTGCATCCTCTCCCCCCTGGGGTACCCTGTGCCCCACAGGGGGGGTTCCCCAGCCCCTGACCCCCGTTTTTGGGGTGCCCCAGGCTGTCCAACCTGGTGCAGACCCCGCGGATCGTGCGGAAGCTCTCGTGGGTGGAGAACCTGTGGCCGGGGGAGTCGGCGCGGGAGCGGCCGAGCGTGCAGAAATTCTGCCTGATGGGGGCCAAGGACAGCTACAGCGACTTCCACATCGACTGCGGGGGCACCTCGGCCTGGTACCACGTGCTCAAGGTACGAGGGGCGATTTGGGGGCATTTATAGGGGATTTGGGGGCAGTTGTAGGGGATTTGGGGGCAGTTATAGGGGATTTGGGGGCATTTATAGGGGATTTGGGGGCAGTTGTAGGGGATTTGGGGGCATTTATAGGGGATTTGGGGGCAGTTGTAGGGGATTTGGGGGCATTTATAGGGGATTTGGGGGCAGTTGTAGGGGATTTGGGGCTGGGGGTGTTGGGCTACAGCGACTTCCACATCGACTGCGGGGGCACCTCGGCCTGGTACCACGTGCTCAAGGTACAAGGGGCGATTTGGGGGCGGTTACAGGGGATTTGGGGGCATTTATAGGGGATTTGGGGGCATTTATAGGGGATTTGGGGGCAGTTATAGGGCATTTGGGGGCATTTATAGGGGATTTGGGGGCAGTTGTAGGGGATTTGGGGCTGGGGGTGTTGGGCTACAGCGACTTCCACATCAGCTGCAGGGGCACCTCAGCCTGGTACCATGTGTTCAAGGTATGAGGGGGGATTTGGGGGCAGTTATAGGGGTTTGGAAGGGTTATAGAGAAATTGGGGCTGGGGGTGTTGGTCTACAGCGACTTCCACATCAGCTGCAGGGGCACCTTGGCCTGGTACCTCATGTTCGGGGTATGAGGGGAGCTCCTTCAGGTGTCTGGGGGATTTAGGGGCTTGTAGAAGGGATTTGGGGAATTTTAGAGAGGGTTTGGGGGATCTTTGGGGGAACCAAACCTGGTGCTCTTACCTGTCCTGTGTGTGCCCCCCCAGGGTGAGCAGATCTTTTACCTGGCGCGTCCCTCGGCCGCCAACCTGGCTCTGTTCGAGGCCTGGAGCAGCTCCCGGAACCAGCCCGAGCTCTTCTTCGGGGACCAGGTGGATCGGTGCTTCCGGTGCCACCTGCGCCAGGGCCAGACCCTCTTCATCCCCACAGGTGAGGGGGGGCTTGGGGACTCCTGGGCACAACCTCGGGGACACCTGTGCCAGACACCAAACATACCCCCAGTGTCACCTCTGTCACCTGTACTACGGTCAAACCGTCCCCAAACACACCCCCAGTGTCACCTGTGCCAGGGACAGACCCTCAAACACACCCCCAGTGTCACCTGTGCCAGGGACAGACCCCAAACACACCCCCAGTGTCACCTGTGCCAGGGCCAGACCCTCAAACACACCCCTGGTGTCACCTGTGCAAGGGCCAGACCCGCAAACGTGACCCCAGTGTCACCTGTGCCAGGGACAGACCCCAAACACACCCCCAGTGTCACCTGTGCCAGGGACAGACCCCAAACACACCCCCAGTGTCACCTGTGCCAGGGACAGACCCCAAACACACCCCCAGTGTCACCTGTGCCAGGGACAGACCCTCAAACACCCCCCCCAGTGTCACCTGTGCCAGGGACAGACCCCAAACACACCCCCGGTGTCACCTGTGCAAGGGCCAGACCCGCAAACGTGACCCCAGTGTCACCTGTGCAAGGGCCAGACACCTTTAGTGTCAGCTGTGCCAGGGCCAGACCCTCTTCAACCCCACAGGTGAGGGGGGGGCTCAGGGACACCTGGGCACAACCTCAGTGCCACCTGTGCCAGACCCCAAACACACCCCCGGTGTCACCTGTGCCAGGGCCAGACCCTCAAACACACCCCCAGTGTCACATGTGTCCCCAGGTGAGGGTTTGGTGGCCTTGGGGACCCCCCTAATGTCTCCTGTTAGGGGTCAGACAAGGGCTCCCAGTAACTCTCAGTAACTCCCAGCAATTCCCAGTAACCCCAAAACTTCCTTCACACCCCCCAACAAGCCCCTGCTCCCTTCCCAATGCACCCCAGTGCTCCCAGTGCCCCATCCCAGTGCCCCATCCCAGTGCCCCCAGTGCCCCAGTGCCCCATCCCAGTGCTTCCAGTGCCCCAGTGCTCCGTCCCAGTGCCCCCAGTGCCCCATCCCAGTGCTTCCAGTGCCCCAGTGCCCCATCCCAGTGCTTCCAGTGCCCCAGTGCCCCATCCCAGTGCTTCCAGTGCCCCATCCCAGTGCCCCCAGTGCCCCATCCCAGTGCTTCCAGTGCCCCCATCCCAGTGCCCCATCCCAGTGCCCCATCCCAGTGCTTCCAGTGCCCCCATCCCAGTGCCCCATCCCAGTGCCCCATCCCAGTGCCCCATCCCAGTGCCCCATCCCAGTGCCCCCATCCCAGTGCTTCCAGTGCCCCCATCCCAGTGCTCCCAGTGCCCCCATCCCAGTGCCCCATCCCAGTGCCCCATCCCAGTGCCCCCAGTGCCCCATCCCAGTGAATCCCAGTGCCCCATCCCAGTGCCCCATTCCAGTGCCCCATCCCAGTGCCCCCAGTGCCCCATCCCAGTGAATCCCAGTGCCCCATCCCGGTGCTCCCAGTGCCCCATCCCAGTGAATCCCAGTGCCCCATCCCAGTGCCCCATCCCAGTGCCCCATTCCAGTGCCCCATCCCAGTGCTCCCAGTGCCCCATCCCAGTGCTCCCAGTGAATCCCAGTGCCCCATCCCAGTGCCCCATCCCAGTGCTCCATCCCAGTGCCCCATCCCAGTGCTCCATCCCAGTGCCCCATCCCAGTGCTCCATCCCAGTGCCCCATCCCAGTGCCCCATCCCAGTGCCCCATCCCAGTGCTCCCAGTGAATCCCAGTGCCCCATCCCAGTGCTTCATCCCAGTGCTCCCAGTTCTTCCAGTGCCCCATCCCAGTGCCCCATCCCAGTGCCCCATCCCAGTGCTCCCAGTGCCCCATCCCAGTGTTCCCAGTGCTCCCAGTGCCCCATCCCAGTGCTCCCAGTTCTCCCAGTTGCCCGTGTGTGTCCCCAGGCTGGATCCACGCCGTGCTGACCCCCGTGGACTCGCTGGCTTTTGGGGGGCACTTCCTGCACAGCCTCAACATCGGCATGCAGCTCCGGTGGGCTGGGGAGGGGCTTGGGGGCTTTGGGGGTGTCCTTTGGGAGAGTTTGGGGGATCTGGGTGAGGGTTTGGGGGTGTTGGACAGGTTTTGGGGGAGTTTGGGGGTGGTTTTGGGCAGTTTGGGGGGGCCAGCAGGAGGTTTTGGGGATGTCCTTTGGCAGAGTTTGGGGGAGCTGGGTGAGGGTTTGGGGGTTTTGCAAAAGGTTTGGGCGGAGTTTTTTGGGAGGGTTTTGGGGGGCAGGGAGGAACTCTTCGGAGTTTTGGAAGGGTTTTTTTGGGACGTTTTTGGGGTTCTGGGGGTGTTTTTTGGGGTGACTGGGGGAGGACTTGTGGGAAATTGAGAGGGGGTGAAGGAGGGATTTGAGGGTTTGGGTGAGAATTTGGGGGTGCAGGGAGAGTTTCAGCCCAGCAGGTGCTGTGGGATGCCCATGGTCCCCCCAAAACCCCCCAAAAATCCTTTCTGACCCCCAACCCCCCCCACCTCAGGGCGTATGAGCTGCAGCGCCGCCTCAACACCCCCGACCTGGCCAAGTTCCCCAATTTTGAGACCGTGTGCTGGTACGTGGGGAGGCACCTGCTGGACACCTTCCGAGGTGGGTGCCCCTCCTGGGGGGCTGGGGGGGCTGGGAACCCACCCAGGGGGGTTTAGAACCCACCTTGGAGGGTTAAAAACTCTCTGGGGGGGGGCTGGGAACCCACCTGGGGGGGTTTAAACCCACCTAGGGGGGCTTAAACCCACCTGGAGGGTTTTAAAACCTGTCTGAGGGGGTTTAAACCCACCTGGGGGGGCTGGGAACCCACCTGGGGAGCTTAAAACTCACCTGAAGGGACTGGGAACCCACCTGGGGGGGGTTAGAAACACACCGGGGGGGGGGGGGGCTGAGAACCCACCTGGGGGGATTTAAACCCACTTGAGGAGGGGTTAAAACCTGTCTGGGGGTGGCCTTAAACCCATCTTGGGGGAGCTTTAAACAATCTGTGGGGCTTTAAATCCAACTGGGGGGGGGGGGTTGAACCCATCTGTGGGGGCTCTAAACTCAACTGGGGGGGTGGGAAGCCACCTGGGGGGGTTAAAACTCATCTGAGGGGTCTCTAAACCCATTCTGGGACCTTTTAAACCAAATTTAGGGTGCTTTGAACCCATCTGGGGGGCTTTAAACCCAACTAGGGGAGTTTAAACCCAACTGAGGGAGCTTGGGGGGGCTGCAAACCCATCTGGAGGGGCTTGAAACTTGTCTGGGGGGGCTCCAAACCCATCTGGGGCAGTTGGGGATCACCCCAAGAAGAGTCTGGGGAGACCCATCCCCAATTTTTGAGTTACCCATCCTGATTTTGGGGTGTCCCTGTGGTTCCCGTGCTGGTTTGGAGGTTCCTATCCCGTTTTTTGGGGTGTCCCTGTGGTTCCCGTGCTGGTTTGGTGGTTTCTATCCCGTTTTTTGGGGTGTCCCTGTGGTTCCCACGCTGGTTTGGTGGTTCCTATCCCGATTTTGGGGTGTCCCTGTGGTTCCCACACTGGTTTGGTGGTTCCTATCCCGTTTTTTGGGGTGTCCCTGTGGTTCCCACACTGGTTTGGTGGTTCCTATCCCGTTTTTTGGGGTGTCCCTGTGGTTCTCATGCTGATTTGGTGGTTCCTATCCCGTTTTTTGGGGTGTCCCTGTGGTTCTCACGCTGGTTTGGTGGTTTCTATCCCGTTTTTTGGGGTGTCCCTGTGGTTCTCATGCTGATTTGGTGGTTTTTGGGGTGCAGGGCTGCGGGAGAACCGCCGACACCCCGCGGCCTATTTGGTGCTGGGAGCCCGAGCCCTGACCGGGGCCTTCCGAGCCTGGACCCGCCGAGAGGTTTGGGGGGGTCCTGAGGGGTCTTGGGGGGGCTTAAAGGGATTTTGGGGGGGTCCTGAGGGATTGTGGGGGGCATCAAAGGGATTTGGAGGGGTCCAAAGGGATTTGGGGGGGGGGTCCATGGGGATTTTGGGTGGCTCCAGATGGATTTTGGAAGGGTCCCAAGGGGTTTTGGGGGGCTCCAGGGGGATTTAGGTGAGTCCTGAGGGATTTTGGGGGGGCTCTCAAGGGGTTTTTGGGGGTCCTGAGGGATTGTGGGGGCTTCAAAGGGATTTGGAGGGATCCAAAGGGATTTTGGGGGGGTCCTGAGGGATGGTGGGAGGGCTCAAAAGGATTTTGGGGGGTCCTCAGGGATTGTGGGGGTGCTTCAAATGGATTTGGATGGGTCCAAAGGGATTTTTGGGGGGGTCCTGAGGGATGGTGGGAGGGCTCAAAAGGATTTTGGGGGGTCCTCAGGGATTGTGGGGGTGCTTCAAATGGGTTTGGATGGGTCCAAAGGGATTTTGGGGGGTCCTGAAGGATTTTGTTGGTCCTGATGGATTTTGGGGGGTTCCAGAGGGATTCTGGGGGGGGCTCAAAGGGATTTTGGGACCTCCAAAGGGATTTTATGGGTGTTCAACGGGATTTTGAGGGGCCCTGGGGGGATTTGGGGAGCTCCAGGGGATTTTGGGGGGTCCGGGAGGAGTTTTGGGAGGGTTGGGAAGGGACGTGGTGGGGCTTAGAGGGGATTTGGGGGGGCTCTGGAGAGTTTGGGGAGGATCTGTGGGGAATTTTGGGGGGCTGTGGGGGGTCCCAGGGGTGGGAGGTTTTTGGGGGGAGGTTTGGGGTCCCCCCCATTTTAACCCTGTCCCTCCCAGGTCCTGGCAGAGCACGAGCAGGAGATCCCCGAGACCGTCCGGCCGGGGCAGCTGATCAAGGAACTGGGCAGGGAGATCCGGCTGGCAGAGGTGAACTGGGAGCACTGGGAGCAACTGGGGGGGACTGGGAGGGCACTGGGAGCAACTGGGGGGGACTGGGAGCACTGGGAGCGACTGGGGGGGCACTGGGAGCAACTGGGAATGACTGGGGGGGCACTGGGGGGGACTGGGAATGACTGTGGGGGCACTGGGAGGGACTGGGCAGGAACTGGGGAGCACTGGGGGGGCACTGGGAAGGACTGGGGGGCACTGGGAGGGACTGGGCAGGAACTGGGGAGCACTGGGGGGGCACTGGGAAGGACTGGGGGGCACTGGGAGGGATTTGAAGTGCGCTGGGAAGGGACTGGGAGCAACTGGGGGAACAAGGGGGCCACTGGGAGGGGTTTTGAGGAGGTTTTGGGGTTACTGAGAGGAGTTTGAGGAGGTTTTGGGGTTACTGGGAGAGACTGGGAATGACTGAGGAGTGAGTGGGGGGGTTGAGGAGGTTTTGGGGTTACTGGGAGGCACTGGGAGGGATTTTGAGGAGGTTTTGGGGTTACTGAGAGGAGTTTGAGGAGGTTTTGGGGTTACTGGGAGGGATTTTGAGGAGGTTTTGGGGTTACTGGGAGGCACTGGGCCATACTGGGACATACTGGGAGCTCTCTATCCCCTCCCCACAGGAGCTGTTCCAGCAGAGCACGGGGATGTCGGGGACCCCCTTTGGGCCCCCCTGGGGGGTCCCAGGCCCCAAAAAGGGGGGGCCCCGAAAGCCGCCCCCCAACTCCCGCACTCACGACGATGGGGGGACCCTGAACCCCCCTCCAGCACCCCTAGAGGAGGATGAGGAGGTGAGGGGGCACTGGGAGGGACTGGGGAGGAATTGGGGGGCACTGGGAGGGTTCTGGGGGAGGAGTGGATTTGGGGGGGTGGATTTGGGGTCTCCTCAAATCTCGGGGTGTCTCCCCCCAGATTGACCCCCCCAGCTCCAGCCCAGAGGAGACGGACCCCGACTCCGAGGGGGACCCCCAGATCCTGCTGGCCAATGGGGGGTCTCGGTGAGGAACTGGGGAATTTGGGGTGGTCCCAGACAGAATTTGAGGGGGTCCAAAGGGTTCTGGGGGGCACTGGGTGCATTCCCAAAGGGAATTTGGGGGGCCTGGGAGCGTTGTGGGGATCCTAGACGGGTTTGGGGGGGTCTGGGATGGATTTTGGGGCTCATGGGGATCCCAGAGGAGTTTAGGGGGGCTGGAGTGGTTCTGGGGGGTTTTGGGGGGCTGGGAGGGACTTGGGGGGGGGTTCCAGGGGGTATGGGGGGTTCTAGGGTGGTTTTGGGGGGGGTCAGAGAGGTTTGGAGGGGTCAGGGATGGGATTTAGGGGTCCAGGATGGGTTTTAGGGTCAGGGGCTCCAGGATGGAATTTGGGGTGGCTCAGGGATGGGTTTTGGGGTTCGGGGGGGGTCCCCCTGACGCCCCTCCCCCTCAGGCCCCGCCGCAGCCGCCCTGGGGGGCTCTGGGGGTCCCGGCTGCCCCCATCCCCCCCCTGCTCCCCCCCCAGCTCCCCCCTGGACCTGGACTCGGAGGAGGAGCTGCAGATCGACGAGACCCCCCCGCGGCGGGGCCCGCGCCGCCTGCCCCGTGGGTACCCCAAAAACACCCCAAAACAGCCCCAAACATATCCAAAAACAGCCCCAAACATATCCAAAACCACCCCAAAACAGCCCCAAACATATCCAAAAACACCCCAAAAAACATCCCCAAACCTGACCCCAAAAACATCCCCAAACTTGACCCCAAAAACGCCACACTGCCTGCCCTATGCGAACTCCAAAAACCCCCAAAACATCCCAAATAATTTCCCAAAATATTCCCAAACCAGCCCCAAACCTGACCCCAAAACATCCCCAAAACACCCCAAATGTGACCATAAAAGAACCCCTAAAAAACTTCCGTAAAACAACCCCCAAAAACTCTCAAAACCCGTCCCAAACCTGACCTGAAACATCCCCAAAACGACCCCAACCCCTCCCCCAATCCCCATTTTCAGGGTGATCTCCCCAATCCCCATTTTGGGGTGACCCCAATCCCATTTTGGGGTGACCCCAATCCCGTTTTTAGGGTGTCCCCCAATCCCATTTTTGGACTGACCCAAATCCGTTTTTGGGGTGACCCCAATCCCGTTTTTGGGGTGACCCCAATCTCATTTTTGGGGTGTCTCAAATCTCATTTTTGGGGTGACCCCAATCCCCATTTTGAGGTGACCCCAATTGCCATTTTTGGGGTGACCCCAATCCCGTTTTGGGGTGACCCCAATCCCATTTTTGGGGTGACCCCAATCCCATTTTTGGGGTGACCCCAATCCCGTTTTTGGAGTGACCCCAGTCCCATTTTGGGATGTCCCAAATCTCATTTTTGGGGTGATCCCAGTCTCATTTTTGGGGTGACACGAATCCCATTTTGGGGTGACCCCAGTCCCATTTTGGGATGTCTCAAATTTCATTTTTGGGGTGTCCCAAATCTCATTTTTGGGGTGACTCAATCTCATTTTTGGGGTGTCCCCAGGGCTCCCCCGGAAGCTGCCCCGGGCCAAGCCCTGCTCTGACCCCAACCGGGTGCGGGAACCAGGGGAGGTCGACTTTGACATCGAGGTGGGTCTGGGGGTGTCCTGGGGGTTTTGGGGGGCTCTGGGGGGATTTGGGGGTCCCTCAGTGAACTGGGGGTGTCCTGGGGGGCCTCTTAGGGGGGTTTTGGGACGATCCATAGGGGTATTTGGGGGGCTCTGGGGGTATTTTTTGGGGGGGTTTAGGGCAACTGAGGGTGTTTTGGGGGGGTTTTGTGGGCACACCCCAAAAACGGGGATTGGGGGACACCCCAAAAATGGGGTTCAAAGGGGGTGTTTCTGACCCCCTGCCCCGCCCCCAGGGGATTGCACCACAAACTGGGGTGGTTTTTGGGGGTATTTTTTGGGTATTTTTTGTGTTTTGGGGCACTTTTGGGGTATTTTAGGATATTTTTGGGGTGTTTTGGGGTATTTTTGCATATTTCTGATTCCCTGCTGCCCAGGAGGGTTGCACTACAGACTAGAGTGGTTTTTGGGGTATTTTTGGGGGTGTTTGGGGTGGTTTTGGGGTGTTTCTTACCCTGTGCCCTCCAGGAGGATTACACCAGAGACTGGGGTGGTTTAGGGGTACTTTTGGGTGTTTTTAGGGTGTTTCTCACCCTGTGCACCCAGGAGGATTCAACCACAGACTGGAGTGGGTTTAGGGGTATTTTGGGGTGGTTTTGGGGTATTTTGGGGTGTTTTTGTGATGTTTCTGGCCCTGTGCCCTCGAGGAAGATTACACCACAGACTGGGGTGGTTTTGGGGATATTTTTTGGGTTTTTGGGAGTATTTTGGGGTGGTTTTGTGGTGTTTCTGATTCCTTGCTCCCCAGAAGGATTACACCATGGGCTGGGGTGGTTTTTGGGGGTATTTTTGGATATTTTTGGGTGTTTTTGGGATGTTTCTGACCCCATACCCCCCAGGAGGATTACACCACGGACTGGGGTGGTTTTGGGGATATTTTTTGGGGTTTTGGGAGTATTTTGGGGAGGTTTTGTGGTGTTTCTGATTCCTTGCTCCTCAGAAGGATTACACCATGGGCTGGGGTGGTTTTTGAGGTATTTTTGGGTGTTTTTGGGTATTTTGGGGTGTTTTTGGGGTGTTTCTAAGCCCCTGCTCCCCAGGAGGATTACACACACACTGGGGTGGTTTTTGAGGTATTTTTTGATATTTTTGGGTGTTTTGGGGATGTTTCTGACCCCGTATTCCCCAGGAGGATTACACCATGGACTGGAGTGGTTTTGGGGTATTTTGGGGTGTTTTTGTGATGTTTCTGACCCCATACCCCCCAGGAGGATTACACCATGGACTGGAGTGGTTTTTGGGGGTATTTTTGGGTATTTTTGGGGTGTTTTTGTGATGTTTCTGACCCCATACCCCCCAGGAGGATTACACCATGGACTGGAGTGGTTTTTGGGGGTATTTTTGGGTATTTTTGGGGTGTTTTTGGGGTGTTTCTGACCCCATACCCCCCAGGAGGATTACACCACAGACTGGGGTGGTTTTGGGAGTATTTTTTGGTATTTTTGGGGTGTTTTGGGGTGTTTTTGGGGTGTTTCTGACCCCATACCCCCCAGGAGGATTACACCACGGACGAGGAGGACGAGGGGGGCGCGGGGGGCAGCGCTGGGATCCTGGACCTGCTCAAGGCCAGCCGGCAAGTGGGGGGCTCCGAGTACCCCCAGCTCAGGTTTGGGGGGGTCTGAGGGGGGGCTGGGCTGCCTTTGAGGGCTCTGGGAGGGATCCCCTGTGGGATTTTGAAGGGGGGGGGATTTGTGGGGCTGGGGTTGGGTTTTGGGGGTCCCTGGGGGTTATTTGGGGTCTTGGGTTGGGTTTTGGGGGTCCCAGAGGGCTTTGAGCAAGAACTGAGCTGGATTTGGGGTCCCCCAGGGCTGGATTTGAGGGGTGATTTTGGGGGGGGGGGTCCCCAAGTGTTTAAGGAGGGCTGGGATTGGCTTTTGGGGTCCTGGGGGGCTTTGAGGGATGGCTGGGCTGATTTTGGGGGTCCCCACCTATCTGGGGGGGCTTGGTGGGGGGGGGGTCCCCAGGTGATTTTGGGGACGCTGGGGTTTGGTTTGGGGGGTCCCAAGGAGTTATTTGGGGTCAGACATTGGGATTTTGGGTTATTTGGGGTCCTGGGTTGGGTTTTGGGGTTATTTGGGGTCCCAGGTTGGGTTTTGGGGTTCCTGGGGGTTATTTGGGGTCAGGCATTGGGGTTTTGGGGTTATTTGGGGTCCCAGGTTGGGTTTTGGGGGTTATTTGCACCCCTGAGGAGTTCTGGGGGGTCATTTCTGTGGCTTTGCCCCTCTCCATCTCCTTTTGGGGCTGTCTCTCCTCAACGTGAGCATCCCAAATGTGCCGTGACCCCTCCCAAACCCCAATTTTTCCCCTTTTTCCCCCCCACAGCGAGGCCCCCGCCTCCCCCAGCACACGTGAAGCCATCCAGGGCATGCTCTGCATGGCCAACCTGCCCGCGGGGACCCCCCTGGGACCCCCAAACTGGTGGGGCGGGGGTGGGGGCAGCGAAAGGGGGGGTCCTGGGGGGTCTGGGGGAGCCCGCAGAGCCCCCCCCGCCCCCCGGAGCACCGACAGCGAGGCCGAGGGGAGCCTGGACGAGCAGGACAGCCTGGGGGCCTGCTTCAAGGATGCCGAGTACAGTGAGTGTGACCCCAAAATCACCCCAAAAATATCCTAAAAATACCCCAAAACCACCCTGCTTCAAGGATGCTGAGTACAGTGAGTGTGACCCCAAAATCACCCCAAAAATATCCTAAAAATACCCCAAAACCACCCTGCTTCAAGGATGCTGAGTACAGTGAGTGTCACCCCAAAATCACCCCAAAATCACCCCAAAACCACCCTGCTTCAAGGATGCTGAGTACAGTGAGTGTCACCCCAAAAATACCCCAAGAAAACCCCAAAACCACCCTGCTTCAAGGATGCTGAGTACAGTGAGTGTGACCCCAAAAATATCCTAAAAATACCCCAAAACCACCCTGCTTCAAGGATGCTGAGTACAGTGAGTGTCACCCCAAAATCACCCCAAAATCACCCCAAAACCACCCTGCTTCAAGGATGCTGAGTACAGTGAGTGTGACCCTAAAAATATCCCAAAAATACCCCAAAACCACCCCAAAAATACTCTCAAAGCACTCTGCTTCAAGGATACTGAGTACAGTGAGTGTGACCCCAAAAATATCCTAAAAATACCCCAAAAAATACCCGAAAAATCCTGATTCAAGGATGCTGAGTTCAGTGAGTGTGACCCCAAAATATCCCCAAAACACCCCAAAAATTCACCAAAACTACCCCAAAAATCACCCTCGGTCTATGGTGGAAGCATCCTGTATTTCCATCCTGTGGGTACCCCCAAAACTTCCCTAAAACCCCCCAAACATCCCCAAAACACCCCAAAACCACACCAAAAAATCCCAAAAAATTTAAAAAAATACCCCAAAACCATCATAAAATACTCCCAAAACACCACATAAATACCCCAAAACACCCCAAAAATGTCCCCAGATCACCCCAAAAACAGCCCAAAACCCCTCTGAACCCCAACTTTTCTCCCCCCTCTCAGTTTATCCCTCACTGGAGTCAGATGAGGACGACCCTGCCCTAAAATCGCTCCCCAAAAAGAAGAAGGTGACGGACGACGCCCCCTGGAGCCCCAAAGGTTTGGGGGAAAAATTCAGAGATTTTGGGGGGTCCTTGGGGGGATTGAGGGGGTTTTGGGGGGGAAATTTGTGGATTTTGGGGGTCCCAGGGACAGGGCTGGGTTAGGTTTGCTCAATGTCTGATTTTGGAGTGTCCCTCCTTTGTTTAGTGCCTGATTTTGGGGTGTCCCCTCTTAATTTATGCTCATTTTGGGGTGTCTCCCGTTTTGGTATCTGATTTTGGGGTGTCCCCCTTTATTCCCTGTCTGATTTTGGGGTGTCCCCTGTTCCATGTCTGATTTTGGGTTGTCCCCGTTTATTCCCTGCCTGATTTTGGGGTGCTCCCCCTGTTCCATACTCTGATTTTGGGGTGCTCCCCCTGTTCCGTGTCTGATTTTGGGGTGTCCCATTTATTCCCTGTCTGATTTTGGGGTGCTCCCCCTGTTCCGTGTCTGATTTTGGGGTGTCCCATTTATTCCATGTCTGATTTTGGGGTGTCCCCTCTTTTGGTGTCTGATTTTGGGGTGTCCCCCTTTATTTATGGTGCTCTGATTTTGGGGTGTCCCCATTTATTTCCTGTCTGATTTTGGGTTGTCCCCGTTTATTCCCTGCCTGATTTTGGGGTGTCCCGTGTTCTGTGTCTGATTTTGGGGTGTCCCCATTTATTCCATGCTCTGATTTTGGGGTGTCCCCTGTTCTGGTATCTGATTTTAGGGTGCTCCCCCTGTTCCGTGTCTGATTTTGGGGTGTCCCTTGTTCCATACTCTGATTTTGGGGTGCTCCCCCCGTTCCGTGTCTGATTTTGGGGTGTCCCCTGTTCCCTGTCTGATTTTGGGGTGTCCCCTGTTCCATGTCTGATTTTGGGGTGTCCCATTTATTCCATGTCTGATTTTGGGGTGTCCCCTTTTATTTCCTGTCTGATTTTGGGGTGTCCCCTGTTCTGGTATCTGATTTTGGGTTGTCCCCGTTTATTCTCTGCCTGATTTTGGGGTGCTCCCCCTGTTCCGGTATCTGATTTTGGGGTGTCCCCCTTTGTTCCCTGCCTGATTTTGGGGTGTCCCCTGTTCCGGTATCTGATTTTGGGGTGTCCCCTGTTCCGTGTCTGATTTTGGGGTGTCCCCAGCCCGGGTGACGCCGTCGCTGCCCCGGCAGAGCCGCCCGGTGCGGGAGGGGACGCGCGTGGCCTCGGTGGAGACCGGGCTGGCGGCGGCTGCTGCCAAACTGGCCCAGCAGGTGAACTGGGAGCACTGGGATGAACTGGGATGAACTGGGATGAACTGGGATGAACTGGGAGCACTGGGAGGAATTGGGAGCACTGGGATGAACTGGGAGCACTGGGATGAACTGGGATGAACTGGGATGAACTGGGAGCACTGGGAGGAATTGGGAGCACTGGGATGAACTGGGAGCACTGGGATGAACTGGGAGTACTGGGATGAACTGGGAGCACTGGGATGAACTGGGATGAACTGGGATGAACTGGGAGCACTGGGAGGAATTGGGAGCACTGGGATGAACTGGGAGCACTGGGATGAACTGGGATGAACTGGGATGAACTGGGAGCACTGGGAGGAATTGGGAGCACTGGGATGAACTGGGATGAACTGGGATGAACTGGGATGAACTGGGATGAACTGGGATGAACTGGGATGAACTGGGATGAACTGGGATGAACTGGGAGCACTGGGATGAACTGGGATGAACTGGGAGCACTGGGAGGAATTGGGAGCACTGGGATGAACTGGGAGCACTGGGATGAACTGGGATGAACTGAGAGCACTGGGATGAACTGGGAGCACTGGGACGGGGCAATTTAGGGTTTTGGGGGGGTCATTTAGGGGGTCCTGGGGGGGTTTAGGTGAGTTCAGGGGGATTTGGGGTGACTTTGGGGGTGATTTGGGGGGATTTCGGGGTGCCAAACTGGCCCAGCAGGTGAACTGGGAGCACTGGGATGAACTGGGAACACTGGGATGGGGGGCTTTGGGGTTTTGGGGGGGGCATTTAGGGAGTCCTGCAGGGGGGTTTAGGTGAGTTCAGGCGGAATTTGGGGGTGATTTTGGGGGTGGTTGGGATTGTCAGATGGGATTTGGGGGTGCCAAACTGACCTAGCAGATGAACTGGGAGCACTGGGATGAACTGGGAGCACTGGGATGAGGGGTTTGGGGTTTTGGGGGGGCATTTAGGGGGTCCAGGGGCTGTTTGAGGGGAGTTCAATGGGATTTGGGGGTGATTGGGATTCTTGGGAGATTTGGGGGTGCCAAACTGGCCCAGCAGGTGAACTGGGAGCACTGGGAGGAACTGGGAGCACTGGGATGGGGTGTTTGGAGTTTTGGGGGGTATTTAGGGAGTCCTGGGGGGATTTAGGTGAGTTCAAGAGGATTTGGGGGGAATTTTGGGGTGGTTTAGGGGGGATTTGGTGCCAAACTGGCCCAGCAGGTGAACTGGGAGCACTGGGAGGAACTGGGAACACTGGGACGGGGCAATTTGGGGTTTTAGGGGGGCATTTAGGGAGTCCAGGGGCTGTTTGAGGGGAGTTCAATGGGATTTTAGGGTGATTTTGGGGGTGGTTCGGGCGGATTCCCCAAACCCACCCATAAATCCCCCATGACCCCCCAAACCCCCCCATAAATCCTCCCAGACCCCTCAAACCCCCCTAAACTCCCCCATAAATCACCACCCTTACCCCTCATAAATCCCCCCGACCCCCCAAATTTCCCCATAAACCCCCTCTGACCCCCAAAATCCTCCCAGAAACATTCTCTGACTCCACATAAAAACCCCCCTGACCACTCAAACTCCCCAACCCCCCCCATAAATCCCCCCTGACTCCCCACAACACCCCCATAATTCCCTCCCCAAGGCCCCCCAGACCCCTCAAATCCCCCAAACCCCCCATAGATCCCCTCTGACCCCCCCGTAAACCCCCCATAAATCCTGCCTGACCCCCCAAAAGACCCTCATAAATCCCCATCGATGCCTCAAACCCCCCATAAATCCTCCCTGACCCTTCAAACCCCCCAAACCCCCCCCATAAATCCCCCCTGAGCCCCCACAACACCCTCATAAATCCCTCCCTAAGCTCCCCCACTCCTCAAAACCCCCAAACCCCCCCATAAATCCCCTCTGACTCCCCAAACATACCCATGAACCCCCCCATAAATCCCCCCTGAGCCCCCAAATTCCCTCATAAATTCCACCCAGACCCCTCAAACCTCCACATAAATCCCCCCTGAGCCCCCAAATTCCCTCATAAATCCCCCCAGACCCCTCAAACCCCGCAAACTCCCCTATAAATCACCACCCTTACCCCTCATAAATCCCCCCTGAGCCCCCACAACACCCCCATAAATCCCCCCTGACCCCACAACCCCCCCCATAAATCCCCTCTGCCCCCCCAAATTTCCCCATAAACCCCCCCCCCGACCCCCCATAAATCCCCCCTGCCCCCCCAGGAGCACCGAAAGCTGCAGCGCAGGAAGGGCCCTGCCAAGCGCCGCCCCCCCTCGCCCCCCTCCCCGGAGGAGGAAGAGGAGGAGGAAGAAGAGGAGGAAGAGGAAGACGAGGAAGACGAAGACCCCGAAGCCGAGCCCGAGGTGGGGGAGGCAGAGCCCGAGGCCGAGCTCGGGGGGGGTGAAGCCGAGGCCGAGCCGCCCCCGGAGCCCCCCCCGGAGGCGCCGTACCCCCCCAGCCTGGCTGACCACGAGTACACGGCACGGCCGGGGGGGCCGGGACCCCCGCCCGGGGCTCAGCCCGGCCGAGCCCCCACCCCCATGGCCCCGGGGGTGTTCCTGAGCCAGCGCCGGGGCCCCCCTGGAACGGCCCCCCCCAGCCACGGTGAGCGGCTGCAGGGGGGTTTGGGGGTTTTTAGGGGGCTGCAGGGGGGTTTGGGGGTGTCTGGGGGGGTTTTGGGGGGCTGCAGGGGGGTTTGGGGGTGGATCTGAGGGGGGTTTGGGGGTGTCTGGGGGGGTTTTGACGATAGGTGGGGGGTTTTTGGGGATACCTGGGGGGGTTTTGGGGGGCTGCAGGGGGATTTGGGGGTGGATCTGGGGGGGTTTTGAGGACAGCTGGGGGGCTTGGGGGGCTACAGGGGGATTTGGGGATAGCTTTGGGGGGTTTTGGGGAGGCTGCAGGGGGGTTTGGGGATAACTGGAGGGGTTGTGGGGGGTT
The DNA here is from genome assembly GCF_027887145.1 of Ammospiza caudacuta. NCBI lineage: Eukaryota > Metazoa > Chordata > Aves > Passeriformes > Passerellidae > Ammospiza > Ammospiza caudacuta. The sequence goes on along the minus strand of NC_080624.1, from coordinate 3,230,872 downwards.
TTGGGGATAGCTGGGGGGATTTTGGGGGGCTACGGTGGGATTTGGGGAGGGTCTGGGGGAGGTTTGGGGGGGCTACAGGGGGGTTTGGGGATAGCTTGGGGGGTTGCAGGGGGCTTTGAGGGTGTCTGGGGGGGTTTGGGGAGGGTCTGAGGGGATTTTGGGGGGGGTTCAGTGGGAGCTGAGGGGTTTTGGGGGGTGTGTGGATTGTACTGAGGGGTTTTGGGGGGATTTTGGGGGGGCTACAGGGGTTTTGGGGAGGGTCTGAGGGGATTTTGGGGGGGGTTCAGTGGGAGCTGAGGGGTTTTGGTGGGTGTGTGGGTTGTACTGAGGGGTTTTGGGGGGGTCTTACAGTGCTACAGGGGGGGTTTGGGGAGGGTCTGAGGAGGAGCTGAAGGGTTTTGGGGGGATTTTGGAATATCTGAGGGGTTTTGGGGTGGGTCCAAAGGGATTTTGGGGGGGCTCTGTGGGAACTGAAGGGTTCTGGGGGGGTTGCTGTGGGTTTAGGGGGGCCTCAGGGTGCCGTAGGGGGGTTTTGGGCAGGGTCTGAGGGGATTTGGGGGTGATTCAGGGGGAGCTGAGGGGATTTTGGGGGGATTGAGGGGGTTTTGAGGGGAGTTTCTGTGGGTTTGGGAGATTTTGGGGGGGTATCCCTGGGTCTGGGGGTTTTTGGGGGGTGCTGTGGGTCTGGGGAGGTTCTAGGCTGGATTTTGGGGTTCTGGGATGGTTTTGGGGGGTCTCTGGGTGCTCTGTCCCCCCAATCCCGGTGACATTCCCGATCCCGCCCGCAGGGAAGCGCCCCCGGAAGGGTTTGGCCACAGCCAAGCAGCGCCTGGGCCGGATCCTCAAAATCCACCGCAACGGGAAACTGCTGCTCTGAGGGCGGGGCCGTCCACGCCCTGCCAGGCCCCGCCCACCGCAGGCTGAACAATGAACTATGGGCGGGGCTGCTGCAGAAAGGGGCGGGGCCTGATGGAACCGCACCCATCAGAAAAATTGTGTGGCCACTAAAAAGGGCGTGGCTTGTGTTAGGCTCCACCCCTTCAGGTGTGGTCCCACCTGACCCCTCTGAGGCCACACCTGCAATGCGGATCCCACTGAGACCACACCCTATCACAGTCCAAGCCACGCCCATTGGTCATGTAGGGTAAAAAAACCAGGCGTGGCTACAATGAAACCACACCCACATAGAGGCAGCCACGCCCATAAAAGGGTGGAGCTGCAATATGGCTCCGCCTACCACAGTTCCCACCTTCCCATTGGCTGTGAATGGGCTGGGGGCGGGGCTTTTAAATTTCCCGACTCCAGGAGCTGAGGCGATTGGACAAGCCCCGCCCCACAGCTGCGGGAGGGGTGGAGCCATCTTTGATTGGTCCCCGCTGTTTTTTTTTCACCCCTCCCCTAGGTGTCTTCAGGTTGATTGATGGGGCAGGGCCGCTTCCCATTGGCTGCCCCTGTTTTGTAGGCGTGTCCGGAGGTCGCGGCCCCGCCCCCTTCCTTTTGTATTTGTAGAATAAAAAAGGAAAAAAAAAATTCCGGAATTGGTGAAAAATGCCCCGGGCAGGGTCACGTGCCCTCCCTCAGCGCTTCCCGCCGGGCAGATCTCGCGAGACTTCGTGCTCCCCTCAGGCAGCGCTCTCCCGAGATCTTGTCCTCCAGCCGAGGAGGGCGATCCCAAATCTCGCGAGATTTGGAGCCGCACTCAGCCGGCGCTCTCGCGAGAGCCGCGCGCGCCGCCGCCGTTCCCGCCGCTGAGGCAGCGGCCGCGCTCCCCCCGCCCGCCCTCCCCCACCCGCGGCGGGGCCGCTCTCCCGTTGCTGCTCTCGCTTCTCTCTCTTTCTTTCTTCGCGCACCTCTCGCGAGGCTTCGGGGCCGCGCTGCCGCCAGCGCCTCGCGAGATCTCGCTCTCATCAGCGTGCCGGTGAGTGCCGGTGCTTGAGGGGAACGGCGTGGGGCCCGCGGCCTGCGAGGGGAGCGGGGGGGTTGAGCCGCTCTGTGGCGGGCAGGGCCTTTCCGCCCCTTCACCGTCAGCCCCCCCCCTCCTCCCGGTATGAGGCGGGATCCGTGAGGGACCGCCTCCCCTCCCCCATATTCCTCACGAAATCTCGCGAGGCTTCCCCAAACTCCCGCCCCACCGCTAGGCGCGCTCTCGCGAGACTTGGCCGCCGCGCCTCTCGCTTTCCCATTGGCTGCCGGCGGCGTCGCCCCGCCTCTCGCTCTCCCCGCGGCGCCGCCTCATCCCGTCCCGCCGGCCGCTCTCGCGGGACTTGCGGCGGCTCTCGCGGGATCTCGGGCCGCGGCCGGGGCTCTGTAAGATGGCGGCGGCGGCAGCGGCGGGACGGGCCCGGGCCGGGCTCTGACCCCCCCCTGCTCTCCCCGCCCGCTTAAGGTACCGGGGCCGGCGGGGCGGGGGGCTCGGCCCGGTGCCGCTGCGGGGCCCGCGGCGTGGGAAGATTGGCGCGCGGCTCCGTCAGGAGGGGCCCGCCCCCCCTCCCACCGCCCCCCCCCACTCCCCGGCGGCCTCCCGTGATTTGGGGGCTCCTTTCCTTCTCTCACGGCCCCCCTTTCCCCGCCCCCAGCGGCCTCCCCCTATAGGGGCCCCCCTTGAGGGGACTCAGGCGCTTCCCCCCCGAGATTTGGGGTGTTTGGCCGCTCCCCCACCTTAATTTAGCTATCTCACGTCTTTAGGGTTCTCCCGTATTTTACGGGCGTTTTCTGTCGTTCTCATTATTTAGGGACCCCAGCCTCATTTCTATTCCCCTGTAGTCCCCTCCCATCACTCAGGGTCCTCCTCTTCTCTTTCCCGACATTTGCGGGACCCATTTAGCAGCCCCCCCCTTCCCCATCTTCTAGGCCGTGCTTCCTGCAGCTCCCCGAGATTTAGGATCCCCCCTTCTTCAGATCCTTTAGGATCTGGGGGTCTCCTCATTTCCTCCCAGCACTTTTTTCTCTATTGCCGTTTTTTCACATTTTAGAGCGATTTTGGGTTGTCACTTCCCACCCTTAAGCTCCCTCACGCTGCGGTTTGGGGGATCCCTTTTTGGGATCAGCCCTCCCCAGTCATTCAGCCGCTCACACGGGACCCCCCCAATATTTCACCCCCCCCCCCCAATTTCCCCCTCAGCAGCTCCCGGCTCCCTCCCCCTCGCATCGACCGGGCCGGGCCGAGGATGGACTGGGAGTGATTCCCGGTAAGGGCTCCCCCCGTTGTTACCGGGGCTGGGGGCGGCTTCAGGACCTCCCGGGGGGGGCGCGACGCGAGAGAATTCTGGGGGGCGGGGGTCTCGCCTCGGGAAGGTTTTTTTGGGGGGGGAAAATGGGCTGGGAGCTTCAGGCTTATTTTTTGACGCTTCCCCGGTGGGGGGACACCCCAAAAACGGCCCCCCCCAAAGTGATGCGTCACTGTCACCGAACCGGCCGGGCCGGCGGGGGCGGGGGGGGCACCGGGAGGGGGGGTGGGGGAGCCCCGGCACGCGGCAGCCTCAGCCCTTAATTACCGCCTGTAATTACAGCCTTTAATTACAGCCCCTCGCTGGGTTAATTGGGGTGGGGGGGCAGTGCGGTTTTGTGAGGGGGGGGCTCCCGGCGACCCCCCCGGGCACGGCGGGGTTTTGCACATTCATTGTTCAGCCGGTGCCGCGACGTCATCGGGCCGCGGCCGCCGCGGCGCCTGTCGGGACAGCGAGGCCCTGTCGGGACAGCCGGGCCCTGTCGGGACAGCGGGGCCCTGTCGGGACAGCCGGGCCCTGTCGGGACAGCGGGGCTCGGTCGGGACACGGGACACCCCAGAACGGCGGGAGTTTGGCCCGTGGCGGGGGGGTGACATCCCGGGGCTCTGTCGCGACACAGGGCCTCTGTCGGGACAGGCAGGGGGCGGGGTTTGACCCGCTGGGGGGGTGACCCAGGTGTGACACCCCCTCCTCCCCTTCCCCCCCCCCTCCCCCACGTGTGGCCTCAGGCGGAGCACGAGGACCGGAACCCCCAAAATGAAAGTGGATCGGACGAAACTGAAGAAAACCCCCACGGAGGCGGTGAGGGCTTGGGGACAGTCGGGGTGGGGTTGGGGACATTCAGGAAGGGCTTGGGGATGTTCAGGGAGGGCTTGGGGACACTGGGGAGGGGTTGGGGACGTTCACGGAGGGGTTGGGGACATTCAGGAAGAGCTTGGGGATACTCGAGGTGAGGCTGGGGACAGTCGGGAGGGCTTGGGGATATTCAGGGAGGGGAATTGGACATGTCTGGGGGGGCATGGGGACACTGGGGAGAGAATTGGGGGTGGTTTAGGGATCTTGGGGATATTCAGGGAGGGGTTGGGGACACTCAAGGAGGGGTTGGGGACACTCGAGGAGGGCTTAGGGACACTCAGGAAAGGGCTTGGGGACACTCGAGGAGGGGTTGGGGACACTCAGGGAGGGGAATCGGAGATGTCTGGGGCCGAGTGGGGACATTGGGGGTGGTTTGGGGACATCAGGGGTGTTGGGGACACTCGGGGAGTGTCAGGGACAGTGTGGGGGGGAATTGGAGATGTTTGGGTGAGTGGGGACATTGGAAAGGGAATGAGGAGGATTTGGGGACATTGTGGGGTGTTGGGGACACTCAGGGAATGTCAGCGCTGGTGATTTTGGGGAAACCACAGTACGGGGGTTCACTCTGGGGAGAGCATTGGAGATTTGGGGGGGGTGTGGGCACTGGGATGGGAACTTGGGGGGGTTTGGGGACATTGGGGGATGTTGGGGACACCGTGAGGGGACAGTGTTGAGTTCCCTGTGCCCCCCAGCCCGCCGACTGCCGGGCCCTCATCGAGAAGCTGAAGAGCTGCAGTGATGAGCAGCTGGTGACGGAACTGCAGCAGATCAAGACATGGAACATTGGGAAGGTGGGAGGGGACCCCAAAACCTTGACAGGGGGTCCCAGGACACGTGGGAGCTCCCCAAGAGATTGTCCACAGTTTGGCAGGGTGGTGCTGAGCTTGTCCCCAAACTGGTTATTGCCATTGGGAGGCGTCACCCTGAAGCACCCCCAAATCGCAGGGAGCACCCCCAGATTCGGAGGGGGGCACCCCAGAGCGTTCCTCAAATTGGGGGGGGGCGTCCCTGGTTTCAGCTGAGCCCCCTGAGCCCTTAGCCCAGTTCTGGGGTTCTCTGGAGGTTTAGAAATGGGAGGATTTCTACATTTCCTGCTGCCCATTCCAGTGTTGGGCCCCCCCACTTTTTGTTTACCTTTCCCCAAATCTGGGGGGCTCACCAGTGTCCTCACAGCCCCCCAGAAGTGCCTTCATCTCCCATGGCCTCAAGGAGGGGCTGTGACCCCATGTGTAGCCCCAAAACTGGGGAGGGGGTCTGCAGTGTTCACACAGCCCCCCTGGCATAGTAGGGGCACCCCAAAGTTCCCCAGGACAATGAGGGGGGGTCCCCATTTCCTCTGCATCCTGGAGCTGCTTGGGTGGGAATTTTCTCTCTCAGATTCCTAAAACTCCAAGGAAGAACCCTGATATCCCTAAAACAACCCCAATATTCCTGAAACACTGGGGGGAACACTCTATAGACCCCAAAATGTGGGGGTATCTCACTTTCCCCCCAAACACCCGGGGAGGACCCAAATTCTCTCTCAGCCTCCTAAACTCCATTTTCTTGCCTTGTACTGGGGAGGGGGCTCAGCTGTGACCTGGGCAGGCTGGGCTGAGATATTGGGGTTCCTCCTTGGAGTTTTGGGTGTCCTCCCTGGGATATGGGGGTTCAGAGAGGCTGGGCTGTACTCAGGGGGCTCAGGGGTCCCAGGCTCAGCCCCACATTCCCCCCCAGTTCCCCCTCGGTGTGAGCTGTACCCCTGGGTGGATGTGAGGGTCTGGGTTGGGGTTTAGGCCATACCTGGGGGTCTGGGCTGTACCCAGGGGGCTCAGGGGGTCCCAGGCTGTGCCCCCAGCCCCACATCCCTCCCCTAACCTGACCCCAGTGCAAGCTGTATCACTGGGTGAATCTGGGGGTCTGGGTTGGGATTTGGGCCATACCTGGGGGTCTGGGCCATACCCAGGGGCTCAGGGGGTCCCAGGCTGTTCCTAGGGGGCTCAGGGGGTCCCAGGCTGTGCCCCCAGCCCCACATCTCCCCCCTGACCCTCCCTCAGTGCGAGCTGTACCCCTGTGTGTACCTGAGGGTCTGGGTTGTACCCAGGGGTTTCAGGGGGTCCCAGGCTGTACCCAGGGGGTCCCAGGCTGTGCCCCCAGCCCCACATCTCCCCCCTGACCCCCCCTCAGTGCGAGCTGTACCACTGGGTGGACCTGCTGGACCGCTTCGACGCGCTGCTGGCCGAGGCGGGCCGGCCGGTGGAGGCCATGAGCTGGATGCTGGCCTGCGACCGGCCCGAGCGCCAGCCCCTCAAGGCCCTGCTGCTGGCCCTGCTCAACTTCACCGCCCTGCTCATCGAGTACAGCTTCTCCCGCCACCTCTACAGCTCCATCGAGGTGGGCACACCCCAAACCTGCCTCTCTGAGTGTCCCCAGGCGAGTGTGACACGCTGACGCACCTGTCCTGTCCCGTCCTGTCCCCGCAGCACCTGACCACGCTGCTGGCCTCCTCGGACATGCACGTGGTGCTGGCCGTGCTCAACCTGCTCTACGTGTTCAGCAAACGCTCCAACTACATCACCCGCCTGGGCTCCGAGCGCCGCGGGCCCCTGCTGGCCCGCCTGCAGCACCTGGCCGAGGTGGGCGGGGTTTTGGGGGGATTTTCGGGGGTTTTAGGGGGGTTTGGGGGCTCAGCAGGGCGGGGATGAACTGGGCTGGTCTCCCTGCAGAGCTGGGGTGGAAAGGAGAATGGATTTGGGCTGGCTGAGTGCTGCAGGGACCTGCACATGATGGTGAGTGGCACCTGTGGGTCACCTGAGCTCGTGTGTGTCACCTTGTTCTGTCCTGGGATTTGTTGGGACTCATTTGTATCATCTTGTTCTGTTCTGGGGGTCCCCAAAGCTCACCTGAGTCATCTTTGTCCTGTGCTGAGGGTCCCCAAAGCTCACCTGTGTTACCTTGTTCTGTTCTGCGATTTGCCAGAGCTGACCTGTGTCACTTTATCCTGTCCCAGTGGTCCCCAGAACTCACCTGTGTCACCTTGTTCTGTTCTGGGGGTCCCCCAAAGCTCATCTGTGTCACCTTGTTCTGTCACAGAACTCACCTGTGTTGCCTTATCCTGTCCTGGGAGGTCCCCAGAACTCATCTGTGTCACTTTGTTCTGTTCTGGGGGTCACCAAAGCTCACTTGTGTCACCTTGTCCTGTCCCAGAACTCACCTGTGTCACCCTGTGCTGTCCTGGGGGTCCCCAGAACTCACCTGTGTCTCAGAGATTCTTCTCTTAACATTCTTGTCACATCTTGGTGTGACCCATTCCCAACATCACCTCGTGTGCCTTTGTCACATCCTGAGGCCCTTGATGCCATCCCAGTGTCCCCAGCACTGTCTGGTGTCCCCAGTGCTGTCCTGTCCCTCTGTGTCACCTCTTGCGGTCCCCAACACCTTCCCTTGTCCCCCAACACCACTTTGTCACCCCCTGTTGCATCCCGGGTTCCCCTCATCCCTTTCCCTGTGTCCCAGTGTCCCCCAGCCTGGCCCTGTCACCCCAGGAGAGGGGACCCTGCTGTCCCCATCTCACCCCTGTGTGTCCCCCCAGAAATACCCCCCCAGTGCCACCACCCTGCACTTCGAGTTCTACGCCGAGCCGGGCGTCGAGGTGAAGGTGGACAAGAGGGTGAGTGACACTGGGGACATTGGGGGACATGAGGAGGCCCCCAAAACACCGGGGCCACCCCTTGACCTCCTGTGACCCCTCCAGGCCACCAGCACCACCCTGCACTACATCCACATCGAGCAGCTGGACAAGGTGAGTGTGGGGGGCACCTTGATTTGGGGAGGGGGCTCTGCTTGGGTCAGCACCCCCCCATTTTGTCCCCTGCCCCCCAGTTTTGTCTTCTGCCCCCCTATTTTGTTTCTCTGCACCCGATTTTGTCCCTCCACACCCCAGTTTTGTCCCCTCCTTGCCCCTCAGTTTCATTCTCTGAACCCTGTTTTGTCCCCTGCACCCCAGTTTTGTCCCTCTGTACCCAATCTTGTCTGTCCACACCCCAGTTTTGTCCCCTGCGCCCCAGTTTTGCTTCTGCCCCTCCCAATTTCTCTTTCCTCCCCCAGATCTCAGAGAGCCCCTCGGAGATCATGGAGTCCCTGACCAAGATGTACAGCATCCCCAAGGACAAGCAGGTGTGTGGGGTGACATCAAGGGGACCCTACAGATTGCGGGGTGACCCCCAGACCCTCCCTGACCCCCCCAAATTCTCTGCCCCCCCCCCTCAGATGCTGCTGTTCACCCACATCCGCCTGGCCCACGGCTTCTCCAACCACAAGAAGCGGCTGCAGGCGGTGCAGGCGCGGCTCCACGCCATCTCCATCCTGGGTGGGCTTTAATTAGGGCTTGTTTTAATTGGGGGGTGGGTTTGGGGTGGTCCTGGGGCAGTTGGGGTGACCCCCCCCTCTCTGCAGTGTACTCCAACGCGCTGCAGGAGTCGGCCAACAGCATCCTGTACAACGGGCTGATCGAGGAGCTGGTGGATGTGCTGCAGATCACCGACAAGCAGCTGATGGTGAGACCCAGGGCTGAGCCCTGTCCCCTCACCTGTCCCTTTTGTGTCCCCTCACCTGTTCCTTTGCGTGTTCCCTCATTGATGTTATGCTGCACACACTGCTCACCAAGGATGTGTGACTCACCTGTCCTGCAGCTGTCAGCTCACCTGTCCTGTACTTGTCCTATACTTGTAGTGCTGCTGTCATTTCATGTGTATCTGTCCCTTCACCTGTGCCTTCACCTGTCACACTATCTGTCCCCTTGTGTGTCCCTTCACCTGTCCCCTCACTTGTCCCCTTGTGTGTACCCTCACCTGTCCTTTCATGTGTTCCCTCACCGATGTTGTGCTGTACTTGCTGCTCGTTAAGGATGTGAGTGTGACTCACCTGTCCTGCAGCTGTCACCTCACCTATTCTGCGTGTGTCACCTTATTTGTCCTGCAGCTGTCACCTCACTTGTCCTGGTCTTATACCTGCACTGCTCCTGTCATTTCATGTGTCTTGTATTTGTCCCTTCACCTGTCACATCATGTGTCCCCTTGTGTGTCCCCTCACCGATGTCATGATGCTCATAAAGGACAAGAGTTTCCCTAACCTGTGCCTTCAGTTGTTACATCACCCGTCCCTTTGCGTATTCCTTCACTGATGTCATGCTGCTCATTAAGGACGTGAATGTCCCTCGTCTGTCCCTCGCCTGTCGCTCGCCTGTCCCATGCCTGTCCCTCACATGTCCCTCACCTGTTCCTCACGTGTCCCTCCCCTGTCCCAGGACATCAAGGCGGCCTCCCTGCGGACGCTGACGTCCATTGTGCACCTGGAGCGGACGCCCAAGCTCAGCAGCATCATCGACTGCACCGGCACCGCCTCCTACCACGGCTTCCTGCCCGTGCTGGTGCGCAACTGCATCCAGGCCATGATCGGTGCGTGCTGAGGGGCTGGGGGGGTCACCTGGGGGGTGTGACCCGCCCTAACCACACCTGTGCACCCCCAGACCCATCCATGGAGCCCTACCCCCACCAGTTTGCCACGGCGCTCTTCTCCTTCCTGTACCACCTGGCCAGCTACGACGCGGGCGGCGAGGCGCTGGTGTCGTGCGGCATGATGGAGGCGTTGCTCAAGGTGAGCTGTTGTCACCTGCGGGTGGCTCTCAGGTGCCTTGGGGACCGGCTCACCTGCTGTCTGTCCCCTCACCAGGTGATCAAGTTCCTGGGGGACGAGCAGGACCAGATCACGTTTGTCACGCGGGCGGTGCGGGTGGTGGATCTCATCACCAACCTGGACATGGCTGCCTTCCAGTCACACAGCGGGCTGTCCATCTTCATCTACCGCCTCGAGGTGCTGCCCCTCTACCCCTGACCTGCTTTTGGGGTGCCCCGGGGGTGTTTTGGGGTCCTCTGGGGTGGTTTGGGGTGCTGAGGCTCTGTCGCCCCCAGCACGAGGTGGACCTGTGCCGCCGCGAGTGTCCCTTCGTCATCAAGCCCAAAGTGCAGCGCCCACCCGCTGCTGCCCTGCCCGAGGGCGAGGACATGGAGACGGACATGGAGGGTGAGCTGAGGGGTGGGAACAGCAGTGTCCCCCCCCGTGGTGTCACCTTTTCCCCCCATGGTGTCACCTGTTTCCTCTGCAATGTCACCATCCCCCTGCAGTGACCGACGTGGCCATGGAGAGCAGCCCTGGCCCCTCGGCCGAAGCCCGGCAGGACCCAGTGCCACCAACCCCACCAGCTGTGCCCGGCACCAGCGCTGCCACCCCCTCCCCACGTGGTGGTAGGTGCCCCCCAGGGCTGGGGACAGTGGGGACATCACTTTTCCTTCCATATATGGATTCCCCAATTCCTTCTCTATATGGATATCCTAATTACTGCTGTATGGACACCCCAATTCTTTCCCTGTATGGACTCCCTAATTCCTTCCCTACATGGACACCCCAATTTCCTTCCCTGTATGGAAACCCCGGTTCCCCTTATATGGACACCCCGTTTTTTTCTCGGTATGGACACCCCAATTTCCCTAGTATGAAGACCCCAAATTCTTCCCTGTATGGACACCCCAGTTCCCTCTACATAGACACCCCAATTCCTTCCCTATATGGACACCCCAATTCCCCCCCAAATGAAAACCCCAAATCCCTTTCTTTATGTGGGTGTCCTCTCCCTGGGGACACCCCAATTTCCTCATGTGCCCCCCAATCCTCTCCCCATATCCCCCCCCAGGAGTGCAGTGCATCCCCCAGCGCGCCGCTTTGCTCAAATCCATGCTGAACTTCCTGAAAAAAGCCATCCAAGACCCCGCCTTCTCCGACGGCATCCGGCACGGTGGGTGCTCCCCGATGTCCCCAAAGCCCCCACCGTGGTGGGGGTGACAGGGGCGGTGGCACTGACCCCGCGTGTCCCCGCAGTGATGGACGGCTCGCTGCCCACCTCGCTGAAGCACATCATCAGCAACGCCGAGTACTACGGCCCCTCGCTGTTCCTGCTGGGTGAGCCACGCCCCGGCCCCACCTGGGCAGCGCGGGGCGGGCACGGAGCGGGGACCCCGCCAGGTGCTCTACCTGCCCTCAGTGCCCCCCTCTCTCCTCCGCCGCAGCGACCGAGGTGGTGACGGTCTTCGTGTTCCAGGAGCCCTCGCTGCTGTCCTCGCTGCAGGACAACGGCCTCACCGACGTCATGCTGCACGCCCTGCTCATCAAGGACGTGAGTGGGGCTTACCTGTCACCTGTCCTACACCTGTCACCTGTCCCCTTGTGTATCCCTTCATCTGCCCCCTCACGTGTCCTGTTGTGTGTTCTCTCACCGATGTCACGCTGCTCATCAAGGCCATGAGTGTGCCTTACTTGTCCTACACCTGTTACCTGTGCTATACCTGTCACCTTACATGTCCTGCACTTGTCACCTTACCTGTCCCCTTGTGTATCCCTTCATCTGCCCCCTCACGTGTCCTGTTGTGTGTTCTCTCACTGATGTCACGCTGCACGCACTGCTCATTGAGGCCGTGAGTATGGCTTACCTGTCCTACACGTGTCACCTGTCCTACACCTGTCACCTTACATGTCCTGCACTTGTCCCCTTACTTGTCCCCTTGTGTATCCTCTCAGTGAAGTCATGCTGCTCATGGAGGCTGTAAGTGTAGTCCCTCACCTGTCCAGCACCTGTCCTCACCTTTGTCATCTCATCTGTCCTCTCACTGTCCCATCAGCTGTCTCTATGCTGCTCCCACACCTGTCCCATGTCTTGGACTGTCCCACACCTGTCCTGTACTTGTTGCTTGTTTGTTCCATTTCCTGTTTGTGCATCTGTTCCATCTCCTGTCCCTGTGCTTGTGCCCTCGCCTGTCCCCTCACCTGTTCCCTCATTTTTGTCCTTGTGTTTGCCAATATCTGTTTTCTCATGTGTCCCCTCACCTGTCTTTGCATTTGTTCCATTTCCTGACCCCTGCCACTGTTCCCCACCTGTTCTATTTCCCATCCCTTGCACCTGTCCCCTCACCTGTCCCCGACACCTGTCCCATTACCTGCCCTGCACCCGTTCCACCACCTTTTGCCTCATCTGCCCTTCACTTGTCCCCACACCTGCTTTGCGCCTCTTCCATTTCCTCTCCTACACCTGCTCCAGGTCTGCCTCTCACCTGTCTGTTCACCTGTCCCCACACCTGTTCTGTGCCTGTCACCTGTGTTAGTGTCACACCTGCCCCAGCTCCACCCTACACCTCCCTCCCTGCCTGCTGCTCATCTGCCCATGCTGGTGCCACACCTGCCCAATGTCTGCCCCAGCTTTGCCCTCACCTGTCTGTGCAACACCTGCCCAATGTCTGTGCCAGCTTTGCCCCTCACCTGCCCAATGTCTGTGCCAGCTTTGCCCCTCACTTGCCCAGTGCTTGCCCCACCATCTGCCCCTCCCGTGCCCCAGCTCTGCCTTGTGTCTGCCCCACACCAGGTGTGCCCCCAGCCCCTGACCTGCCTCACATTAGGTGTGCCCCCTGTGCCTCACCCTGCCCTGTGTGTGCCCCACACCTGCCCCAGGTGTGCCCCAGCCCCTCACCTCCCCCACACGTGCCCCAGGTGTGCTCCCAGCCCCTCACCCTGCCCTGTGTGTGCCCCACACCTGCCCCAGGTGTGCCCCAGCCCCTGACCTGCCCCTCCCCTGTGCAGGTGCCGGCCACGCGGGAGGTGCTGGGCTCTCTGCCCAACGTGTTCAGCGCGCTGTGCCTGAACGCGCGGGGGCTGCAGAGCTTCGTGCAGTGCCAGCCCTTCGAGCGCCTCTTCAAGGTGCTGCTGTCCCCCGACTACCTGCCCGCCATGCGCCGCCGCCGCAGCTCCGACCCCCTGGGTGAGCTGGGGACTGGGGACACTGGGGGACACTGGGGATATTGGGGGTCACTGGGGGAACTGGGGGCGCTGGGGGTACTGGAGATACTGGTGACACACAAGGTGCTGCTGTCCCCTGACTACCTGCTTGCCATGCAGTGCTGCTGCAGCTCCGACCCCCTGGGTGAGCGGGGGACACTGGGGATTCTGGTGACGTTGTGGGTACTGGGGATACTGGGGTGTACTGGAGATACTGGGGACACACAAGGTGCTGCTGTCCCCTGACTACCTGCCTGCCATGTGCCACCACCACAGCTCTGACCCCCTGGGTGAGCAGGGGGTACTGGGGACATTGGGGGAACTGGGGATACTGGGGACATTGGGGGTGCTAGGGACACTGGCGACACCAGGGACGTTGGAGATCCTACCAGCATTTTAGCAAAACATCATCCTAACGTTTAAATAATTTCCTTATTTTTTTGGAGACACTTGTGTTTATTTTAGGTATCACCTCCTATTTATTTAACTCCTAGAACCATTTCTGGCCCCCCAAAACCTGCTGTGCCCCCCCAGAATCACCTCTGCCTCCCCCAAAACCACCTCTGCCCCTCAAAGCACTCTCTGTCCCCCCGCAGGTGACACAGCCTCCAACCTGGGCAGCGCCGTGGACGAGCTGATGCGACACCAGCCCACGCTCAAGACCGACGCCACCACCGCCATCATCAAGGTGACAACCTGGGGACCCTTGTCGGGCTTTAGGGCCCCCCAAAATGTCTCCAGCTCCCCCTAAATGCCAGCCCTTCCACAGCTGCTGGAGGAGATCTGCAGCCTGGGCCGGGACCCCAAGTACATCTGCCAGAAGCCGTCGATGCAGAAGGCGGACGGGACGGCAGCCGCGCCGCCCCCGCGCTCGCCCCACGCCGCCGAGGAGGCCTCGAGCGAGGATGAGGAGGAGGAGGAAGTGCAGGCCATGCAGAGCTTCGGGGCTGCCCAGCAGAGCGAGGCAGAGCCCAGCCAGACGTGAGCAGCACAGGGCGGGCTGAGGGGGTCTGGGGTGTCTCCTGGTCGCTGTGGTGTCCCCAGGGTCTGTGGTGTCCCCAAGTCAAATTTGTGGCCCCAGGGATCTGTGTTCAGTCCTGGATTATTGATGGTCTGGGGTGGGAAGGATCCTTTGGGAGCTGGGGAAGGATATGGAAGAGTCTGGGGGAACTGGGGAAGGGTCTGGGGCTGCTGGGGAAGGGTATGGAGGGTCCTGAAGGAGCTGGGGAAGGGTCTGGGGGATCCTGAAGGAGCTGGGGAAGGGTCTGGGGGATCCTGAGGGAGCTGGGGAAGAGGTTCAGCCTGGAGAAAAGGGATTAGGGAGAAAATTTAGGCTGGAAATGGGCAAAAACTCCCCAGAAAGGGTCTGGCAGGGCGGTGTTAAAGCCAAGCTAGGGTGTGACACTTGGTGACAAGGTCAGGAGTGGTCTCAGAGGTCTCTCCCAGCCTCGTTAACTCTGATTTTGTGTCCTGGGGGGGGGGTCACACCTTTCTCACCACCCTTTCTGTGCTTGCAGCGTGGTGGGCACGGAGGAACGCATCCCCATCCCGCTCATGGACTACATCCTCAACGTGGTGAGGCCCAGCGCCATCCCTGGGGGTCCCCACTGGTTCTAAGGGGGTTCAGAGCCCCCCTGACCCCCTTTTGTCCCAGATGAAGTTCGTGGAGTCCATCCTGAGCAACAACACCACGGACGATCACTGCCAGGAGTTCGTGGCCCAGCGGGGGCTGCGGCCGCTCGTCACCATCCTGGGGCTGCCCAACCTGCCCGTGGACTTCCCCACCTCTGCAGCCTGCCAGGCCGTGGCTGGGGTCTGCAAATCCATCCTGGTGAGCCTGGGGGGTTTAAATCCATCCTGGGGGGCTGCAAATCCATCCTGGGGGGGGTGCTAAATCCATCCTGGTACAGCTGGGAGGCTGCAAATCCATCCTGGGGGTCTGTAAATCCATCCTGGGAGTCTGAAAATCCAGCCTGGTACAGCTAGGGGGCTGCAAATCCATCCTGGTATAGCTGGGGGGCTGCAAATCCATCCTGGGGGGGTCTGAATCCATCCTGGGGGGCTGCAAATCCATCCTGGGGGGGGCTGAATCCATCCTGGTATGTGGCTGGGGGGGCTGCAAATCCATCCTGGGGGGCTAAATCCATCCTGGGGGGGTTGCACATCCATCCTGGTATGGCTGAGGGCCTGCAAATCCGTTCTGGAATGGATCTTGATGACGCTGTGTTCTCAGTCACTGTCCCATGAGCCCAAGATGCTCCCAGAGGGTTCAATGACCCCCAGGAGAGTTCAGTGACCCCAATGTCCCCTCTTTGTCCTCTCAGACTCTCTCCCACGAGCCCAAGGCTCTCCAGGGGAGGGTTCAGTGACCCCTCAGTGACCCCCATGTCCCCTGTCTGTCCCCAGACCGTCTCCCACAAGCCCAAGGTGCTCCAGGACAGTTCAGTGCCCCTCAGGAGGGTTCAGTGATCCCCAGGAGGGTTCAGTGCCCCTTTATCCCTCCTCTGTCCCCCCAGACTCTCTCCCACGAGCCCAAGGTGCTGCAGGAGGGTTCAGTGACCCTCATGTCCTCTGTCTGTCCCCCCAGACTCTCCGCAAAGCCAAGGTGCTCCAGGAGGGTTCAGTGACCTCTAGGAGGGTTCTTTGACCCTGTTGTCCCCTGTCCCTCTGTCCCCCCAGACTCTCTCCCACGAGCCCAAGGTGCTCCAGGAGTGTTCAGTGCCCCCCAGGACAGTTCAGTGCCCCCTCAGGACAGTTCAGTGATCCCCAGGAGGGTTCAGTGCCCCCCCAGGAGGGTTCAGTGCCCCCTCAGTGACCCCCATGTCCCCTCTCTGTGTCCCCAGACCCTGTCCCACGAGCCCAAGGTGCTGCAGGAGGGTTCAGTGATTCCTGGGAGGGTTCAGTGCCCCCCAGGACAGTTCAGTGCCCCCCAGGAGGGTTCAGTGCCCCCCAGGACAGTTCAGTGATGCCCAGGAGGGTTCAGTGATCCCCAGGAGGGTTCAGTGACCCCCAGGACAGTTCAGTGATGCCCAGAAGGGTTCAGTACCCCCCAGGACAGTTCAGTGCCCCCCAGGAGGGTTCAGTGCCCCCTCAGTGACCGCCATGTGCCCTCTCTGTGTCCCCAGACCCTGTCCCACGAGCCCAAGGTGCTGCAGGAGGGGCTGGTGCAGCTCGAGGCCGTGCTCTCGGCCCTGGAGCCGCTGCACCGGCCCATCGAGGCCCCGGGGGGGTCGGTGCTGCTGCGGGAGCTGGCAGGGGCGGGGGCAGTGCCCGATGCCACCCTGTCAGCCCAGGCCACCCCCCTGCTGCACGCCCTGACCGCCGCCCACGCCTTCATCATGATGTTTGTGCACACCTGCAGGGTGGGGCAGGTAATGGGGGAGGGGGTTGGGGCATTGGGGGGGGGGCGTTTAAATGGGGTTTGAGGGGGCTTGGGGAGGGGTTTGGGGGGCCTTGGAATGGGGTTTGAGGGGGTTTGGAATCGGGCTTGGGGAGGGGTTTGGGGTGGTTTGAATGGGGGTTGAGGGATTTGAATGAGGTTTGGGGGGCTTGGAATGGGGTTTGAGGGGGTTTGAATGGGGTTTGGGGGGCTTGGGGAGGGGTTTGGGGGGCTTGGGGAAGGGTTTGGGGGGGCTTGGGGAAGGGTTTGGGGGGTTGGAACAGGGCTTAGGGGGTTTGGAGAGGTTTGAATGGGGTTTGGAGGGTTTAAAGGGGGTTGGGGGGCTTGGGGAGGGGTTTGGGGTGGTTTGAATGGGGTTTGAGGGATTTGAATGAGGTTTGGGGGGCTTGGAATGGGGTTTGAGGGGGTTTGAATGGGGTTTGGGGGGCTTGGGGAGGGGTTTGGGGGGGTTGGAACAGGGCTTAGGGGGTTTGGAGAGGTTTGAATGGGGTTTGGAGGGTTTAAAGGGGGTTGGGGGGCTTGGGGAGGGGTTTGGGAGGTTGGAATGGGGCTTTGGGAGTTTAAATGGAGTTTGGGGAGGTTTAAATGGGGTTTGGAGAGGTTTAAATGGGGTTTGAGGGGTTTGGGTGGGATTTGGGGGGTTGGAATGGGGTTTGAATGGGGTTTGAAGGGTTTGAATGGGGTTTGGAGGCTTGGGGAGGGGTTTGGGGGGCTTAGAATGGGGTTTGAAGGGAGTTGGAGAGTTTTAAAACCAGTTTGGGGGGGCTTGGGGAGGGATTTGGGGGGGTTGCAGTGGGGCTTGGGAACTTCTAAATGGGGTTTGGTGGGGCTTGGAAAGCTTGAATGGGGTTTGGGGGGATTTGAGTGGGGTTTGGGGAGGAGCTTTGGGGTCTCAGGGAATTTTGGGGTCCCGCTGTCCCCCCAGAGCGAGATCAGGGCCATCTCAGTGAACCAGTGGGGGTCCCAGCTGGGGCTGAGCGTGCTGGGCAAGCTGAGCCAGCTCTACTGCTCGCTGGTGTGGGAGAGCACCGTGCTGCTGTCCCTCTGCACCCCCAACAGGTACTGGGGACACTGGGAGGGACTGGGGAGGGCTTGGGGGGCACTGGGAGGGAACTGGGAGGGTACTGGGAGGGACTGGTGAGGGTTTGGGGGGCACTGGAGAGACACTGGGCTGAGCCAGCTGTGCTGCTCCCAGTGCCTGTACCCCCCTACCACGTTACTGGGGGGCACTGGGAGGGCACTGGGGGACACTGGGCTGAGCCGGCTGTGCTGTTCATTGGTGTGGTGCACCCCAAACAGGCACTGGGAGGGCACTGGTGAGGGGTTGGGGGGCACTGGGGGCACTGGTGGAGGTTTTGGGGACACTGGGCTGCGGCAGGGTTGCTGCTCCCAGTGCCTGTACCCCCCTACCAGGTTACTGGGGGGCACTGGGAGGGTTTGGGGGCACTTGGTGGCACTGGGAGGTCACTGGTGAAGGATTTGGGGACACTGGACTGAGCAGGCTGTGCTGCTCCCAGTGCCTGTACCCCCCTACCAGGTTACTGGGGGGCACTGGGAGGATACTGGAGGGGCTGCTGAGGGTTTGGGTGGCACTGGGAGGGCACTGGTGAGGGTTGGAGGCACTGGGGACACTGGGAGGGTACTGGAGGGACTGATGAAGGTTTGGGTGGCACTGGGAGATCATTGGTGAAGGTTTTGGGGACACTGGAAGGACACAGGGCTGAGCCAGTTGTGCCGCTCCCAGTGTCTGTACCCCTCTACCAGGTTACTGGGGGGCACTGGGAGGGCATTGGGGGCACTGGTGAGGGTTTGGGGGGCACTGGGAGGTCACTGGTGAAGGTTTTGGGGACATTGGGCTGAGCCAGTTGTGCCGCTCCCAGTGTCTGTACCCCCCTACCAGGTTACTGGGGGGGGCTCTGGGTGCCCAGGAGGTGCCCCCAGCCCCCTGACCCCCCCGTGCCCCCCCAGTCTCCCCCCAGGCTGTGAGTTTGGCCAGGCTGACATGCAGAAACTCGTGCCCAAGGAGGAGAAAACGGCCCCCAGCCCTCCCCAGGGCGGCCGCAGGGCAGGTGGGGCTCGGGGGCATTTGGGGGGTATTTATGGCATTTTGGGGGTTTTGGGAGGGTTTAGGGGGGATTTACGGGTGTTTTGGGAGGGTTTGGGTGATTTATGTGGGTCTGGGGAGGATTTCTGGGGGTTATGGGGGGGTTTTATGAGGGTTTTGGGGTGTTGGGGAGGGTCTCTGGGGCAAGTTGGGTTTGGGGGGGTCTTGGAAAGGTTTTTGAGGGGGCCTCTGTGTGAAAGATGAATTTTGGGGGTGGGATCTCTGGGGCAGGTCAGTTTTGGGGGGGGATCTCTGTACGAAAAATGTCAGTTTTGGGGGGATCTCTCTAGGAAATATCAGGTTTGAGGGGGGGTCTGTGTAGGAATTTCCAGTTTTGGGGGGTCTCCGTGGTGTCACTTTTGGATGGGGGTCTCTGTAGGAATTTCCAGTTTTCGGGGGGTCTCTGTGGGAAGGGTCAATTTTGGATGGGGGTCTCTGTAGGAATTTCCAGTTTTCGGGGGTCTCTGTGGGAGGGGTCACTTTGGGGGGTCTCTATGGGTCTCTCCCCCCTCTCCCCCACAGAAGGCGAGGGGGAGGGCCCGGGCCCTGCAGGGGGGGTGGGCAGTGACCCCCCCCCAGCCCAGGGGCTGCTGGAGGGGATGGGGCTGGAGGGGGAGCCCCTGGCCCCCATGGAGACGGACGAGCCCAGCGCCAGCGACCCCAAAGCCAAGGCCAAGATCACCCCGGCCATGGCCGCCCGCATCAAACAGATCAAACCCCTGCTCTCCGGTGAGGGGGGACCCTAAAATGGGGTGGGGGGCTCCAAAAACGGGTCTGGGGGCTCCAGAAATGGCCTGAGGGTCCTGAAAATTGGGGTAGGGGGCTCCAAAAATTGCCTGGGGCATTCAGAAATGGGGTAGGGGGCTCCAGAAATGGGGTTGGGGGTTCTAAAAACAGCCTGAGGGACCCCAAAATCAGGCTGAGGGACCCAAAAACTATGTTAGGGAGTTCTAAAAATGGATTGGGGGTGTCCAGAAATAGCCTGTGAGACCCTAAAATCCAATTAGGGGCCTCTCAAACAGCTCGGGGGATCCCAGGGGTCTCACATCTGTCCCCCACCAAGGGTCTCATTGTCCCCACAGCCTCGTCACGGCTGGGCTGGGCGCTGGCCAAGCTTGTCCCCTGTGTCCTTCTGTCCCCTGTGTCCCCCTGTCCCCACCAAGGATCTCACCGTCCCCATGTCCTCACAGCCTTGTCACGGCTGGGCTGGGCACCGGCCAAGCTTGTCCCCATGTCCCCGCCTGTGGTCTCACCGTCCCCATGTCCCCACAGCCTCATCGCGGCTGGGCCGGGCTCTGGCCGAGCTCTTTGGGCTGCTGGTCAAGCTCTGCGTGGGCTCCCCGGTGCGGCAGCGCCGCAGCCACCACGCGGCCGCCGCCGCCCCCGCGCCCACCGCGGCCGCCCGCGCCACGGCCTCGGCGCTGACCCGGCTGCTGACCAAGGGGCTGAGCTGGCAACCGCCCCCCTACACCCCAACACCACGGTTCCGGTCAGTGACTGTGGGGACAGCTGGGACAATGGGATGGGATGGGAACAGGAGCTGGGATGGGATGAGATGGGATGGGAACAGGAATTGGGATGGGGATGGGATGGGCACGGCCTCGGCGGTGACCCGGCTGCTGACCAAGGGGCTGAGCTGGCAACCGCCCCCCTACACCCCAACACCACAGTTCCGGTCAGTGACTGTGGGGACAGTGGGGACAATGGGATTGGGAGGGAATGGGAATGGGAACTGGGATGGGATGGGAACGAGAACTGGGAATGGGAATGGGATGGGCACGGCCTCGGCACTGACCTGGCTGCTGACCAAGGGGCTGAGCTGGCAACCGCCCCCCTACATCCCCACGCCACAGTTCCGGTCAGTGACTGTGGGGACAACTGGGACAATGGGATGGGATGGGAACAGGAACTGGGATGGGATGAGATGGGATGGGAACAGGAATTGGGATGGGGATGGGCACGGCCTCGGCGCTGACCCGGCTGCTGACCAAGGGGCTGAGCTGGCAACCGCCCCCCTACACCCCAACACCACAGTTCCGGTCAGTGACCATGGGGACTGGAATGGGAATGGGAACTGGGATGGGAATGGGAATAGGAACGGGATTGGGAGCAGGAGAGAGAGAGGAAATGGGAGTGAGGATAGGAATTGGAGCAGGGATGGAAACAGGAGGGGGAATGGGAATGGGATTGGGAATAGGGGAGGGAATGGGAACAGAAACAAGGATAGGTATGGGAATGGGAATAGGGCGGGGGTGAGGCTGGAACAGGAGGAGCTGGGAGTTGGAATGGGGCAGGGTGCAGGAGAGGGTTGAGGTTGGGAATGGGGTGGGCTTGGAAAGAGGAGGGGCTGGGATTACAGGGACAGGGATGGGAGGGACAAGGACAGGAATAAGGGTGGGTCTGCCGCCTCCAGGGGTGGAGCTTGGGCAGTGCCCGTGGCTGGTGCTGTGGTCAGTACCTGTACCTGGTGCCGTGGGCAGTACCCATGGCCCTGCTTGGTGCTGTGGGCAGTACCCGTGGCCATGCCCAGTGCTGTGGTCAGTGCCCATGGCCATGCTTGGTGCTGTGGTCAGTGCCTGTGGTCAGTGGCCGTGCCCAGTGCCATGCCCAGCACTGACCCCACCCTGTGCCCCCAGGCTGACGTTCTTTATCTGCTCGGTGGGGTTCACGTCGCCCATGCTGTTCGACGAGCGCAAGTTCCCCTATCACCTCATGCTGCAGAAATTCCTCTGCTCCGGCGGCCACAACGCCCTCTTCGAGTGAGCTGGACACTGTCTGGACACTGACCATGGACTCCAGACACTGCCCAGACACTGACTGGACGCTGGACACTGACCACACACTGGACACTGACCACACACTGACCGGACACTGGACACTGACTGCACGCTGACCATGGACCTCAGACACTGACCATGGACACAGGACATTGATTATGGATGCTGGCTGGACACTGACCAATGCCCCTGGACCCTGACCCGGGACACTGACAGTGGATACTGACCGTGGACACTGACTGGACACTGACCAGTGCTCCTGGACACTGGACACTGACCATGGATACTGAACAATGATCATGGACATTGACTGGACACTGACCAGTGCTCCTGGACATTGGACACTGACCACAGACACAGACTAATTCTCCTGGACACTGACCCTGACCCTGGACACTGACCCCTCCAACTCCTGTGGGTGGGGGGACACTCCCAATATCCCAAATCCCTTCTTTCCCCCCAGGACCTTTAACTGGTCACTCCCATGACCTCGGGTCCCTCCCATGACCTCGGGATCCCTCCCAACACCCCAAATCCCTTTTTTCCCCCCAGGACCTTTAACTAGTCACTCCCATGACCTCGGGGTCCCACCCATGAGCGTAGGGTCCCTCCCATGACCTTGGGATCCCTCCCAACACCCCAGATTCCCCCCAGACCCTTTAACTGGTCACTCCCATGACCTTGGGGTCCCTCCCATGACCTCAGGGTCCCTCCCAACACCCCAAATCCCTTTTTTCCCCCCAGGACCTTTAACTGGGCGCTGTCCATGGGGGGCAAGGTGCCGGTTGGGGAGGGTCTGGAGCACCCCGACCTGCCGGACGGCACCGGGGAGTTCCTGGACGCGTGGCTGATGCTGGTGGAGAAGATGGTGAACCCCAGCACGGTGCTGGAGTCCCCCCATGCCCTGCCTGCCAAGGCCCCCCCACATGGACACCCCCCCTTCAGCGCCCTGCGCTTCCTCGTGGTCACCCAGAAGGTGGGCAGGGGGAAAAATGGGGTTTGGGGAGGGGGAAATGGGGTTTGGGTGGGGGAAATAAGGTTTGGGGAGGGGGAAATGGGGTTTGGGTGGGGGAAATGGGGTTTGGGGAGGGGGAAATGGGGTTTGGGGAGGGGGAAATGGGGTTTGGGGAGGGGGAAATGGGGTTTGGGTGGGGGAAATGGGGTTCCAGGAGGAAAAGTGGGGTGAGAAGGGGGGAAATGGGGTTTGGGGGAGAATTTGGATGCGGCAGCAAATGGGGTTTGGGGCAGGGGAAAATGGGGTTTGAGGGGGCAAACTGCATTTCTCCTTCCCACCAAAACCCACGTCCCCACCGTATCCCCTCCATGTCCCCACCTTGTCCTTGTCCTCGACATGTCCCCACTGTGTCCCTGCCATGTCCCCACCATGTTCCCACCTTCTCTCTCCACCATGTCCCCACTGTGTCCCCGTGTCCCCTCCATGTCCATGCGTGTCTCCACTGTGTCCCCACCTTCTCCTTGCCATGTCCCCACCATTTCCCACCGTGTCTCCATCATGTCCCCACCATATCCCCACCTTCTCCCCACCATGTCCCCGTGTCTCCTCTATGTCTGTGTCTGTCCCCATTATGTCCCCACCTTCTCCCTGCCATGTGCCCACCATGCTCCCCCATGTCCACATCATGTCCCCCACCTTCTCCCTGCCATGTTCCCACCATGTCCCCACCGTATCCTGACCTCATCCCTGCCATGTCCCCGCCGTGTCCCCACTGTATCCCCATGTCCCCACCATGTCCCTGCCTGTCCCCGCCATGTCCCCGCTGTCCCCGCCATGTCCCCACCGTGTCCCTGCCATGTCCCCACCATGTCCCCACCTTCTCCCTGCCATGTCCCCACCATGTCTCCACCTGCTTCCTGCCTTGTCCCCACCATGTCCCCACCATGTCCCCGTGTCCCCTCTATGTCTGTGCCTGTCCCCACCATGCCCCCACCTTCTCCCCACCATGTCCCCACCTGCTCCCTGCCATGTCCCCACCCTGTCCCCACCTCCCTGCCGTGTCCCCACCGTGTCCCCACCTTTTCTCTGCCGTATCCCCGCCGTGTCCCCACCGTGTCCCCGCTGCGTCCCCAGGCCGCGTTCGCCTGCATCAAGCAGCTGTGGCAGCGGCGGCCGCTGAAGGTGTACGGGGGCCGCATGGCCGAGTCCATGCTGGCCATCCTGTGCCACATCCTGCGCGCGGAGCCGCTGCTGCGCGAGCGCCTGGGCCGCGAGCGAGAGGGACCCGCGCCCGACGAGCCCGGGGGGGACGAGGGGGGAGCCCGCAGGGAGCCCCACGTCAACCAGCAGCAGCTGCAGCAGGTGTGGGGATGGGGGAAAAAAGGGGGTGGGAGGGGGGAAAATGGGGGTGGGATGGGGAAAAATGGGGATAGGAGGCTGAAAACTGAAGGTTGGGACCAAAAAAATGGGAGGTGGGATGGAGAATTGGGGGTGAGAGAGAAAAAATGGGGGCGAGAGCTCAAAAACTGAAGGATGGGAGGTCAAAAACTGAGGGGTGGGACAAAAATATGGGGGGTAGGAGGTGTTGAAAAATGGGGGGTGGGAGGCTGAAAACTAAAGGGTGGGATGGAAAAATGGGGGTGGGATGGAGAAATGGGGCGTGGGAGGGAAAAAATGGGTGGGGCAAAAAGCTGGGGAGTAGGAAGTTGAGAAATGGGGGGTGGGAGGGAAAAATGAGGGGTAGGAGGCTGAAAACTGAGGGGTGAGACAAAAAAATGGGAGGTGGGACGGAGAAATGGGGGTAGGAGGAAACAAATGGGGATGGGAGGGGAAAAATGGGGGTGGGAGTTCAAAAACTGAAGGATGGGATGGAAAAAACTGAGGGGTGGGAAAAAAAAACGCGGGGTGGAAGGGAAAAAATGGGAGGTGGGAAGTCCCACCAAATCCTCCTCAAACCCCTCCTTGTGCCCCTCAAACCCCTCCTCGTGCTCCCAAATCCCCGCTGACCCCTCTGTGTGCCCCCCCTGTGCCCCCCCAGCTGATGGACATGGGTTTCTCACGGGAGCACGCCATGGAGGCCCTGCTCAACACCAACACCATGGAGCAGGCCACGGAGTACCTGCTCACCCACCCCCCCCCGCTGATGGGGGGCTCTGCACGGGTCAGTGGGGCTGGGGGGGCACAACGGGGGGGGCTGGGGCAGGGGGAGGGAAAATGGGGGGATTTGGGGGGGTCCTGCAGTGGGGAAAGGGAAATAGAGAGGATTTGGGAGGATCAGGGAGGGGTTTGGGGGAGTCCTGCAGTGGGGGAAGGGGAAATAAGGAGGGCTTGGGGGGGTTTGGGAGGGATCCTGAGGGGTTTTGGGGGGGTCTTCATTGTTTTTTGGGGGTTCTTTGTGGGTTTTGGGATGCTTTGGGGGTGAGGTCCTTGGGGATTTTGGGGTTGTTTGGGTGGTTTTTGGAGGTCTTGATGGTTTTTGGGGTGCTTTGCGTGGTTTTTGGGCTGCTTTGAGGGGGTTTGGGAGTTCCTGGTGGATTTTGGGGTGGTTTGGGTGGTTTTTGGGATTCCTGCTGGGTTTTGGGATGGTTTGGGTGGTTTTTGGGGCTCCTGGTGGTTTTTGGGGTGCTCTTGGGGGTCCCCGCAGCCCCTGACGCTGCCCCCCAGGACCTGAGCATGTCAGAGGAGGATCAGATGATGAGAGCCATCGCCATGTCCCTGGGCCAGGACATCCCCATGGAGCAGCGCGCCGAGTCCCCAGAGGTGGGACCCCCAAAAACCCCATTTCCTGTCCCTAAAACCCCATTTCCTGTCCCAAAACCTCCATTTCCTGTCCCTAAAACCCTATTTCTCTGCCTCAAACCCCCATTTCTCCTCCATTTCCTTGCCCCAAACCCCCATTTCCCCCCCGTTCTCCCCCTCCTTACCCCATTTCCCTGCCCAAACCCCCATTTCTCTGCCCCAAACCCCATTTCTCTCCTCAAACCCCATTTCCCTGCCCCATACCCCCATTTCTCCCCCATTTCCCTGCCCCAAACCCCATTTCCCTTTGCCAAACCCCATTTCCCTGCCCATTTCTCCCCCATTTCCCTGCCCCAAACCCCATTTCTCCCCCTTTCTCCCCCTCCTCACCCCATTTTCCCCTCAGGAGGCCGCGTGCCGCAAGGAGGAGGAGGAGCGGCGGGCGCGGGAGCGGCAGGAGGAGGAGGAGGCCAAGTGCCTGGAGAAGTTCGAGGGGGCCGAGCCGCTGGAGGCGGCCGAGCTCGGCGCCTTCACGGACTCGATGCTGCCGGGCTGCTCTCAGCTGCTGGACGAGCTGCCTGACACCGTGTACCGCGTGTGCGACCTGCTGATGACGGCCGTGCGCCGCAACGGCCCGGCCTACCGCGACAGCGTGCTCAAACAGGTGGTGCAGCAGGTATGGAGCCCTGAACGCAGCCTAAACCTGCCCTAAATCCACCCTGAACCAGCCCTAAGACCCCTAAACCCACCCTGAACCAACCCTGAGACCCCTGACCCCAATGGTGGCTATGTGCTGCAATGGCCCGGCCTACCGGGACAGCGTGCTCAAACAGGTGGTGCAGCAGGTATGGAGCCCTGAACCCAGCCTAAATCTGCCCTAAACTCACCCTAAACCTGCCCCAAATCTATCCTGAGCCAGCCCTGACACCCCTAAACCCACCCTGAACCAGCCCTGAGATCCCTAAACCTGTCCCAAACCCACCCTGGGGCCCTTGACCCCAATGATTGCCATGTGCTGCAATGGCCTGGCCTGCTGGGACAGCGTGCTCAAGCAGGTGGTGCAGCAGGTATGGGGACCTGAACCCAGCTTAAATCCAGCCTAAACCTGCCCTAGATCTACCCTGAACCAGCCCTGAGACCCCTACACACATCCTGAACCAGCCCCGAGACCCCCAAACCCACCCTGAGACCCCTGACCCCAATGGTGGCTGTGCGCCGCAATGGCCCGGCCTGCTGGGACTCAGTGCTCATACAGGTGGTGCAGCAGGTATGGAGCCCTGAACTCAGCCTAAACCCAGCTTAAATCTGCCCTAAACCCACCCTGAACCAGCCCTGAGACCCCTGAACTTGTGCCAAACCTACCCCAAGACCCCTAAACCTGCCCTGAGACCCCCTGAACCCCCAGGTGTGCCAGGTGCCCCCCTGAACCCCACTGACCACACTGGACTGCACTGACCTGAACCCTGCTGACCGCCCTAAATGTTACTGACCCACTGCACCCTGCTGACCCCCACTGACCACTCAGCTCCCCCAGGTGTGGGAGCTCCTGATCAAGGCAGCTGTGCCCCCCCTGAACCTGGTTGTCCCTTGACCCCCACTGACCACCACTGACCCCTGAGCCCCACTGACCATCCTGGCCCTTATTTGACCCACTGATCTCCACTGACCCCACTGACCACTGACCCCCAGGTGTGGGAGGTGGCCATTGTCCTGATCAAGGTGGCCATGCCCCACTGACCCCAGTGACCCCATAACCCCACTGACCACCTTGTTCCCCACTACTCCCTGACCTCCAGTGACCCCTGACCCCACTGACCCCCAGGTGTAGGAGGCAGCCGATGTCCTGATCAAGGTGGCCGTGCCCTACTGGCCACCCTGGCCCTCACTGACCCACTGACCACTGATCTCTCAGGTGTGGGAGGTGGCTGTTGTCCTGATCAAGGTGGCTGTGCCCCCCTGACCCCACTGACCCCACTGACCACTGACTCACAGGTGTGGGACGCAGCCAATGTCCTGATCAAAGTGGCTGTGCCCCACTGATCCCTGACCCCCAGTGACCCCATCACCCCACTGACCACCCTGATCCCCACTACCCACTGGCCACTGCTGCCCCCTGACCCCACTGACCACTTGGTCCCCCCAGGTATGGGAAGCAGCCGATGTCCTGATCAAGGTGGCCATGCCCCACTGACCTGCGACCCCCAGTGATCACCTTGATCCCCACTTCTCCCTGGTCCCTACTGCCCCCTGACCCCACTGACCCCCAGTGACCACTGACCCTGCTGACCCCACTGACCCCTGACCCTGCTGACCACTGACCCTCTGACCACTCGTCCCCCCAGGTGTGGGAGGCAGCCGATGTCCTGATCAAGGCGGCCGTGCCGCTGACCACCAGCGACACCAAGACGGTGTCGGAGTGGATCAGCCAAATGGCCACCCTGCCCCAGGCCTCCAACCTGGCCACGCGCATCCTGCTGCTCACCCTGCTCTTCGAGGTACCTCAAAACCTGGGGGAGTGATCACAAAACCTGGGGGGGTTAACCCCAAAACCTGGGGGCAGTGACCACAGAATGTGGGGAATGACCACAAGACTTGGGGTGAACCCAAAACCTGGGGGAGTGACCCCAAAACCCAGGGGAGTGACCACAGAACCTGGGGGTGTGACCACAGAATGTGGGGGGATGACCACAAAACTTGGGGTGAACCCAAAACCTGGGTGGAGCAGCCCAAAACCTTGGGGGGCCACCATACCTGAGGGGACCCCAAAACCTGGGGAATGACCCCAAAAAGCTGTGAGGGGGGAACCTAAAGCCTGGGAGGACTCCAGAACCTGGGGAGTGACTCCAAAACCTGGGGAGACACCCCAAAACTTGGGGGGAACACCCCTGGGTCCCTGGGCCTCACATCCCTCACAAAACTGCCAGGTGCTTTCCAGAGGTGGCTCATTTTCCATAAATCCTGAGGTTTGGGGTTGTTTTGGGGTGCTTTGAGGGTGTTTTGGGGGTGTTTGGAATGGTTTGTGGGGTGCTGATATTTTTGGGGTGCCCCAGGAGCTGAAGCTGCCCTGTGGCCCCTTGGGAGGGTTCAGCTGTGTGCTGGTTTCTGTGGATATTTTGGGGCAGTTTCTGGGTATTTTGGTCACGATTTTGGGGGTATTTTGTTGGATATTTTGGGGTGCTCCAGGAGCTGAAGCTGCCCTGTGCTGCCATGGTGGGGTCCAGCGGTGTGCTGGTTTCTGTGGATATTTTGGGGCTGTTTCTGGATATTTTGGTCGGGATTTTGGGGGTGTTTCGGTGGATATTTTGGGGTGCTGATGTTTTTGGGGTGCCCCAGGAGCTGAAGCTGCCTTGTGCCCGCGTGGTGGAGTCCAGCTGCGTGCTGGACGTGCTGATCAAGCTGCTGGAGGTGGTGCAGCCCTGCCTGCAGGCTGCCAAGGAGCACAAGGAGGTGCAGACCCCCAAGTAAGGAGTGACCCCTTGCAGACCCCCCAGAACCCCCCCAAAACCACCCTGGGATGCTCTCACAACTCTTCTGCCCCCCCAAAAAAGGTGGATCACCCCTGTGCTGCTGCTGATTGATTTCTATGAGAAGACGGCCGTGTCCTCCAAGCGCCGCGCGCAGATGAACAAGGTGGGAGGGCTGGGGGGAATTTGGGGGGTCCTGGGGGGAATTTGGGGGGTCCTGAGGGTTTTGGGGGGGCTGGAAGGGGACATGGGGAGCTCCTGGGGACACGTGGTGGGGCTGGGAGGGGAGTGGAGCAGCCAGGGTGACACAGGGGATGGCACACAGAGCCCTTGGGGACACAGGGGGTGACACAGGGGGTGACACCCAGAGCCCTGGGGGACACAGGGGGTGACACCCAGAGTCCTGGGGAAGACCCTTGGGGTTCTGGGGCACACAGGGGGTGACACTCAGAGTTTTGGGAGACGTGGGGTCACACACAGGGTCCTGGGGGACACAGGGGGTGACACAGGGTCCTGAGGAGGAGCCTTGTGGCCCTGGGGGACACAGGGAGTGACACAGGAGTGACACAAAGAGTCCTGGGAGACACAGGGGGTGACACTGGATGACACACAGGGTCCTGAGGAGGAGCCTTGGAGTTCTGGGGGATACAGGGGGTGACACAAAGGGTCCTGGGGGACACGGGGAGAGATGTGAAGGGTCTCTGGTGACACACAGAGTCCTGAGGGATACACGATGTCCCTGTGATGGGGACAATGACCTCACACCCCCACCACACCCAGCACTACCCTGAGCAAGGTTTGGGGGGCACATGAGGGGCTCCAAACCACTGACTCCCCCCCCTCCCCATGTCCCCCCCAGTACCTGCAGGCCACTGGGAACAACTGGCGCTGGTTTGACGACCGCTCTGGCCGCTGGTGCAGCTACAGCGCCAGCAACAACAGCACCATCGACGCGGCCTGGAGAGCCGGGGAGCCCAGCGTGCGCTTCACGGCCGGCAGGCGGCGCTACACCGTGCAGTTCACCACCATGGTGCAGGTGAGGGGCTGGGGACAGGCTGGGGGGCATGGGGACAGGGGCTGGGGGCAACCAGGGCATGGGGACACAGCCCCAGGGCTTGGGGGCATTGCCCAGAGTTCAGGGACGCAGCCCCAGGGTCATGGGGACACACCACTACACCGTGCAGTTCACCACCATGGTGCAGGTGAGAGGCTGGGGACATGGCCCTGGGGCATGGGGACATGGGCTGGGGTCAGCCAGGCCATGGGGACACAGCCCCAGGGCTTGGGGACACGGCCCTGGCATCAGCCAGGGTATGGGGACATAGGCCAGGGTCATGGGGACACAGCCCTGGGGCACGGGGACACATCCTGGACACAGACCAGGGTCACCCAGGGCAGGGGGACACTCCCCTAAGGGCAGGGGACAGACCCCTGGTGCCACCCAGCCCAGGGGAACACAGCCCCAGTGTCACCCACTGCAGGGGACACCCTGCTGGTGTCACCCCATGGGGAGGAGCCCCGGTGTCACCCCTGTCACCCCCGGTGTCCCCAGGTGAACGAGGAGACCGGGAACCGGCGCCCGGTGATGCTGACGCTGCTGAGACCCCCCCGCGCCGGGAAGGGCCGTGACGAGGGGGGGGCCGAGGACCCCGAGGGGAAGGGCAAGGACGAGACCCCCGGTATGGGGCTGGAAGGGGGCGGAGGGGGGTTCTGAGGGGTTTTGGGGGGGCAAGGAGGTTATGGGGGCATTGGAGGGGTTTTGGGGGGTCTGAGCGGTGATGGGGAGGGGTCTGAGGGGTTTAGGGGGATGTCTGAGGGGTTTTGGGGAAGTCTGAGGGGTTTTGGGGGGGCAAGGAGGTTATGGGAGCATCAGAGAGGTTTTGGGAGGTCTGAGAGGTGATGGGGAGGGGTCTGAGGGGTTTTGGGGGAGTCTGGGGTCAGAATGGTCATGGCAGGTCATAGAGGCCACAGTGGGGTCAGAATGGCTATGGGGGGGTCACGGGGGGGGGCAACTGAATGGCCATGGGAGGTGAGAATGGTCATGGGGGAGGGTCAGAACGGCCATGGGGGAGTCACAGAGATCATGGTGGGATCAGAATGGTAATGGGGGGCTCAGAATGGTCACGGTGGGATCAGAATGGTTATGGGGGTCAGAATGGTCACAGTGGGATCAGAATGATCATGGGAGGTCAGAATGGTCACAGTGGGATCAGAATGATCATGGGAGGTCAGAATGGTCACAGTGGGATCAGAATGATCATGGGAGGTCAGAATGGTCACGGTGGGATCAGAATGATCATGATGGGGTCAGAATGGCCATGAGGGGGGAGTCACAGGGACCACAACTAAGTGCCCAAGACCCCCCAGCCATACCCACCCCCCAAAACCCACCCTCCTCACCCCTTTCCTCCTCCCCACAGCTCCAGACCCCCCTTCTACAGACGAAGACCCCCCTTCCACCACCACAACCACCACCACCACCAGCACCACCACCACTCCCACCGCCCCCTGCCCATCCCCTCACTGCCCCACTCCCACCCCCGAGGAGCCGCGGGACGACCCCGGCGCCGACGCCGAGGCTCCGGTGCGGGGCCTGGCGGAGGAGGCGGTGCCGGCCGTGCTGCGGGCGTGCGTCAGCATGCTGGGGGTGCCCGTGGACCCCGACACGCTGCACGCCACGCTGCGCCTGTGCCTGCGCCTGACGCGGCAGCACAAGCACGCGCTGCTGTTCGCCGAGCTGCGCTCCACGCGCACCATCCTGGCGCTCACACAGAGCTCCGGCTTCACCGGCTTCACGCCGCTCGTCACGCTGCTCTTCCGGCACATCATCGAGGATCCCTGCACGCTGAGGCACACCATGGAGAAGGTGAGGGGTGGGAGAGGGGAGAGAGGGGCTTTGGGGGTGAGGGTGAGGGGATTTGGGGCTAGGGGAGAGGGGGATTGGGGGGGGTGGGGGTAAGGGGGAAGGGAAGGGAAGGGAAGGGAAGGGAGAGGGGTTTTCAGGGCTGGGGATGAGGGGAATAAAGGGAGATGGAAGTTGGGGGGTTTGGGGTGAGGAGAATAAAGGGAGAGGGGATTGGGGAGCTGGGGGAGAGGGGATGGGGAGCTGGGGTGAAGGGAAGGGGAGCTGGGGGTAAAGGGA
Source organism: Ammospiza caudacuta (assembly GCF_027887145.1). Classification (NCBI taxonomy): domain Eukaryota; kingdom Metazoa; phylum Chordata; class Aves; order Passeriformes; family Passerellidae; genus Ammospiza; species Ammospiza caudacuta. The sequence goes on along the minus strand of NC_080624.1, from coordinate 3,199,353 downwards.
GAGGGGATTGAGGAGCTGGAGGAGAGGGGATAGGGGTGCTGGGGATGAGAGGGGTGGGCTGAGGGAGAGGAAATTGGGGAACTGAGGGTAATGAAAGAGTAAATTGGGGAGCTGGGGGAGAGGGGAATAAAGGGAGAGGGGAGAGAGAACTGGGAGAGGGGAAGGGCATTGGGGGGCTGAGGGGGTGGGGGGATAAGGGGAGAGGGGAGTTGGGGGGGCTGGGGAGAGGAAATTGGGGGGCTGGGGGAGAGGAGATTGCAGCTGCAAGGGACAAGGGGATCAGGGAACTGGGGATCATGGGGACAAGGGGATCAGGGAATTGGGGGTCGTGGGGACAAGGGGATCAGGGAATTGGGGGTCATGGGGACAAGGGGATCAGGGAATTGGGGGTCATGGGGACAAGGGGATCAGGGAATTGGGGGTCATGGGGACAAGGAAATCTGGGAATTGTCGCTCTGGGGCCAGCAGGGCCAAGGAGGGCTCTGGGGCTCTGGCTCCCACGGGAAGCTCTCCCGGGGGTGCCCCTCTGGCCCCGTGCCCACGATGTCCCTGCCATGTCCCCGTGCCCAGGTGGTTCGCTCAGCAGCCACGAGCGGGGCGGGCAGCACCACCTCGGGGGTGGTTTCTGGCAGCCTGGGCTCTCGGGAGGTGAATTACATCCTGCGGGTGCTGGGCCCCGCCGCCTGCCGCAGCCCCAACGTCTTCACCGAGGTGGCCACGGGCTGCATCCGCATCGCCCTGCCCGCGCCGCGCGGCTCCGGCACCGGTGAGGGGCACGGGGGTCCTGGGGGGGGGGTGGGTACCTGGAACAGGCTCCTGGAAGGGGGCTGGGATGTGGGGGGGATCCTGGGGAGGGGCTGGGATGTTGGAGGGGATCCTGGAGAGGGGCTGGGATGTGGGAGGGGATCCTGGGGAGGGTCTGGGTACCTGGAACAGGCTCCTGGAGGGGGACTGGGATGATGGCTGGATCCTGGAGGGGGGATAGGGACCAGGCAGGTCCTGGAGGGGTCATGGGGACATTGATGGCGCTCCTGGAGGGGGCATTGGGAGCACCTGGGGAGGGTCTGGGTATATGGAACAGGCTCCTGGAGGGGGGCCTGGGACATGGGGGGGCTTCTGGAGGGGGTCTGGGATGTGGGAGGGATCCTGGAGGGGGCCTGGGTTGTTGGGTGGATTCTGGGGAGGGTCTGGGTATATGGAACAGGCTCCTGGAGGGGGGTCTGGGATGTGAGGAAAGATCCTGGAGACTTGGAACAGGCTCCTGGAAGGGGGTCTGGGACATGGGGGGGACTCCTGGGGAGGGTCTTGGTACATGGAACAGGCTCCTGGAGGGGGGTGGGGGATCCCGGGGAGGGTCTGAGTACCTGGGACAGGCTCCGGGAGGGGCCTGGGATGTGAGGGGGATTCCTAAAAGGGGGACAGGGACATAGGTGGAATCCCAGGCATCTGTAGTGAGGTCCTGGGAGGATTCATGGAGGGGATCCCAAGGTGCCTTTATGCCCAAAAAACGGGGTTCCAAGGGTGTCTCAGAATGGGGGTTCTAGGGGTGCCTTTATCCCACAAAAATGAGGTCCTGGGGATTCTTTTTCCCTTAGAATGGGGGTCCCAAGGGTGCCTCTCTCCCTACAAATGAGGTCCCAGGGGTCCCTTTACCCTCAGAACAGGGGTCTCTCGGAATGGGGATCCCAGCGGTGCCTCCACCCCCCAAAAACCAGCATCCCATCTCATCCATATTCCCAACCTGACACTGCTGAGGATCCCCCCAAATCCCTGACCCCCAATTTCACCCCCAATTTCCCAGCCTCTGACGACGAGTTTGAGAACCTGCGGATCAAGGGCCCCAACGCGGTGCAGCTGGTGAAGACCACGCCGGCCAAGGCGGCTGCGCTGCCGCCCATCCCCGAGCCCATCCGGGACGTCATCTACGACATGCTCAACGCCCTGGCTGCCTACCACGCTCCTGACGAGGGTACGGGGGGCTCAGGGTGGGCAGAGGGAGGAGCGGGGTGCATGTGGAACTGGATTTGGGGTGTGCTGTGCAATGCCCTGGGTGCCCACCACACCCCTGTGGGTGTCCTGTGCAATGCCCTGGGTGCCCACCATGCCCCTGTGCAATGCCCTGGGTGCCCACCACGCCCCTGTGCAATGCCCTGGGTGCCCACCATACCCCTGTGCAATGTCCTGGGTGCCCACCACGCCCCTGTGCAATGCCCTGGGTGCCCACCATGCCCCTGTGGGTGTCCTGTGCAATGCCCTGGGTGCCCACCACATCCCTGATGAGGGTATGGGGGGCTCAGGAGGTTCAGGGTGGGCAGAGGGAGGAGTGGGGTGCACGTGGAACTGGATTTGGGGTGTCCTGTGCAATGCCCTGGGTGCTCACTGTGCCCCTGTGGGTGTCCTGTGCAATGCCCTGGGTGCCCGCCGTGCCCCTGTGGGTGTCCTGTGTGATGTCCTGGGCCTCTGATAAGGGTTTGGGGGACTTGGGGAACCCCCACAATGGGGGCAGACACCCCCAGAGAAATTTGGGGTGCATGGGGAACAGGAATTGGGGTGTCCTACTCGATGCCACGGGTGTCTGCCAGACTCCTACAAGGGTTTGGGGGACTTGGGATGGGACAGACACCCCCAGGTAGGTTTGGGGTGCAGGGAGAGGAGTGGGGAGCACGTGGAACTGGAATTGGGGTGTCCTGTGTGATGTCCTGAGTGTTTGCCAAACTCTGACAAGGGTTTGGGGGGCTTGGGTAACCCCCATAATGGGGGCAGACAGCCCCAGGGAGGTTTGGGGTGCACAGAGACAAGTGGAGTGCATGTGGAACTGGAATTGGGGTGTCCATATAGGGAAGGAATTGGGGTGTCCATATAGGGACAGAATTGGGGTGTCCATAGAGGAGGAATTGGGGTGTCCATATAGGGAAGGAATTGGGGTGTCCATACAGGGGAGGAATTGGGGTGTCCATATAGGAGGAATTGGGGTGTCCATATAGGAGGAATTGGGGTATCCATATAGGGAAGGAATTGGGGTGTCCATACAGGGAAGGAATTGGGGTGTCCATACAGGGGGAATTGTGGTGTTTCTACAGGGAAGGGATTGGAATGTCCATATAGGGACAGAATTGGGGTGTCCATATAGGAGGAATTGAGGTGTCCATATAGGAGGAATTGAGGTGTCTGTATAAGGGGAATGGGAGTGTCCATATAGGGAAGGATTTGGGGTACCCATATGGGAAGAATTGGGGTGTCCATATAGGGAAAGAATTGAGGTGCCCGTATAGAAGGAATTGGGGTGTCCATATAGGGAAGGAATTGGGGTGTCCAAATAGAGATTGAATTGGGGTGCCCATGTAGGGAGAATTGGGGTGTCCCATGTAGGGAAGGGATTGGAATGTCCATATAGGAGGAGTTGTGGTGTTTTTATTGGGAAGGAATTGGGGTGTCCATATAGGGACAGAAATGGGGTGTCCCTATAGGGGGCAACCAGGGTGCCCCAACCCCTCTGGGGGTACCCCCTGTCCCCCCTGAGCGCCGTGTCCCCACACAGGTGACAAGGGGGACCCCAAGAGCGCGGCGCCCAGCGAGGTGAGCCAGCTGCTGTCGGACATTGGGGACGACATGTACCAGCAGTACCGCAGCCTCACCCGCCCGCCCGCCGACTTCGACCCCCCTGCCGGCTTCGCCATCAACGTACGGGGCCTTGGGGGCGGTCCTGGGGGGATTGAGGGGCGGTTTGGGGGCGCTGAGAGGGGATTTGGGGGGCTTGACCATGTTCTGGGGGGCTGAGGGGTGGTTTGGGGGGCCTGGGGGGTGGTTTGGGGGGGCTGGGAGGGGATTGGGGGGGGGGGGTGAGGGGTGGTTTGGGGGAGCTGAGGGGTGATTTGAGGGGCTGTAAGGGGATTTGGGGGGGCTTGGGGGGTCCTGGGGGGCCTAAGGGGCGGTTTGGGGGGACTAGGAAGGGATTTGGGGGCACTGAGGGATGGTTTGGGGGGATTGGGAAGGGATTTGGGGGGGCTGAGGGATGGTTTGGGGGGATTGGGAAGGGATTTGGGGGGGCTGAGGGGTGGTTTGAGGGGCTGGAAGGGGATTTGGGGGACTCGGAAGGGATTTGGGGCGGCTAAGGGGTTTGAGGGGCTGGAAGGGGATTTGGGGGTGTCCTGGGGGTGGCTAAGGGGTGGTTTGGGGAGGCTCAGGGGCAGTTTGGGGAGGGCTGAGAGGCATCTGGGTGTTTGGGGTGGGGGTTTGAAGGGACTGGGAGGGCATTTAGGGGGATTGAGGAGTGGTTTGGGGGGCTTTGGAGGGAGTTGGGGCTGGGGGATGATTTGGGGCAGCTGGGAGGAGATTTAGGGGGGCTGGGGGCAGTTTGGGGGGGCTGGGAGGGGATTTAGAGGGTCTTGGATGGGCTGAGGGGTGATTTGGGGGTGCTGGGGGTGGTTTTGGGGGCTGGGGGGGGCTGAGGGGTCTGAGGTGTGGTTTGGGTGGGGCTCAGGGGTGGTTTTGAGGGTCTGGGGGGGGTCTGTGTGGTTTTGGGGACCCCCTCAGGCTCTGATCCCCCCCTGCTCCCCCAGGCCCAGGTTTTTGCTGCTGACGGAGCCGCGGCTGAGACGCCGCCCTCGGGAACCCCCCAGGGAGAAGGTGGCACTGTCCCCTCGAGTCCCCTGGTGTCCCTGAGCCCCTGATGTCCCCCCCATGTCCCTGTGACCCCAATACTCCCAAACCCCCCAACATCATCTTTGTATCCCCGCACATCCGATGTCCCCTCTGTGTGCCCAAGGTCCCCCAGGCCGTCCAGTCCTTGAGTCCCCCACTGTCCCCTCCATGTCCCCAAGGTCCTCAAGGTCCCTTCTGTGTCTTTAAGACTCTGTCCGTCCCTCCTGCGCTCTGCACCCCCTAATTGTGCCCTCCTGTGACTCCCTGCTCCCCCATGTCCCCTCACTGTCCCCCGACCCTGTCCCCGTGCTCCTTGACTGTCCCCTGACCCTGTCCCCGTGTCCCCTGACTGTCCCCTGACCCTGTCCCCGTGTCCCCTGACGCTGTCCCCTGACTGTCCCCTGACCCTGTCCCCGTGCCCCCTGACCGTGTCCGCTGACCCTGTCCCCATGTCCCCTGACTGTCCCCTGACGCTGTCCCCGTGTCCCCTGACTGTCCCCTGACCCTGTCCCCATGTCCCCTGACCCTGTGCCCTGCCTGGCGCCTGATGCTGTTCTTGTGTCCCCTGACTGTCTCCTGACCCTGTCCCCGTGTCCCCTGACGCTGTCCCCTGACTGTCCCCTGACCCCATTCCTGTGTCCCCTGACTGTCCCCTGACGCTGTCCCCGTGTCCCTACAGCGTCCAGCCCCGAGGAGGGCCGCGAGGGCCGCAAGGAGAAGGAGGGGGAGCGCGGCGAGGAGCGGGGCCGGGCGCGGGGCTCCAAGCCCCTGATGCCCACCTCGACCATCCTGCGGCTGCTGGCAGAGCTGGTGCGCTCCTACGTGGGCATCGCCGCGCTGATCGCCAACTACAGCTACAGCGTGGGCCAGTCCGAGCTCATCAAGGAGGTGACACCGCGGGGACAGGCCACCAGGGGGGACAGGGGACAGGGTGTGCCCAGAGGGGCAGTCCCAGCTCATCAAGGAGGTGACACCGTGGGGACAGGCCACCAGGGGGGCAGGAGACAGGAACAGGGACAGAGAACAGGGACAGCTGTGTGTCTGTCAGTGTGTGCTTGCTGGGAGGGGCAGTCCCAGCTCATCAAGGAGGTGACACCGCGGGGACAGGCCACCAGGGGGGACAGGGGACAGGGTGTGCCCAGAGGGGCAGTCCCAGCTCATCAAGGAGGTGACACCGCGAGGACAGGGACACCAGAGGGACAGGGACAGCCGTGTGTCTGTCAGGGTGTGCCATGAGGGGCAGTCTGAGCTCATCAAGGAGGTGACACCAGGGACAGGGACACCAGAGGGACAGGGACAGCCGTGTGTCTGTCAGGGTGTGCCGTGAGGGACAGTCTGAGCTCATCAAGGAGGTGACACCAGGGACAGGGACAGGACAGCCGTGTGTCTGACAGGGTGTGCTTGGGTGGGTTCTGTCACCCCTCCTGTGCTTTGGGACCTGCTGTCACCATGGGGAGGGGTGTCACTTGTCACCCCTTGTAGAAAGGTGCCTTGTCACCTTGATTATTAGGGTCCCCTGTTCCCCTGTCGCAGGTTTGCTGTCCCCCCAGACACCTCAGTCCTGTCCCCTGTGCTCGGGGGTCCCTTGTCCCCACACCTTGGGGTCCCCTGTCACCTCATTGAGCAGGCCCCCTGTCCCCCCAGACACCTCAGTCCTGTCCCCTGTGCTCGGGGGTCCCTTGTCCCCACACCTTGGGGTCCCCTGTCCCCTCAGACACCTCAGTCCTGTCCCCTGTGCTCAGGGGTCCCTGTCCCCACACCTTGGGGTCCCCTGCCACCTCATCAAGCAGGTCCTCTGTCCCCCAAGCACCTCAGTCCTGTGCTCAGGGTCCCCTCACCCCGAAGGTCCCCCAGGTCCCCTGTGTCCCCTGGCCGTGGGTTCGGGTGCGTGACCCCCGTGTCCCCCCAGGACTGCAGCGTGCTGGCCTTTGTCCTGGACCACCTGCTGCCGCACCAGCAGAACGCCGAGGACAAGGACACGCCGGCGCTGGCGCGGCTCTTCCTGGCCAGCCTGGCCGCGGCCGGCAGCGGCACCGATGCCCAGGTGGCCCTGGTGAACGAGGTCAAGGCCGCCCTCGGGCGCGCCCTGGCCATGGCCGAGAGCACCGAGAAACATGCCAGGTGTGGGGACAGTGGGGGGGCAGCACGGGGGTGGCATGGGGGCAATGTGGGGACAGCTGGGGACAGTGTGGGGAGAACGTGAGGACAGCGTGGAGGCAGCTGGGGACAGTGTGGGGGCAATGGGGGCAGCTGAGGACAATGTTGAGGAAGCGTGGGGACAGCTGGGGACAATGTGGGGACAGTGTGGGGATAGCTGGGGAGAACGTGGGGGCAGCGTGGGGACAGTGTGGGTACAGCATGGGGGCAATGTGGGGACAGCTGGGGACAGTGTGGGTACAGCATGGGGGCAATGTGGGGACAGCTGGGGACAGTGTGGGGAAAACGTGAGGACAACGTGGGAACTGTGGGGACAGCTGGGGACAGCGTGGGGGCAATGGGGACAGCATGGGGGCAATGTGGGGACAGGTGGGGACAATGTGGGGGCAGCATGGGGACAATGTGGGGACAATGTGGGGACAGCTGAGGACACTGTGGGGATAGCTGGGGAGTGGGGGCAGTGTGAGGGCAATGAGGACAGTGTGGGGACAGCATGGGAGCAATGTGGGGGCAGCTGGGGACAATGTGGGGACAGTGGGAGTATGGGGACAGCGTGGGGGCAGCTGGGGATAGTGTGGGGACAGCTGGAGACAGCGTGAGGACACCTGGGGACGGCATGGGGATGACATGGGGGCAATGTGAGGACACCTGGGGACAGTGTGAGGACAGCATGAGGACAGTGTGGAGACAGCTGAGGACAACGTGGGGGTAGCTGGGGACAACATGGGGACAGCATGGGGACAATGTGAGGGCGGCTGGGGACAATGGGGACAACATGGAGGCAGTGTGGGGACAGCTGGGGACAATGTGGGGCTACTGCAGAGCCTGCCAAGGGACAATGTGAGGATGGCATGGGGACAGTGGGGCTACTGCAGAGGTGGCCTGGGGACAGTGTGAGGACAGTGTGGGGTCACTACAGAGACAGCCTTGAGGTGTCTCTCATCCTCTGTCCTCCCCCTGGAGTGACCGCTGTCCCCTTGGAGTGACCATTGTCCCCCTGGAATGACCACTTACCCCTTGGAGTGACCGGTGTCCCCTGGAGTGACCACTGTCCCCCAGAGTGTCCCCCCATACCCCCCAAGTGACCGCTGTCCCCCCTAAGTGACCGCTGTCTCTCATCCTTTATCCTCCACAACATGACTGGTGTCCCCTGTCCCCCTGGAGTGACCGCTGGACCTTAGAATGACCGCTGTCCCCCTGGAATGACCAGTGTCCCCCTGAGTGTCCCCTGCCCCCCTGGAATGACTGCTGTCCCTTGGAATGACCGGTGTCCCCCTGGAGTGACCGCTGTCCCCCTGGAGTGACCGCTGTCCCCCCGAGCGACCGCTGTTTCTCATCCTTTATCCTCCACACCATGATTGGTGTCCCCTGTCCCCCTGGAGTGACTCATGTGCCCTGGAGTGACCGCTGTCCCCCCGAGTGACCGCTGCGCTGTCCCCGCAGGCTCCAGGCCGTCATGTGCATCATCAGCACCATCATGGAGTCGTGCCCGTCCACCTCGAGCTTCTACAGCAGCGCGGCCAAGCCGCCGCACAACGGCATGAACAACATCATCCGCCTGTTCCTCAAGAAGGGGCTGGTCAACGACCTGGCCCGCGTGCCCCACAGCCTCGACCTGTCCAGGTGAGGGGCCCGAGGGGGTTTGGCGGGGGGGTTTTGAGGGGTTTTCAGGGGTCTTTGGGGGAGCTTGGTCGGGATTTTGAGGGATTTTCAGGGGTCTTGAGGGGGTTTGGGGAAGCTTCATTGGGGTTTTGAGGAGTTTTCAGGGGTCTTGAGGAGGTTTGGCGGAGCTTCGTTGGGGTGTTGAGGAGTTTTCAGGGGTCTTTGTGGGAGCTTCATTGGGGTTTTGGGGGATCTTGAGAGGTTTTCAGGGGTTTTTGGGGGAGCTTGGTTGGGATCTTAAGAGTTTTTCAGGGGTCTTGAGGAGGTTTGGGGGAGCTTCATTAGGGTCTTGAGGAGTTTTCAGAGGTTTGGAAGGGTGTTGAGTTTTCAGGGGTCTTTGTGGGAGCTTCATTGTGGTTTTGGGGGGTCTTGAGGAGTTTTCAGGGGTCCTGGGGAGCTTCAGTGGCATCCCTGCTGGATTTGGGGGGGACTCCCTGCTGGGTCTGGGGGAATTCCTGTTGGGTTGGGGGTCCCTGCTGGGTTCAGGGGATCCTTTTGGGGTTTGGGGCTCCCTGCTGGTTTGGGGGGGTCCCTGATGGGTTTGGGGGATCCTCTTGAGGTTTGGGAGGAATCCCTGCTGGATTTGGGGTCCCTGCCGGATTTGGGGGATTCCTGCTGGTTCTGGGGGAGATCCCTGCTGGGTTTGGGGGATCTTCTTGGGGTTTAGGGGTCCCTGCCAGGTTGGGGGTCCCTGCTGGGTTTGGGGGGGGAAAAATCCCTGCTGGATTTGGGGTCCCTGCCGAGTTCAGAGGTCCCTGCTGGATTTGGGTTCTCTGCCGGGTTTCGGGGGGTCCCTGCTGGGTTTGGGGGTGTCTGTGCCGTTTGGGGTGCCAGCGCTGTCCCCCCAGCCCCAACATGGCCAACACGGTGAACGCGGCGCTGAAGCCGCTGGAGACGCTGTCGCGCATCGTGAACCAGCCCAGCGGGCTCTTCGGGGCCAAGGGCTCCTCCAGCAAGAGCAAGGCCGAGGGCAACGGGGGCGCCCGCGAGGCGGGGGCTGCACCCCCCGATGGAGGTACCCCCGCTCTGGGACCCCCGGGTCACCCCACAGCCCCCAGTGTCACCCACAGCTACACCCACAGCCCACAGTGTCACCCCATAACCCCCCTGCACCCCTCCTGTCCACCCCACACCCTCTGCCCCTCCTGTGCTCCCCCCAAATCCCATGACCAACCTGTTCCCCCCCAGAGGACCCCCTGTCCCCCCACCCCCCCAGGGGTGCCTCCCTGTCCCCCTCCATGATCCCCCTGTCCCTCTCCATGATCCCCCTGTCCCTCTCCATGATCCCCCTGTCCCTCTCCATGATCCCCCTGCCCTTCTCCATGATCCCCCTGTCCCTCTCCATGATCCCCCTGCCCTTCTCCATGATCCCCCTGTCCCTCTCCATGATCCCTCTGTCCCCCTGCACCCTGTGATACTCCTGGGGGATCCCCCTGTCCCCCCTCCACCCCCCATGACCCCCTCTGTCCCCCCAAAACCCTGTGACCCCCTCCAGGAGACCCTGCTGTCTCTGTCCCTCTGGCCCTCCAGGGGTGCCCCCCTTGTCCCCTTCTATGACCCCCCTGTCCCCCTCTGTGACCCTCTTGTCCCCCCAGTATCCTGTGACCCCCCCAGGGGACCCTCCTGTCTCTCTGTCCTCCAGGGGCTGCCCCCCTGTGACCCCCCTGTCTCCCCATGCCCTGTGACCTCCCCCGTCTCCCCAAAACCCCGTGACCCCCCAGGGGACCCTCCTGTTACCCCAACACTCCCATGACCCTCCTGTCCCTCTCCGTGACCCCCCTGTCCCCCCACACCCTGTGATACCCCAGAGGGACCCCCTGTCCCCCCACACCCCCATGACCCCCACTGTGACCCCCCCCAGGGGACCCCGGGGACCCCGAGCCCCCCAAGGAGGACGCGGAGGTGGCACACGGGGACCCCCCGTCCCCTCTGTGACCCCCCCCGTCCCCCCATGCCCTGTGACCCCCTTGAGGACCCCCTGTCCCCCCACACCCCCCTGACCCCCTGTGCCCCCCAGGGGACCCCGGGGACCCCGAGCCCCCCGAGGAGGATGCGGAGGCTGCTCAGGCCGAGGCGGCCGACGGGGACATGGACGGCGAGGCCGAGGGGGACACGGTGGTGCTGGCCGGGCAGCCCGAGGGGCTCAGCACGCAGGAGATGCAGGTCAGGGACCCCTCCCCAAATTCCCCTGAGACCCCCGAGTGCCCTCCAGCACCCCCAAACCCCCCCTGTGCCCCCCACAGGTGGAGAATGAGCTGGAGGATCTCATTGATGAACTGCTGGAGAGGGACGGGGCCGACGGCAACAGCGCCATCATCGGTGAGGGACAGCAGAGTGACCGCTGGGCAGGGGAGTGACCACTGGGGAGTGACCACGGGGCAGAGGAATGACCACTGGGCAGCAGAGTGACCGCTGGGCGGCTGAGTGACCACTGGACATTGGAGTGACCGCTGGGCAGCAGGGTGACCACTGGGGAGTGACCACTGGGCAGGACCACTGGGCAGCAGAGTGACCACTGGATATTGAAGTAACCAGTGACCACTGGGCAGCAGAGTGACCACTGGGCAGTGACCACTGGATAGTGGAGTGACCACTGGGGAGCTGAGTGACTGCTGGACAGCAGAGTGACCACTGGGCATTGGGGTGACCATTGGACTGTAGAGTGCTGGGCAGCAGAGTGACCACTGGCCAGTGGGGTGACCCCCTGGCCATCACAGTGACCTGCTGGCCATCACAGTGACCTGCTGGCCATCAGGGTGACCCCCTGGCCATCAGAGTGACCCCAGCCCTGTCCCCTGTCCCCAGTGAGCCGCTCGGCCGAGGACGAGTCCCAGGAGGACGTTCTGATGGACGAGGCTCCGTCCAACCTGAGCCAGGCCTCGACGCTGCAGGCCAACCGTGAGGGTGGGCACTGGGAGGGACTGGGGGGAACTGGGAATGGATTGGCATGGATTGGGAGGGACTGGGAGGCCCTGGAAGATACTGGGAGGAACTGGGATGAACTGGGAGGAATTGGGAGGCACTGGGAGGAACTGGGAGGGACTGGAAGATAGTGGGAGGAACTGGAAGGCACTGGGAAGGACTGGGAGGAGCTGGGAGGAACTGGGAGATACTGGGAGGGACGGGGGGGGGACTGGAAGATACTGGGAGGGACTGGGAAGAACTGGGGGAAACTGGGAGGAATTGGGAGGCACTGGGAGGAACTGGGAGGCCCTGGAAGATACTGGCAGGGACTGGGAGGTCCCCAGGGCTCTGGGAAGGCCGCAGGGCTGGAGTGACCTGGGGGCTTTGGGCTCCTTTATGGGATCAGGGAGGGGAAATTTGTGATTTGGGGATTTGGGAGTGTCCTTGGGGGGGGGTCTCAGGGTCCTACAGCCCCCCCTGCCCCCTCCCCACAGATTCCATGAACATCCTGGACCCCGAGGATGAGGAGGAGCACACGCAGGAGGAAGACAGCAGCGGCAGCAACGAGGACGAGGACGACAGCCAGGACGAGGAGGAGGAGGAGGAAGAGGAGGATGAGGATGATCAGGTGGGGTTAAGGCACTGAGAACCCCCCAAAACTCAGGGGTGCCCCCAAAACATCGGGGTCACCCTCAAAGGTTGGGGTTCCCCCTAAATAACGGGGTTCTCTCTGTAGCTGTGCCCCTGTTTTGGGGTCAGGGCGTGACTTTTGGGTTTGGGGTCCCTGATTTGGGTTGGGGTCCCTGATTTGGGTTAGGGTCCCTGTTTTGGGGTTGGAGTCTCTGTTTTGATGTTGGGGTCCCTGTTTTGGGGTTAAGGGGCCTGTTTTGGGTTTGGGGTTCATGTTTTTAGGTCGGGGTCCCTGTTTTGGGTTGGGGTCCCTGTTTTGGGGCAGGATGCCCTGTTTTGGGGTCTGGGTGTGACTTTTGGGTTTGGGGTCCTTGTTTTGGGGCAGGATGCCCTGTTTTGGGGTCTGGGTGTGACTTTTGGGTTTGGGGTCCCTGTTTTGGGGCTGGATTCCCTGTTTTGGGGTTGGAGTCTATTTTGAGATTGGGGTCCCTCTTTTGGGGTTTGGGGTCCCTGTTTTAGGTCAAACTGCCCCCAATTTAAGGTCAGGAGTTGCCATTTGGGGTTGGGGTACCCCCATTTTGGGGTCAGGGTGCCCCCAATTTTGGGTCAGGAGTTCTCTTTTGGGGTGAAATGCCCCAATTTTGGATCAGAGGGGGCTATTTTGGGTCAAAACCCCCCAATTTGGGGCCTGCTGACCCCCATGTGGGCCCTGCCAGGACGATGAGGAGGGTGAGGAAGGTGAGGAGGAGGAGGATGACGATGATGGCTCGGAGATGGAGCTGGATGAAGATTACCCCGACATGAACGCCTCGCCCCTCGTGCGCTTCGAGCGCTTCGACCGCGATGACGACCTCATCATCGAGTTTGACAACATGTTCTCCAGCCCCAGTACGGGACTGGGAGGGACTGGGAGGGGATTGGGGGACACTGGGAGGGACTGGGAAGGACGAGGAGGGACTGGAAGGCACTGGGAGGGACTTGTGAAGGAACTGGGATAGACTGGGAAGGGGCCTGGGGGGCCCTGGGAGAGAGTGGGAGGAGACTGGAGGGCACTGGGAGGGAACTGGGAAGGACTGGGGGGGGATTTGGGGACACTGGGAAGGATTGGGAGGGGACTGGGAAGGAATGGGAGGGGATCTGGGGACACTGGGAGGGAACTGGGATAGACTGGGAGGGGATTGGGGGCCACTGGGAGGGGATTTGGGGACGCTGGGAGAGACTGGGAGGCACAGGGAGGGGGCTGGGGGGCACTGGGATAGACTGGGAATGACTGGGAGGGGATTTGGGGACACTGGGAGGGACTGGGAGGTCCCCAGGGCTCTGGGGGTGTCGCAGGGCTGGAGTGACCTGGGGGTGTTGGGCTCCCTGTGGGATCGGGTGGGGGGAAAATGGGGTGTCCCCACCCCTGTTTGTCACCCTGGGAGGGTCAGGAAGGGGTCACACCCTCCCCCCAGTTTTGTTTCCCCGTGGATTTTGGGGTGGGTGGGAATTGGGTCACCCACTGACCCCCCAGTTCTTCCCCTCTCAGTGGTTTGTGGGGTGTTTTGCCCCAGCCCCGAATTCCTCCCTGTGTTTTTTGGGGTGTTTCCCAATTCGTCCCTGTGTTTTTTGGGGTGTTTTCCCCCCTTCTTGGGGTTTTTGGGGTGTTTCTCAATTCTTTCCTGTGGTTTTTGGGGTGTCTGACCCCCCATTTCCCCCTCCCCCATGGTTTTTGAGGTGTCTGACCCCCCATTTTCCTCCCTGTGATTTTTGGGATGTTTTCCCCAATTCCCCCCATGTTTTTTGTGGTGTCTGACCCCTTTTTTCCCTCCCTGTGGTTTTTGGGGTGTCTGACTCCCCATTTCCCCCCTTCCCATGGTTTTTGTGGTGTTTTCCCCAATTCCCCCACATAGTTTTTGGGGTATCTGACCCCCTGTTTCTGCTCTCCCCATGGTTTTTTGGGGTGTTTAACCCCCATTTCCATCCTCCCTGTGGTTTTTGGGGTGTTTTACCCAATTCCCTTGTTTTTTTTGGGGTGCCTAACCCCCATTTCCCCCCTTTCCAGCCGACATCCCTCCGTCCCCCGGGAACATCCCGGCCAGCCACCCTCTGCTGGTGCGGCACGCGGAGCACGGGGGGCTGGGGCTGGGGGCCGGCCCGGGGGGCGCCCGCCTGGCGCAGGGGCTGGGCCGGAGCCAGCGCACGCTGCGGCAGCTGACGGCCAACGCCGGGCACACCATCCACGTGCACTACCCGGGGGCACGGCAGCCCAACCCGCCCCTGATCCTGCAGCGGTGAGTGATGGCCAGAAAAACCCCCTTGGGGTCACCCAAATCCCCCTGGGAACACCCCCAAACCCGCCCTGATCCTGCAGCGGTGAGTGATGGCCAGAGAAACCCCCTTGGGGTCACCCAAATCCCCCTGGGAACACCCCCAAACCCACCCTGATCCTGCAGCGGTGAGTGATGGCCAGAAACCCCCTTGGGGTCACCCAAATCCCCCTGGGAACACCCAAACCCCCCCCAATCCTGCAGCGGTGAGTGATGGCCAGAAAAACCCCCTTGGGGTCACCCAAATCCCCCTGGGAACACCCCCAAACCCACCCCTGATCCTGCAGCGGTGAGTGAGCACTGGGGGCAGTGGCCAGAGACCCCTTGGGGTCACCCAGAATTCCCCCTGGGAGCACCCCCAAACTCCTCCCAGTCCTGCTGCAGTGAGTGGCCACTGCTGGGAGTGTCCAGAGACCCCTTGGGCTCATCCAAACTCCCCTGGGAACACCCAAATCCTCCCAGGGAGCAGCCCCCAACCGCCCCCAATCCTCTAACAGGGAGTGACCACTTCTGGAAATGTCCAGAGACCCCTTGGGATCATCCAATCCCCTAGAGAACACCACCAAACCCCCTTGGGTTCACCCAAATTCCCCGGGGAACACCCTCAAACCCCCTTGGGGTCATCCAGGTCCCCCCTCATCTTCCAGCTGTGAGTGACCACTCTCAGCAATGGCCAGAGCTCCCTTGGGGTCGCCATCCACTACCTGGGCTTGTGCCACAGCCCCAGCCAGGGGTCCCACAAACCCCATGAGCCCCTCAACATTCCCCTGACCCCCTGTGCCCCCTCCCCAGCCTCCTGGGCCCCTCTGCAGACGCAGACATCCTGCAGTTGAGCAGCAGACAGGCTGTGCCAGCAAATGGGGGTCCCACACCCCTAACTGGGGGTCCCACACCCTCATTAACACCCCCTGACCCTCATTAACCCCCCCGACCCCCTTTGCAGGCTCCTGGGCCCCTCGGCGGCCGCGGACATCCTGCAGCTGAGCAGCAGCCAGGCTGTGGCCCTAACTGGGGGTCCCACACCCCTCTGAGCCCCCCAAAACCTGCATTAACCCCCCCGTGCCCCCTAAAACCCCCATTAACCCCCCCTGACCCCCTTTGCAGCCTCCTGGGCCCCTCGGCGGCCGCGGACATCCTGCAGCTGAGCAGCAGCCTCCCGCTGCAGAGCCGGGGCCGGGCGCGGCTGCTGGTGGGCAACGAGGACGTTCACATCATCGCCCGCTCCGACGACGAGCTGCTGGACGACTTCTTCCACGAGCAGGGCAGCGCGGGCAGCCAGGCAGGCGAGTGGGCACACCTGGGGGCACCTGGGGACACCTGGGGACATGGGGATACATGGGGACACCTGGTCATAGTGGGGACACCCACGGCCGGGCAGGCGAGTGGGCACACCTGGGGGCGCCTGGGGACACCTGGGGACATGGAGGGGACACCCACAGCCAGGCAGGCGAGTGGGCACACCTGGGGCACCTGGGGGCACCTGGGGGCACCTGGGGACATGGAGGGGACACCCACAGCCAGGCAGGCAAGTGGGCACACCTGGGGGGACCTGGAGACACTTTGGGGTACCTGGGCACAACTGGGGACGCACCTGGGGACACCTGGGGACATGTGGCGGACACCTGGGCACACTTTAGGGACATGAGTGGGACACCTTGGGGTACCAGCGGACACCTTGGGGTACCTGGGCACACCTGGGGACAGGGGGGACATCCACAGCCAGGCAGGCGAGTGGGCACACCTGGAGACACCTGCGCACACCTGGAGACACCTGATGACACCTGGGGACATGGGGATACATGGGGACACCTGGTCACAATGGGGACACCCACGGCCGGGCAGGCGAGTGGGCACATCTGGGGGCACCTGGGGATACTTGAGGACACCTGGGGGGCACCTGGAGACACAGGGGGACAGGGAGAGACCTCCAAAACACAGCACAGACACAGGGACACAGCAGGGGCGGGGCCTGAAGAGGAGATGGGGCTTAAGGGGGTGTGGTCTGTAGGGAAAGGGGTGGGGCTTAGCGGGGTGTGGTCTGTTGTGGAAATGGGCAGGGCTTAATGGGGTGTGGTCTGGGGAGAGTGGGCTTGGCTGATTGACTTGAGTCTTGAGATGGGCGTGGTCCCACTGGGGGCGTGGCCTCTGCAGCCTCGAAAGCTCCCATCCCCCCCCAGGGACCCTGTCCAGCATCCCCACGGCCCTGACGCGCTGGACCGAGGAGTGCAAGGTCCTGGACGCCGAGAGCATGCACGACTGCGTGTCTGGTGAGACCCCCGGGAAAGCCCCCAGACCCCTGAGCCTCACCCTTCCTTCCTCTTCAGGTGGTCAAGGTGCCCATCCAGGGGGTCTCATACACCCCAAACCCCCCAGTTTCTCCCCCAAACCCCTCCATTTTCCCCCCGCAGTGGTCAAGGTGCCCATCCTGGGGGGTCCCACACACCCCAAACCCCCCCAGTTTCCCCACACTAATCAAGGTGCTCGTCCTGGGGTCCCGCACACCCCAAACCCCCCAATTTCCCTCCCCAGTGGTCCAGGTGCCCATCCTGGGGGTCCCACACACCCCAAACTCCCCATTTATCCCCCCCAGTGGTGAAGGTGCCCATCCTGAGGGTCCCACATGCTGCACTTGCCCACTGGCACTGATCGAGGTTCCCATCCTGGGGGTCTCACACACCCCAAACCCCCCATTTTTCCCCCAAACCCCCCAATTTCTCCCCCCCAGTGGTGAAGGTGCCCATTCTGGGGGTCCCACACACCCCAGACCCCCCATTTCCCCCCCCCAGTGGTGAAGGTGCCCATCCTGGTGGTCCCACATGTCCCAAACCCCCCATTCCCCCCCCCCAGTGGTGAAGGTGCCCACCCTGGGGGTCCCACACACCCCAAACCCCTCAGTTTCTCCCTGCAATGATCAAGGTGCCCATCCTGGGGGTCTCACACATCCCAAACCCCCCCATTTTCCCCCCAGCAATGATCAAGGTGCTTATCCTGGGAGTCCCACATGCTGCAGTTGCCCACTGGCACTGATCAAGGTTCCCATCCTGGCGGTCCCCAACACCCCAAACCCCCCAATTTTCCCGCCCCAGTGGTGAAGGTGCCCATCCTGGGGGTCCCACACACCCCAAACCCCCCATTTTTCTCCCCCCAGTGGTGAAGGTGCCCATCCTGGCCCGCCTGGAGGCGCTGCGGGACGAGGAGCTGGACGAGCGGCGCGAGAAGCGCCGGCGCCAGGCGGCCGAGGACGAGGCCAAAGGCGCCGAGCGCGGCCCCGAGGACAAGGACGGCGCCGAAGCTCAGGTGAGAGACCCCCAAAAAACCCCCCACCCCCATAAAAACCCTCCCAGAAATGTGGGGAAGGGTCCCTCCTTCACTCCCCACCCTCCCAATCTCCCAGCAGGACGCGGCGTCCAAAGCCGGCCCCGCTTCGGCCGACGTCACCCCGCCAGGTAAATCCCTCCAGCTCACCTGGATCCCCTCTCCCAAAAACATTTCAACAGCTGGAAAACCCCCCAAAAACACCCCCAAATCCCCCCCTGGAGCTGGCGCCGCGCGGGCTGAGGTAGTAGATTGTATAGTTGGAGGGTCACACCCCCGTCTCGGAGATAACTATACATTCTACTGTCTTCCTCGCGCGGCGCGCGCCGCCGGAGCCGGGGGGTCCCGGGGGTCCTGGGGGGCTGCAGCGGCGAGGGAGGGGGGTTAGACATCCCCTCACCCCACCAGCACGTGCAGGGTGGGGGCAGAGAGGGGTTAAATTGGGGAAATTTGGGGGTTTTGAAGGGTTTTTGGGGGGTTTTAGGGAGGGGTTGAATGGGGAATTTGAGGGGGTTGATGGGATTTGGGGGGAGTGGTTTAGTTATAGGGGTGGGGTGTGCCCTGCCCTAAGTTGTTTCCTCCCCTCCCCAAAATTCCCTGTAAATTTTCTCCTCCCTCCCAAAATTTTCTCCTCTCTCCTCAAAATTGTCTCCTCTCCCCCAAAATTGTCTCCTTTTCCCCTCCAAAATTGTCTCCTCCTCTCTAGAATTGTCTCCTTTTCCCCCTGAAGTTTTCTCCTTCTCCCTCTAAAATTTTCTCCTTCTCCCCACCCAGAATTGTCTCCTTCTCCCCCCAAAAATTGTCTCCTTCTCCCCCCAGAATTGTCTCCTTTTCCCCCCCAGAATTGTGTCTTTCCCCCCCAGACCCCCTCCTATCCACACTGGGATCCCCCTCTCATTTTCGGGCACAGCTGGATGTCTGGGATCCCCCAAAATGGGGAAAAAAGGGAGGTTTTGGGGTGCAGGGTAGGGTTGGGGGGGAGGCTCCCAAATTTCTGGGTCCCCCCCCAATGTTGATGCCTGCGTGTGTCCCACCCCCCATTCCCAGAACACAGCGGGACCCCGGGAGAGACCCCCCCTCCCGGTCCCCACCGGACCCTGGTGATGCTGGAACCGACGCCGACCCCCCCAGACCCCCCCCCCTGGAGCCCCCCAAATCCCCGCTCGCCCCCCCCAGCCCCCCGAACACGAAGAGGGGGGGCCCGGACGACCCCCCCAGGACGCCGAGGCCACTCAGATGGAGCTGTCACCCGCCCCCACCATCAGTAAGTGCTCGATTTTTGGGGGGATCCTTTGAGTTTTTGGGGTTTTTCTCCTTTTTGGGGTGGGGCAAAATCTCCCCAGATTTGGGGGGGGCTCCAGTGTCCTGTCCCCCCCCCCCATGCAGCGTCGCTGTCCCCGGAGCGGGCGGAGGACTCGGACGCGCTGACGGCCGTGAGCAGCCAGCTGGAGGGATCCCCCATGGACACCTCCAGCTTGGCCTCCTGCACCTTGGAAGAGTCTGGGGGGGCTTCCTCTGCGCCCACAGCCCCCCAAAACCCCCCTGGAACCCCTCAAGGACCCCCTCCTGCACCCCCCGACACCGCTCAGCCTCCGGACGATAGGTGAGAGCTCAGTGGAAACGAGGGAGGTCGTGGTTTTGGGGTGGGATTGTGGTTTTGGGGTGGGATTGTGGTTTTGGGGTGGGATTGTGGTTTTGGGGGGGGTTCGTGGTTTTGGGGTGGGATTGTGGTTTTGGATGGGATTGTGGTTTTGGAGGGGTTCGTGGTTTTGGGGTGTCCCCCCTCGCTGATGTCACAGCTCTGTGATGTCACCCCCAGCTCCCCCCCAGCCTCATCCTCAGAGAGTTCGTCCACCCGGGACTCGGCCGGGGCCATTTCTGGGGCCGACTCGCGGGGGATCCTGGAGGAGCCGCTGCCGTCCACCAGCAGCGAGGAGGAGGATCCGCTGGCCGGTCAGTGACCCCCCTGTGTCCCCTGTCACTGGTCACTGACACCCCTGGGTCCCCTCTTAGTGACACCCCTGTGTCCCCTCTGACTGGTCAGTGACACCCTTGTGTCCCCTCTCAGTGTCACCTCTGTGTCCCGTCTCAGTGACACCCCTGTGTCTCCTGTCATTGGTCAGTGACACCTCTGTGTCCCCTCTCAGTGACACCCCTGTGTCACCTCTCAGTGACACCCTTGTGTCCCCTCTGGCCAGTCAGTGACATCTCTATGTCCCCCGTCATTGGTCACTGACACCTCTGTGTCTCCTCTGACCTGTCAGTGACACCTCTGTGTCCCCTCTCATTGACACCCCTGTGTCCCCTGTCACCGGTCAGTGACACCCCTGTGTCCCTTGTCACCGGTCAGTGACACCCCTGTGTCCCCTGTCACCGGTCACTGACACCCCTGTGTCCCCTCTGGCCAGTCCTGTGTCCCCTGTGGCCGCTCAGTGTCACCACATCCCGCCCACCTGCCTCGTGTCCCCTCTGTCACCCCCCAGAACCCCCTGTCCCCCCGGGGATTTTGGAGCCTCCCTGTGCTGTTTCTGAGGCTCCCTGGGAGGTTTTTGGGGTGTCCCTGGAAGTTTCAGGTTGCCCATGAAGGTTTTGAAGGCGTCCCCGTGTGTTTTGGGGTGTCTCTGAAGGTTTTTAGGGATGTCCCTGATGGTTTTGGGGTGTCCCTGACATGTTTTTAGGGATGTCCTTGGGGGTTCCAGGGTGTTCCTGATGGTTTTGGGGTGTCCCTGAGGGATTTTAGGATGTCCCTGAGAGGTTTTTAGGGATGTTCTTGGGGGTTTTTAGGGATGTCCCTGGAGGTTCCAGGGTGTCCCTGAGAGATTTCAGAGTGTCCCCAAACACTTTTAGGGACATCCCTGGGAGTTCCAGGGAGTTTCAGGGCAGTCCTGGAGGATCCCAATCCATTCCCTGGGGTGTCCCCAACGTGTCCATGATGGTTTCAGGGTGCCCCTGATGGTTTCAGGCTGTCCCCAAAGGCTTTTAGGGACATCGCTGGAAGGTCCCAATCCATTCCCCGGGGTGTCCCCAACATGTCCCTGATGGTTTCAGGGTGTCCCTGAGGGATTTCAGGATGTCCCCGAAGGCTTTTAGGGACATCGCTGGAAGGTCCCAGTCCATTCCCTGAGTGTCCCCAACGTGTCCCCGCTGTGTCACAGGGATCAGCCTCCCCGAGGGCGTGGACCCCTCCTTCCTGGCAGCGTTGCCTGATGACATCAGGCGGGAGGTGCTGCAGAACCAGCTGGGGATCCGCCCACCCGCGCGGGCCCCGCCCGCCGCCAGCCCCGCCCCGCCCGTGGTGGCCAATCCCGGCCTGACCGAGGTCAGCCCCGAGTTCCTGGCGGCGCTGCCCCCGGCCATCCAGGAGGAGGTGGGTGTGGCCAAAAAGTGGGCGGGGCTGCGGGTTGGGTGTGGTCTTGGGGTGGGGCTATGGGTTGGGTGTGGTCTTGGGGTGGGGTATGGGTTGGGTGTGGCTTTAGGTAGGACTAAAGGATGGGTGTGGTCTCAGGGGTGTGGCCTCTTTGGGACATGTCCCCATAGAGGTGTGGCCTCTTTAGGACATGTCTTCATGGGGCTGTGGTCTCTCAGGGTGTGGCCTGTTTGGGATGTGTCCCCATATGGGCGTGGTCTCTCAGGGTGTGGCCTCTTTAGGACATGTCCCCATAGGGGTGTGGCCTCTGGGGCGTGGTCTTTTAGGGTGTGGCCTCTTTGAGACATGGTCTCTCAGGGTGTGGCCTCTTTGGGGTGTGGCCTCTTTGGGGCATGATCTCCTGGGTGTGGCCTTTTTAGGACATGTCCCCATAGGGGTGTGGCCTCTGGACCATGGTCTCTCGGGGTCTGGCCTCTTTGGGACATGTTCCCATAGGGGTGTCACTTCTTTGGGGTGTGGTCTCTCAGAGTGTGGCCTCTTTGGGGCATGGTCTCTGAGGGTGTGGCCTCTTTTGGACATGTCCCCATAAGAATGTGGCCTCTTTGGGATATATTCCCATAGGGGTGTGGCCTCTTTGGGGCATGGTCTCTCAGGGTGTGGTCTCTTTGGGGCGTGGCCTCTTGGGGTGTGCCCTCTTTGGGACACGTCCGTCCCCGTAGGGCTATGGCCTCTCTGGGACATGTCCCTATAATGTGTGGCCTCTTTGGGACATGTTCCTATAGGGGTGTGGCTTCTTTGAGGCGTGTCCCCTTAGGGGCGCGGCCTCTTTGTGCCACACCCCCACATGGCCCTGCTCTCTCTGGCCGTGTCCCCATCCTGTCCGGCCGTGTCCCAGCGCCTGCTGTCCCCACCCCACAGGTGCTGGCGCAGCAGCGGGCGGAGCAGCAGCGGCGGGAGCTGGCTCAGGCCACGGGCTCGGACGCGCCCATGGACCCGGTGACGTTCATCCAGACGCTGCCGTCGGAGCTGCGGCGCTCGGTGCTGGAGGACATGGAGGACTCGGTGCTGGCCGTGATGCCGCCGGACATCGCGGCCGAGGCGCAGGCGCTGCGGCGCGAGCAGGAGGCGCGGCAGCGGCAGCTCATGCACGAGCGCCTCTTCGGCCACTCCAGCACCTCGGCGCTCTCGGCCATCCTGCGCAGCCCCGGTGAGCGGGGGAGACCTGGCCTGCTGACCCCTGAATCCCTCTGTGTCCCCCTGAATCTCTCTGTGTACCCCCAAATCCCTCTATGTCACCTCAAATCCCACTGCATCCCCCACAATTCTGTGTCCCCTCAAATCCCTCTGTGTCCACAGTTCTCTGAACTGTGTCCCCCCCAAAATCCTGTATTGCCTCAAATCCCGTATTGCCTCAAATCCCTCTGTGTCCCTCACCGTTCTGTGTCCCCCCTGAATTCCCTCACATCCATCTGTCCCTCACAATTCTGTGTCCCCACAATTCTCTCTGTGCCCCCAAATCCCTCTGTGTCCCCACAATTCCCTCTTGTGTTCCCAGTGCTCTCTGTGTCCCCCCAAATCCCTCTGGCCCCACAATTCCCTCTGTCCCCCAAATCCCTCTGTGTCCCCCCGAATCCCTGAGTTCCCACAATTCTCTCTGTGTTCCAAATTCTCTCTGCCGTCCCCAGTTCCCTCTGTGTCCCCCCCAGTTCCTTCAGCCTCCCCCCAGTTCCCTCTGCTCCCCATTCCCTGTGTCCCCACCCTGATTCCCTCAGTTTCCCCCTGTCCCCAGTATGGGACATGTCCCCCCTGGGTGACAAATCCCTGGTGTCCCCAGTGTGTGACACATCACCAGTGTCCCTGCTGTGTGACATGTCCCCGGTGTCCCTGGTGTGTGACACTTTCCCAGTGTCCCCAGTCCATGCTGTGTCCCCTCTGTGTGACACATCCCTGGTGTCCCCAGTGCATGACATGTCCCCAGTCCATGCCGTGTCCCTGCTGTGTGACACATCCCCGGTGTCCCCAGTGTGTGACACATCCCCGGTGTCCCCAGTCCATGCCGTGTCCCTGCTGTGTGACACATCCCCGGTGTCCCCATTCCATGCTGTGTCCCCTCTGTGTGACACATCCGCGGTGTCCCCAGTGTGTGACACATCCCCGGTGTCCCCATTCCATGCTGTGTCCCCAGTGTGTGACCCATCCCCGGTGTCCCCAGTCCATGCCGTGTCCCTGCTGTGTGACACATCCCCGGTGTCCCCATTCCATGCTGTGTCCCCTCTGTGTGACACATCCGCGGTGTCCCCAGTGTGTGACACATCCCCGGTGTCCCCATTCCATGCTGTGTCCCCTCTGTGTGACACATCCCCGGTGTCCCCAGTGTGTGACACATCCCCGGTGTCCCCATTCCATGCTCTGTCCCCTCTGTGTGACACATCCCTGGTGTCCCCAGTGCATGACATGTCCCCAGTCCATGCCGTGTCCCTGCTGTGTGACACATCCCCGGTGTCCCCATTCCATGCTGTGTCCCCTCTGTGTGACACATCCGCGGTGTCCCCAGTGTGTGACACATCCCCGGTGTCCCCATTCCATGCTGTGTCCCCTCTGTGTGACACATCCCCGGTGTCCCCATTCCATGCTGTGTCCCCTCTGTGTGACACATCCGCGGTGTCCCCAGTGTGTGACACATCCCCGGTGTCCCCAGTCCATGCTGTGTCCCCAGTGTGTGACACATCCCCGGTGTCCCCATTCCATGCTCTGTCCCCTCTGTGTGACACATCCCCGGTGTCCCCAGTGTGTGACACATCCCCGGTGTCCCCATTCCATGCTCTGTCCCCTCTGTGTGACACATCCCCGGTGTCCCCAGTGTGTGACACATCCCCGGTGTCCCCAGTCCATGCCATGTCCCCTCTGTGTGACCCATCCCCGGTGTCCCCAGTGTGTGACCTATCCCCAGTGTCCCCATTCCATGCTGTGTCCCCTCTGTCTGACACATCCCCAGTGTCCCCAGTCTGTGACCCATTCCCAGTGTCCCCATTCCGTGCTGTGTCCCCTCTGTCTGACACATCCCCGGTGTCCCCAGTGTGTGACCCATCTCCGGTGTCCCCAGTCCATGCCGTGTCCCCACTGTGTGACACTGCTGTCCCTGTCCCCGCAGCGTTCACCAGCCGGCTCAGCGGCAACCGGGGTGTTCAGTACACGCGGCTGGCGGTGCAGAGAGGAGGCACCTTCCACGTGGGGGGCACCGGCACCCACAGCAGGTCAGTGGGGCGGGGGCACAGCTGTGGGGTGGGGGCACAGCAGGTCAGTGTGGGGTGGGGGCACAGCTGTGGGGACATGGCTCTGGGGTGGGGTCACAGCTGTGGGGTTCCAGCTGTGGGGTGGGGGAACAGCTCTGGGGTCACAGCTGTGGGGTTGAGGTCACAGCAGGTCAGTGGGGTGGGGGGCACAGCTGTGGGGACATGGTTGTGGGGTGGGGGTGACAGCCTCAGAGGGTAAGGGGTGTCTGGGTCTGTTTGGGGTTGGTTTGGGGTCAGTTTTGGATCAATTGGGGTATAACCCAGGCCGGCAGGCAGCAGCGTGGACAGAGCAGTTTGGGGTCTTGTTTTGGGTCAGTTTAGGTCACTTTGGGGTCAGTTTTAGTCTGTTTGGGGTCAGTCTCGGCTGTCCCCCCAGGCCGGCAGGCAGCAGTGTGGACAGGGCAATTTTGGGTCAGTTTGGGGTCTCTTTTGGGCTGGTTTGGGGTCTGATTTTGGCCAGTTTGGGGTCTGTTTTGGGTCACTCCTGCCTATCCCCCATCCCCAGGCTGGTGGGCAGCAGCATGGACAGGCAATTTTCGGGTCAGTTTAGGTCAATTTGGGGTCAGTTTTAGTCAGTTTGGGGTCAGTCTCAGCTGTCCCCCCAGGCCAGCAGGCAGCAGCGTGGACAGGACAGTTCAGGGTCGGTCTGGGACTGGTTTAGTGCTCTGTTTTGGGTCATTTTGGGTCACTTTGGGTCACTCCTGCCTATCCCCCATCCCCAGGCCGGCAGCCAGCAGCGTGGACAGGGCAGTTTAGGGACAATTTGGGCTCTGTTTTGGGCCAGTTTGGGCTCTGGTTTGGGTCATTTTGGGGTCTGGTTTGGGCCAGTTTGGGGTCTGGTTTGGGCCAGTTTGGGGTCTGGTTTGGGTCATTTTGGGTCACTCCTGCCTATCCCCCCATCCCCAGGCCAGCTGGCAGCAGCGTGGACAGGGCAGTTTGGGGTCACTTTGGGGTCTGTTTTGGGTCTGTTTTGGGTCACTCTGGGTCACACTTGGCTATCCCCCACCCCCAGGCCGGCGGGCAGCAGCGTGGACAGCCTCCTCCGCCTCCGTGGGCGGCTCCTGCTGGACCACGAGGCTCTGTCCTGCCTGCTGGTGCTGCTGTTTGTGGACGAGCCCAAGCTGAACACGAGCCGCCTGCACCGCGTCCTGCGCAACCTCTGCTACCACGCTCCCACGCGGGGCTGGGTGGTGCGCAGCCTCCTGTCCATCCTGCAGCGCAGCAGCGAGAGCGAGCTGTGCCTCGAGACCCCTCGCGGGACCCCCGGCCCGGGCACGGAGGAGCGGCCGCGGGGCCGCGGAGGCGGCGGAGGCGGCGGAAGCCGCGCCGGGCCCGGCTCGGCCGCGGAGCCGCGCGGGCTGGACCTGCTGCACCGCATGGAGTCGCGCAGCTCCGGGCAGCTCTCGTGGCTCTCGGTGTCCATGGACGCCGCCTTGGGCTGCAGGACCAACATCTTCCAGATCCAGCGCGTGCCCGGGCGCAAGCACACGGAGAAACACGCGGCGGCCGCCGGCTCCGCCGTGCACATCCACCCGCAGGCCGCGCCCGTGGTGTGCCGGCACGTGCTGGACACCCTCATCCAGCTGGCCAAGGTGGGGCGATGGAGCGGGTTTGGGGCTCTTGGGGAACGTTAGTGGGTTTTTGGGAGGTTTCTTGGAAGGGTTTTGGCACGTTAAGGGGGGTTTTGGGCTCTTTGGGGAACGCTAGAGCCTGTTATTGGGTTTCTGGAAGGTTCCTTGACGGTATTTTGGCACTTTAAGAGGTGGTTTGGAGCTGATCAGGGGAAATTGGAGAACATAATTGGGTTTTTGGGAGGATTCTGGAAGGGTTTTGGCACGTTAAAGGGTGCTTCGGGGGAAATTGGGAAATGTTATTGGGTTTCTGGGAGGTTTCCTGAGGGGTTTTTGGCACGTTAAGGGGTGGTTTGGGGCTGTTCAGGGGAAATTGGAGAACAATATTGAGTTTCTGGGAGGTTCCTTGAGGGGTCTTGGTGTTTCTTCGGGACATTTTGGGGGGCACCAGGGCACATTAAGGGGTAGCTGGGCACCTCTGGGGGTCACTGGAGAAAGTGTGGGGGGCACTGGAACATTGATAGTGGAGCTGAGGGCCCCCCACACCTGGGAGTGCTTTGGGGGCAGGGGGAGGCACAACTGGGGTCCATTCCCCATATTTGGGGTCCATTCCCCATATTTGGGGTCCCTTCCCCATATTTGGGGTCCCTCCCAGGGGCACAGGGAGCATCACCTGGGGGGGGGGGGGATCCCCAAAACCTGTGGGGGTGACTGAAACCTCCTGGGATGGGGGCATAGGGGACTCTGGGGTGGTTTTGGGGTAGCTTTGGGGTAGTTTAGGGATGGTTTTGGGGCAGTTTTGGGGTAGTTTTGGGATGGTTTTGGGGTAGTTTTGGGATGGTTTTGGGGTCATCAGCCCCCCCTTAAAACCCCCTGTTCCCCTCCAGGTCTTCCCCAGCCACTTCACCCAACAACGAGGCCGAGACCCTGCCACCGACCCGGAGCGTGACCGCGGCCCCCCCAAATCCGGGGGCAGCCCTTGCCCTCCCCCACCACCCCCCCAAACCCCACCAGCACCCCCACCGCCTCCCCCCCCCACCACCGGCGCCCCCTCCCAATCCCTGCCCCCCCAGTCCCAATCCGGCTCGCTGTCCACCGATTTTTGGGACCTGCTGGTCAAGCTGGACAACATGAACGTGAGCCGGAAGGGGAAGGGGTCGGCGCGGGCGGGGGGCGGCGGGGGGGGGTCCCGAGCCCGAGGCGGCCGGGGGGGGCCTGGAGGCGTCGCCCCTGGGGCAGCTGATGAACATGCTGTCGCACGGCGTCATCCGGCGCAGCCCCCTCCTCACCGAGAAGCTGCTGCGCCTCCTGTCCCTCATCTCCATCGCCCTCCCCGAGGGGGGCAAGGCCGGCGAGGGGGGGGCAGCGCCCCAGAACGGAGCCCCCGCCCCCCCCGCGCCCGCCCCGCCCGCTGCAGGGGGGGGGACAGGGACGGGGACGGGGACAGGGGCGGGGACAGCGCCCGGGAGCCCCCCGGGACAGGGGGGAAACGGAGGAGGAGGAGGAGGAGGAGCGGCCGCGGCTGGAGGAACTGCGGGTGAGTGTGGGGATGGGGACAGAGGGACAGGGGGAAGGGGATTAGGGATGGGGACATGGGGATGGGGATGGGGACAGGGGGACAGGGATGGGGACAGGTGGTTGGAGGATGGGACAGGGGATGGGGACAGGTGGATGAGGCCTGGGACAGGGACAGGGGGATGAGGATGGGAACAGGGGGACAGGGGTGGGGAGATGGGACGTGGGGATGGGGACAAGGATGGGGACAGAGGGACAGTGATGGGGATGGGATGGGGGGGCAGGGATGGGGACAGGGAACAGGGATGGGGATAAGGGGACAGGGATAGGGACAGGGGACAGGGGGATATGTCGTGTGAACACGTAGACAGATGGGATATGGGGACAGGGAGACAGGAACAGGGGGACAGGGATGGGAATGGGAACAGGGGGCATGGATGGTGACAGGGAGATGGAGACAGGGATAGGGATGGGGATGGGGACAGGGATGAGGATGGGGACAGGGGAATGGGGGCTGGGATGAGGACAGGGATGGAAGCAGAGGGACAGGGATGGGGAGAGGGATAGGGGGATGGGGGCTGGGACAGGGTTGGGGACAGGGAGGGGGACAGGGATGGGGACAGGGGGTTATGTGGTGTGAACACAGAGACAGGGATGGGATATGGGGACGGGGACATGGAGCGGGCACATACGGGACATAGGAACAGGGGGACTGGGGTGGGATGTGGCAACAGGGACAAGGGTGGGAACATGGGGATGGGGACATGGGGACAGGTGAGAGCACTGGGATGCAGAGGGGGACATGGGGATGGGGACGTGGGAACAGGAGTGGGACGTGAGGACAGGGACAGGGATGGGACACAGATAGGACATGGATGGGATGCAGTGCCAGGATGGGACATGGTGACAGGGACGCAGGGGGTCACAACAGACACAGGGTGAGGTGGGTGGTGATGGCCTCGGTGGCATCTCCCACCCACTGCCACCACCCCACCACCATGTCCCCGCTGTCCCCAGCCCCTGCCAAGAGCTCCAAGTCCCCTGCCAAGGTCCCCGAGGGTGGCTCCGACCCCCGGCTGGCGGCCACGGGCCTGACCGAGAGCCAGCTCCAGCTCTCCGTGGAGGTACCGGGGGGTGCTGGGCTGGGCACGGGGGGTGTCCTGCTGTCCCCTGCCGTCCCCAGGTGTCCCCAACCCTCCTGTGTGTCCCCCCCAGGTGCTGACGTCGCACTCGTGCTCGGAGGAGGGGCTGGAGGACGCGGCCAATGTCCTGCTGCAGCTGTCGCGGGGGGACGCGGGGACGCGGGACACGGTGCTGCGGCTGCTGCTCAGCGGGGCCCGGCAGCTGGGGGGGGCCCTGTGCCGCCAGATCGGTGAGGGGGGGCCCTGTGTCACCAGATTGGTGAGGGGTGGGCTCTGTGTCACCAGATTGGTGAGGGGGGGGCTCTGTGTCACCAGATCGGTGAGGGGTGGGCTCTGTGTCACCAAATTGGTGAGGGGGGGGGGGGGGGGGGTGGTCCGGGGGGGGACCCTGTGTCACCAGATCGGTGAGGGGTGGGCTCTGTGTCACCAAATTGGTGAGAGGGGGTCCTTGTGTCACTAAATTGGTGAGGGGGGACCCTGTGTCACCAAATGGGTGAGGGGGGGGTCCTGTGTCACCAGATTGGTGAGGGGTGGGCTCTGTGTCACCAGATCAATGAGAGAGGGTCCTGGGGGGGGGGTTCTGAATCACCAAAATGCTGAGGGAGGGGTCCTGGGGGGGGCTCTGTGTCACCAGATTGGTGAGGGAGGGGGCCCTGTGTCACCAGATCAATGAGGGAGGGTCCTGGGGCGGGGGGTTCTGAGCCACCAAAATGCTGAGGGAGGGGTCTGGGAGGGGATCCTGTGCCACCAGAGTGATAAGGGGGGGGGCTCCTCTGTGAGAGGGGGTTTTGGAGAGGATCTGGGCCACCAGGCCAGTGTGGGGAGTCCCAGGTGGGCAGGCTGGGGGTACCCAGTGGTCAGTGGGTGGTCAGCAGAGTCCCAGCCCGTGTCTGTCCCCCCCAGGGACGCTGCTGGCCGAGCTCCGTGAGTACAACCTGGAGCAGCAGCGGCGGGCGCAGCTCGAGGCGCCGTCCCCCGAGGGGCTCCCCGAGGAGCAGCCCCCCAGCGCCAAGCTCAAGGGCAAAATGCAGAGCCGGTGAGTGCCCGCTGACCCTGGGGCCTGGCGTGGCTGCTGGCCCTGTCCTGGGCACCACTGACCCTTCCTGTCCCTGTCCTGGGTGTCGCTGACCCCTCCTGTCCCTGTCCTGGGCATGGTGGCACCCCCTGTCCCTGTCTGGGGTCACTGTTGATGACCGCTGTGCCACCATTCCCCGTTGTCCCCACTGCAGACCACTGTCCTGCAATTCATCCTGGTCCTGCTGATGACCACTCCTCGTTGTCCCCGCTGATGACCACTGCCCATTCCTGCTGGTCTCCAGCGATGACCACTCCCTGCTGTCCCTGCTGATGACCACTGCCCACTCCCCCTGGTCCTACTGATGACCATTCCCCCTTGTCTCCACCATTGACCGCTCCCCCCTGTCCCCACTCATGACCACTGCCCATTCCCCCTGGTCCCACTGATGACCACTTCCCATTGTTCCCACTGATGACCACTCCCTGTTGTCCCTTTTGATGACCACTGCCCACTCCCCCTTGTCCCTGCTGATGACCACTGCCCATTCTGGTCTCCACCAATGACCGCTCCCTATTGCCCCACTGATGACCACTGCCCGCTCCCCGCTGCTGACCGCTGTCCCTGCCGTTCCCCCTGACCCCTGTCCTGTCCCCCAGGTTCGACACGGCCGAGAGCGTGGTCATCGTGGCGTCGCAGAAGCGCGCCCTGGGCGGGCGGGAGCTGCAGCTGCCCTCCATGTCTGTGCTGACCTCCAAGACGTCCACGCAGCGCTTCTTCCTGCGCGTGCTGCAGGTCATCATCCAGCTGCGCGACGACACGCGCCGGGCGCACCGCAAGGCCAAGCAGCCCGGCCGGCTGGGTAAGGGCCGCTCCGGCCGCCGCCATGACCGCTGACTGCTGACCGCTGACCGTTGTCCACGCTGACTGCTGTCCATGCTGACTGACCGCTGACTGCTGTCGGTGCTGCCCACTGACCACTGTCCATGCTGACTTACTGCTGAGCATGCTGACCACTGGCTGTGCTGACTGACCGCTGCCCACTAGCTGTGCTCACTGACCGCTGACTGCTGTCCATACTGACTGACCGCTGACCACTGTCCGTGCTGACTGATCGCTATCTGCACTGACCGCTGCCCGCTGTGTGCTCACTGGCCATGCTGACTGCTGTCTATTGTCTGTGCTGACCGCTGGCCATGCTGACTGACCGCTGGCTGTGCTGACTGACCGCTGGCCGTGCTGACTGACCGCTGTCTGTGCTGACTGCCGACCGCTGTCTATTGTCCGTGCTGGGTGACCACTGTCCATGCTGACTGACCGCTGTCTGTGCTGACTGACTGCTGACCGCTGTCTATTGTCCGTGCTGGGTGACCACTGTCTGTGCTGACTTACTGCTGAGCATGCTGACCGCTGGCTGTGCTGACTGACCGCTGTCCATGCTGACTTACTGCTGACTATACTGATCGCTGTCCATGCTGACTGACCACTGGCCGTGCTGACTGACCACTGGCCGTGCTGACTGTCCGCTGTCCGTGCTGACTGACCGCTGACCACTGTCCGTGCTGCCCACTGACCGCTGTCCCCGTGTGTCCGCAGGCGCCGCGGGGCTGGGGGCGGCCGGCAGCATCCAGGCCGCCGTCCGGCAGCTGGAGGCCGAGGCCGACGCCATCATACAAATGGTACGTGAGGGCCAGAGGGCCCGGAGGCGGCAGCAGGGAGACACGGTTAGCACGGCCGCCTTCCTCCACCCTGCCCTGCTCTTCCTCCCTCCCGCTCCTGTGTGCCCTGCCCCGGCCTCTTCGGCCTCCTCCTCGTCATCCTCACCCCCTCCTTGTCACCCTCCTCATCCTCAACCCCTCCTCGTCATCCTCACCCCCTCTTCACCATCCCCATCATCCTCACTCCCTCCTCATCATCCTCACCCCCTCCTCGTCACCCTCATCCCCTCCTCATCGCCCTCATCATCCTCACCCCTTCCTCCTCATCATCCCAATCATCCTCTCCTCCTCATCATCCTCACCCCCTCCTCATCATTCTCATCATCCTCACTCCCTCCTCAGCCCCCTCATCCTCATCCCTCCCCTTCCTCCATCCCTCCTCACCCTCCTCGTCTTCCCTTTTCCTCCTCCTGCCCCCTCATCTTCATCCTCTCACCCCTCACCCTCCTCAGCCTCCTCATCCTCGTTCTCCCATCCCCTCCTCATCCTCTTCCCCTCCCCTCCTGCCCCCACTCCCCCACTGCCTTCCTCCTGCTCGTCCCCATCATCACCCTCACCTTCCTCTTCATCATCCTCATTCTCCTTCATCCTCTTCCGTCTTCATCATCCTCCCCCTCCTTGCCCCCTCCCTCCTCCTCCTCTTCCTCCCTCTCCCCATCCCCCTCCCGCTTCTCCCCAGTCCCCCCCATGTTTGGGGGTCCCCCCGGCCCGGGGGGGCTCTGGGGGCTCCCCCGGGGGGGTCCCGGCCCCCTAAAGCCGCCGCCGTCCCCCCCAGTCGGAGGCCGGGCCCGCGGACGCCGTCCCCCGGCGCGAGGAGTCGCCCATGGACGTGGACCAGCCCTCGCCCGCGGCGCAGGACGTGGGTGAGAACCCCCCCAGTACGGCCCAGTGCCAACCAGTGCCACCCCAGTCACCTCCCAGTGCTGCCCAGTGCCACTCCAGTCACCCTCCAGTACGACCCAGTGCCACCCAGTCACCTCCCAGTGCTGCTCATTCACCCTCCAGTACGGCCCAGTGCCACCCCAGTCACTCTCCAGTGCTGCCCAGTCACCCTCCAGTATGGCCCAGTGCCACCCAGTCACCTCCCAGTGCCACCCAGTCACCCTCCAGTACGACCCAGTGCCACCCAGTACAGCCCAGTTGCCCCCCCCCATTGTCACCCAGTCACCCCCAGTGCCAGCACTGGGGTCATCCCCCCTCCCTGGGCTGGTGCTGGTCCAGGGCCATCCCAGTGTCACTGCTGGGGGTGGTACTGGTGGGGTTGGGTGGCACTGGTTGGGTGGCATTGGTCGTGTTGGGTGGCATTGGGTGGGTGTCACTGGTGGGGTGACACTGGTTGGGCAGGTGGCACTGGTGGGATGGCACTGGTCACATTGGGTGGCACTGTTGGGGTGTCACTGGTTGGGTGTCACTGTTGTGGTGTCACCGCTCATGTTGGAGTGGCACTGTTGGGGTGTCACTGTTCACAGTGGGTGTCACTGTTGGGGTGTCACTGTTGGGGTGTCACTGTTGGGGTGTCACTGTTGGGGTGTCACTGTTCACAGTGGGTGTCACTGCTGGGGTGTCACTGTTGGGGTGTCACTATGGGGGTGTCACTGCTGGGGTGTCATTGCTGGGGTGTCACCGCTCACACAGCCATGTCCTGACCGTGTCCCCCCCTCCCCAGGCCCCGAGGCCGCGCAGGGCGGTGACCGGGACAGGGACAGGGACAGGGAGGAGCGGCCCCCGGAGCTGCCCCTGCTGAGCGAGCAGCTGAGCCTGGACGAGCTGTGGGACATGCTGGGGGAGTGCCTCAAGGAGCTCGAGGAGTCCCACGACCAGCACGCCGTGCTCGGTG
The DNA here is from genome assembly GCF_027887145.1 of Ammospiza caudacuta. NCBI lineage: Eukaryota > Metazoa > Chordata > Aves > Passeriformes > Passerellidae > Ammospiza > Ammospiza caudacuta. Next base: position 3,166,277 of record NC_080624.1, on the reverse strand, counting down.
CGTGTCCCCTCCCTGTCCCCTGCCCCCTGCCACCACCGCTCCTGTCCCTGCGCTGTCCCCACACTGCCCCCATGCTGTCCCTACCCTGTCCCCGTGCTGTCCCCTGCCCCACGCCACCACTGTCCCCGTTGTCCCCCAGTTCTGCAGCCGGCCGTCGAGGCGTTTTTCCTGGTGCACGCCACGGAGCGCGAGAGCCGGCCGCCGGTGCGGGACACGCGGGAGAGCCAGCTGGCACACATCAAGGACGAGCCACCCCCGCTGTCCCCTGCGCCCCTCACCCCTGCCACCCCCTCCGCCCTGGACCCCTTCTTCTCCCGGGAGCCCTCGGCCATGCACATCTCGGCCAGCCTGCCCCCGGACACGCAGAAATTCCTGCGCTTCGCCGGTGAGCTGAGGGGCTGCACGGGGGGCTTGGGAAAGTGGGGAAGGGGATTGGGAGTGTGGGGAGGGGGTTTGGGAAAGTGGGGAGGGGGATTGGGAGTGTGGGGAGGGGGTTTGGGGGGGCTGGAAGGGGCCCTGGGGGTATTGGAGGGAGCTTTGAGAGAGTTTAGGGAGTGGAGAAGGGGATTGGGAGTGTGGGGAAGTAGTTTGGGGGGGCTGGAAGGGGCACTGGGGGGTATTGGAGGGAGCTTTTGGGCAGCTTAGGGGATGGAGAAGGGGTTTGTAAGTGTGGGGAGGGGGTTTGTAAGTGTGGGGAGGGGATTTGCGGGGGCTGGAAGGGGCACTGGGGGTATTGGAGGGAGCTCTGGGGGAGCTCAAGGTGTGGAGAAGGGGATTGGGAGTGTGGGGAGGGGGTTTGGGGGGGCTGGAAGGGTCTGAGAGAGGGACTTGGGGGTATTGGAGGCAGTTTTGGGGCAGTTTAGGGGATTGAGAAGGGTTTGGGGAGTTTGAGGAGGGGGTTTGGAAGTGTGGGGAGGGGGTTTGAGGGGGCTGGAAGGGGCACTGGGGGTATTGGAGGAAGCTTTGGGAGAGCTTAGGGTGTGGAGAAGGGGATTGGGAGTGTGGGGAGGGGGTTTGGGGGGGCTCGGAAGGGCACCTGGGGGGGCTTCACGGGGAGATTTGGGGTTTGGGAAAGTGGGGAAGGGGATTGGGAGTGTGGGGAGGGGGTTTGGAGGGATTTGAGAGGGGTTTTGGGGATATTGGGGAGGGAAAATTTGGGGGATTTTTGGACTCCTCAAGTTTTTGGAAAAGGGGAATTTGAGGAATGATGAATTTGGGGGATTTTTGAGCTCCTCAAGTCTTTGGAAAAGGGGAATTTGGGAATGGTGAATTTGGGGAATTTTTCACCCCCTCAACACTCTCGGGTCGGTGCCACCCAAGAACGAGGCCACCAACGGGTGTTTGTCCCCAAACTCTGATGGGGACAAACCTCCCCTCCTGAATCACCACAACCACAGGGCATTTTAAAAGGAGGGGTTCCCCTATTTGAGGACACCCCCAAACCCCTTTTTCCCCCCTCCCCAGAGACCCACCGGACGGTGCTGAACCAGATCCTGCGGCAATCCACCACTCACCTGGCCGACGGCCCCTTCGCCGTGCTGGTCGATTACATCCGCGTGCTGGACTTCGACGTCAAGCGCAAGTTCGTGGGGTTTGGGGGCTTCCCGGGATGGGGGTCCCAGGGGTCCCACAGCCCCTGACACCCCCTTTTTGCCCCGGCCAGGTATTTCAGGCAGGAGCTGGAGCGCCTGGACGAGGGGCTGCGCAAGGAGGACATGGCCGTGCACGTGCGGCGCGATCACGTCTTCGAGGACTCGTACCGGGAGCTGCACCGCAAATCCCCCGAGGAGATGAAAAATCGACTGTGAGAGCGCTGGGGACGCCCCAAAATATCCCCTGGGGACCCTAAAATAGCTTCTGGGAACCCCAAAATATGTCCTGGGCACCTCAAAATATCCCTGGAATATCCTAAATATCCTTTGGGATACTCAGAATACACCTGGAATATCCAAAATATCCCCTGGGATATCCAAAATATCCCCTGGGATGTCCAGAATATCCCCTGGGAACCCTAAAATAGCTTCTGGGAACCCCAAAAAATGTCCTGGGCACCCCAGAATATCCCTGGAATATCCTTTGAGATATTCAGAATATGCCTGGGATGTCCAAAATATCCCTTGGGATGTCCAAAATATCCCTGGAATATCCAAAATATCCCCTGGGAACCCTAAAATATCCCCTGGGATATCCAAAATATCTCCTGGGAACCCTAAAATAGCTTCTGGGAACCCCAAAATGTCCCCTGGGCACCACAGAATATCCCTGGAATATCCTAAATATCCTTTGGGATACTCAGAATACACCTGGGATATCCAAAATATCCCCTGGGATGTCCAAAATATCCCCTGAGCACCCCAAAATATCCCTGGGATGTCCTAAATATCCCTTGTGACACTGTAAATATAACTGGGTTACCCCTAAAAACACCTTCAGACCCCCTAATTCCCCCCAAAACCACCTCCACCTTTCCCCAACTCCCACTCCCACCCCTCCTAACCCCCCAATTTTCCCCCAAAACCACCTCCATCCTCTCCAAACTCCCCCAAAACCCCCAATTTCCCCCAAAACCACCTCCAGCCTCCCCAAATCCTCTCTCTTGGTCTCCCTAACCCCCAAATTCCTCCCCAATTTCCCCCAAAACTACCTCCAAACTCCCCAAATCCCCCCAAAACCCCCTTGACTCTCCCCAAACCCCCTCTCCCACCCCCCCAACCCCCCAATTCCCCCAAAACCCCCTCCATCCTCCCCAAACCCCCTTTCCCACCCCAATTAACCCCCAAACCCTCCTCTATCCCCCCTAATTCTCCCCAAAGCCCCCTCCAAACCCCCAATTTCCCCCAAAACCACCTCCAGCCTCCCCAAATCCCCCCAAAACCACCTCCAAACCCCAAAATTCCTCCCCAATTTCTCCCCAAACCCCCCAAAACCCCCTCCATCCTCCCCAAACTCCCCCAAAACCACCTCCACTCTCCCCAAATCCTCCCAAAACCACCTCCACTCTCCCCAAATCCTCCCAAAACCACCTCCAAACCCCAAAATTCCTCCCCAATTTCTCCCCAAACCCCCCAAAACCCCCTCCATCCTCCCCAAACTGCCCCAAAACCACCTCCACTCTCCCCAAACTCCCCCAAAACCACCTCCACTCTCCCCAAATCCTCCCAAAACCACCTCCTCTCTACCCAAACCCCTTCTCCCAGCCCCCTGATCTCCCAATTTCCCTCAAAACCACCTTCATCCTCCCCAAACCCCCTCACACAAACACCTCCCCACCCCCAATTTCCCCCAAACCGCCTCCAAAGCATCCAAAACCACCTCCAAACGCCCCAATTTCCCCCAAAACCCCCTTCACCCTCCCCTAACCCCCCCAGTTTGCCCCCCAGGTACATCGTGTTCGAGGGCGAGGAGGGCCAGGACGCCGGGGGGCTGCTGCGGGAGTGGTACATGATCATCTCCCGCGAGATGTTCAACCCCATGTACGCCCTGTTCCGCACGTCGCCCGGCGACCGCGTCACCTACACCATCAACCCCTCGTCCCACTGCAACCCCAACCACCTGAGCTACTTCAAGTTCGTGGGCAGGATCGTGGCCAAGGCCGTCTACGACAACCGGCTGCTGGAGTGCTACTTCACGCGCTCCTTCTACAAACACATCCTGGGCAAGTCCGTGCGGTAAGGGCCGAGCCACGGTGGCCTGGGGGGTGTTTGTGGGGTTTGGGGTTGTGTTTGTGGAGTTTAGGGTTGTGTTTGTGGGGTTGTGTTTGTGGGGTTGTGTTTGTGGGGTTGTGTTTGTGGGGTGTGGGGTTGTGTTTGTGGGGTTTGGGGGGTGTTTGTGGGGTGTGGGGTTGTGTTTGTAGGGTTTGTGGTTGTGTTTGTGGGGTTTGGGGGGTGTTTGTGGGGTTTGGGGTTGTGTTTGTGGGGTGTGGGGTTGTGTTTGTGGGGTGTGGGGTTGTGTTTGTGGGGTGTGGGGAGTGTTTGTGGGGTGTGGGGGTGTTTGTAGGGTTTGTGTTTGTGGGGTTGTGTTTGTGGGGTGTGGGGTTGCGTTTGTGGGGTGTGGGGTTGTGTTTGTGGGGTGTGGGGAGCTGTTTATGGGGTGATGGAGCTCCTCACAGGAGGGTGGGATTGCATTTATGGGGTGTGGGGGGGTATTTGGGGGGTATGGGGGTGTTTGTGGGGGGTGGGAGCTGTTTATGGGGTGATGGAGCCCCTCACAGAGGGTGGGATTGCATTTATGGGGTTTGGGACTGTGTTTGTGGGGTGTGGGAGCTGTTCATGGGGTGCTGGAGCCCTTCAGAGGGGCGTGAGATGGCATTTATGGGGTGCTGGAGCTATTTGTGGGGTGCTGGACCCCCTTCAAAGGTTTGGAGTCATTTATGGGGTGCTGGAGCCCCTCAGAGGGGGGTGGGACGGCATTTGTGGCATGTGGGGCTGCATTTAGGGGGTGCTGGATCCCCTGGGAGAGCATTTGAGCCATTTGTGGGGTGCTGGACCCCATTAGAGGGGGGTGGGACTGTATTTATGGGGTTCTACACCCCTGGCACAGTCTGATCCAGATTTGGGGCTCCCCACCAGGGTCTGACCCCATTTTTGGGGCTCTCCAGCAGGGTCTGACCCTGTTTTGGGGCTCCCCATGGTTTCTGACCCCATTTTTGGGGCGCTGTCCCCCCATTTTTGGCCCCCCCAGGTACACGGACATGGAGAGCGAGGACTATCACTTCTACCAGGGCCTCGTGTACCTGCTGGAGAACGACGTCTCCACGCTGGGCTACGACCTCACCTTCAGCACTGAGGTGGGGACCCCCAAAACTGGCACTGGGACCCCCAAAACCAGCACCGGGACCCCTGGGACCCCCAAAACCAGCACTGGGACCCCCAAAACCAACACCAGGACCCCCAAAACCAGCATCGGGACCCCCTCGGGACCCCCCAAAAGTACCAAAGGCAGAGGGACCCCCAAGAGCACAGGGACACCCCCAGGAACCTCTGAGAGCACAGGGACCCCCAAAACCAGCACTGGGACCCCTGGGACCCCCAAAACCAGCACTGGGACCCCCAAAACCAGCAGTGGGACCCCCTCGGGACCCCCCAAAAGTACCAAAGGCAGAGGGACCCCCAAGAGCACAGGGACACCCCCATGACCCCCAAAAGCACCAGGACCCCCCTGAAGGCATAAGAACCCCCCAAAACCAACATCAGGACCCCCAAAACCAGCACCAGGACCCCCTTGGGACTCCCCAAAAGTACCAAAGGCAGAGGGGGACCCCCAAGAGCACTTGGACACCCCCAGGACCATGGGGACACCCCCAGGAACCCCTGAGAGCACGGGAACACCCCCATGACCCCCCAAAAGCACCAGGACCCCCCCAAAGGCACAAGGACCCCCCAAAACCAGCACTGGGGGTCCTCAGCTGCCCCTGGAGGGTCCCATGTGCCACAGAGGGGTCCCTCCCCTCCTGGGGTGTCCCCTTGGTTTGGGGGTGTCCCTGGGGTGTCCCCTCACTCCTCACACCCCCAGGGGTGACACCCTCCCATCCTGGGGACCTGTTCTGTGACCTGGTGGCGCCTCAGGTTCAGAAGTTCAGGGTGTGTGAGGTTCAGGGATGTCCCCTCTGTGTCCTGGTGACCCCCTCACCCCTCCCTGTTCTCCCCAGGTGAACAAATTTGGGGAGTTTGAGGTTCCCCAGGTGCAGGAATTTGGGGTGTTTGAGGCTCAGGAATGTCCCCTCATGTCCCCACACCCTGCTCACCCCCTTGTCCCCCCCCAGGTGCAGGAATTCGGGGTGTTTGAGGTTCCCCAGGTGCAGGAATTTGGGGTGTTTGAGGCTCAGGGATGTCCCCCCCATGTCCCCACTCCCTGCTAACCCCCCTGAGCTCCTCTGGTGAACAAATTTGGGATGTTTGAGGTTCCCCAGGTGCAGGAATTTGGGGTGTTTGAGATTCAGAAATGTCCCCCCCATATCCCCACACCCTGCTGACCTCCCCCATGCCCCCCCCCAGGTTCAGGAATTGGGGGTGTACAAGGTTCAGGAATGTCCCCACACCCTGATGACCCCCCAGATGCAGGAATTTGGGGTATTTGAGGCTCAGTAATATCCCCATGCTCTGCTGACCCCCCCGTGCCCCACCAGGTGCAGGAATTCGGGGAGTTTGAGGTCCAGGAATGTCCCCCCCATTTCCCCACACCCTGCTGACACCCCCAGTTGCAGGAATTTGGGGATTTTGAGGCTCAGGAATATCCCCACACCCTGATGAGCCCCTGTCCCCCTCCAGGTTCAGGAATTCGGGGTGTGCGAGGTGCGGGATCTGAAGCCCAACGGGGCCAACGTGCTGGTGACGGAGGAGAACAAGAAGGAGTACGTGCACCTCGTGTGCCAGATGCGCATGACCGGTGAGCACCGGGGCTGGGGCGACTCTGGGGGGGCTCCCAGGACCCTCCTGACCCCCCCAAAATCCCGCAGGAGCCATCAGGAAGCAGCTGGCGGCGTTCCTGGAAGGTTTCTACGAGATCATCCCCAAGCGCCTCATCTCCATCTTCACGGAGCAGGAGCTGGAGCTGCTCATCTCGGGGCTGCCCACCATCGACATCGACGACCTCAAGGCCAACACCGAGTACCACAAGTACCAGGGCAACTCCATCCAGGTGGGGCTGGGGTCCTGGGGGGGTCCTGGGGGGGTCTCGGGCGATTTCAGGAGGTCTTGGGGTGATCTCAGGGGGTCCTGGGGGCATTTCAGGGGGTTCTGGGAGGGTTCAGGGTACCAGGGCAACTCCATCCAGGTGGGGCTGGGTCCTGGGGGCCTTTCAGGGGGTCCGGGGGGGGGTCTCAGGGGATTCTGGGGCTATCTCGGGGAGTTCTGGGGGGATTTCAGTGGGTTCCAGGGGGGTCTTGGGTACCAGGCCAACTCCATCCAGGTGGGGCGGGGTCCTGGGGGGTTTCAGGGGAGATTTCAGGGGGTTCTGGGAGGGTTTCAGGGGGTTCTGAGAGGGTTCCGGGTACCAGGGCATCTCCATCCAGGTGGGGCTGGGTCCTGGGGGGTTTCAGGAGGGATTTCAGGAGGTCCTGGGGTGATCTCAGGGGGTTCTGGGGAAGTTTTGAGGGTTCTGGGGTGATTCTGGGTACCAGGGCAACTCCATCCAGGTGGGGCTGGCCCCTGGAGGGGTCCTGCAGGAATTTCAGGGTGTTCCAGGTGGATTTCAGGGGGTTCTGGGTACCAGGGCAACTCCATCCAGGTGGGGCTGGCACCTGGCAGGGATCATGGGGTATTCTGTGGGGTTCCAAGGGGTTCTGGGGGGATTTCAGGGAGTCCCAGCAGCTGACTGTCCCTGTCCCTGTCCCCGTGCCCAGATCCAGTGGTTCTGGCGTGCCCTGCGCTCCTTCGACCAGGCCGACCGCGCCAAGTTCCTGCAGTTCGTGACGGGCACGTCCAAGGTGCCCCTGCAGGGATTCGCCGCCCTCGAGGGCATGAACGGCATCCAGAAATTCCAGATCCACCGCGACGACCGCTCCACCGACCGGCTGCCCTCGGCACACACCTGGTATGGGGACATGGGGGGGACAGGGGGACACTGAGGGGACACAGGGACATGAGGGAACACAAGGACATGGGGGGGGACATGGGGACAGAGAGGGGACACCGACGACCTGCCCTCAGCACACACCTGGTGAGGGACACTGGGGACATGGGGACACTGAGCCCTGCCCTCGGCACCCACCTGGTGAGGGGACATGGGGGGAATGGGGACACTGGGGGGGACATGGGGACACAGGGACATGAGGGAACACAAGGACATGGGGACAGAGGGGGGACACCGACCGGCTGCCCTCAGCACACACCTGGTGAGGGACACTGGGGACATGGAGGGACATGGAGACACTGAGCCCTGCCCTCGGCACCCACCTGGTGAGGGACACTGGGGACATGGAGGGACATGGAGACACTGAGCCCTGCCCTTGGCACCCACCTGGTGAGGGGACATTGGGGACACTGGGAGGGACATGGGGACACGGGGGGGACACTGTCCGGCTGCCCTCGGCACACACCTGGGGAGGGACATGGGGGGACACGGGGGGACTTGGGGACACTGAGCCCTGCCCTCAGCACACACCTGGTGAGGGACACAGGGGGGGACATGGGGACACCAACCGGCTGCCCTCGGCACACTTAGTGAGGGACAGGGGGACACGGGGGGACATGGGGACACTGAACCCTGCCCTTGGCCCCACACCTGGTGAGGGGACATGGGGACACAGGCACGCGGACATGAGGAGGGGACACTGAGCGCTGTGCTGTCCCTCCAGCACACACCTGGCAAGGGGACATGGGGACACAGGGACATGGGGGGTGACAACCTGGTAAACAGCTGGTGAGGGGACATGGGAATACAGAGACAAGAGGACGTGAGGGGACACTGAGCACATAATCCCAGCACACACCTGGAATGGGGACACAGGAATGGGGACACAGGATGGGACACTGAGCACCTTCCCCTGACAAACACCTGGTGAGGGACACGGGGGGGACATCAGGGGACACTTGGACCACCACCTTCTGCCCACACCTGGGACAAGGGGCCATGAAAGGATGGCAGGGGACACCAGGAGGACATGGAGATGGGGGGACAGGGGACACACAGCTGAAGTGGCACTGGGGTGACCCTGGCATGGGGACACACCCAAGGAGCAGGACTGGGGCGGGGGTGTGACAATGGCACCAGGTCAGAGCTGGGGGGGGGGGGGGGGGGGACAAAGCTGGGACAGGAACATGGGGATGGCATGGTGGCACTGGGGGTGGTGACAATGACACGGGTGTGTCCCCAGCTTCAACCAGCTGGACCTGCCGGCCTACGAGAGCTACGAGAAGCTGCGGCACATGCTGCTGCTGGCCATCCAGGAGTGCTCCGAGGGCTTCGGCCTGGCCTAGGGGGGCCGCGCCGGCCCCCCCGCAGGGGCTCTATAAATATATATATATTTTTTGGTTCCATTGGCTTTTTTTGGTTTGTTTTGTTTTTTTCGGGGTTTATTATTTTTCTTTTTTTTTTTTTTTTTTTCTCCGGTCCCGGTTTGGGGGGGGTTTTTTGCTCTGTTGGAGGGTTGGGGGTTCCCTCCTTACCACGCCCCCCTCACCCCCTCCCCCCTGTGTGGGGGGCTGGGGGGGCGGGGATGGTGAAAGGGGGGAGCCCCCAGAAATTATAAATAAGAAGTTCAGCCCCCTCCCGCCACCCCAAAACTGAGAGAAAAAAGTTAAAAAAAAAAAAAAAAAGGAATAAAAAAGTGCACTCTTGGTAAGGGCAGTCCCGGTCGTTCTTGGGGGGAGGGATGGGCGTGGCCGCCATCTTGGGTGTGGCGGGTGGAGGCTGGCCGCCATATTGGGTGTGGCGGTGGTGGGGCCGCCATGTTGGATGTGGCACTGAAGGCGGGTTTGCTGCTGTCCGCCATCTTGAGCGTGGCTGTGTCGCTGTGTCCGCCATGCGGAGCGTGGCGCGTTGGCCACATTGTGGGGAGGGTCGGGAGACGCCATATTGGGTGTTGCCTGGGGGGTGTTGATGTACCAGATGGGGGCCGCCATCTTGGGTGCGGTATTGCCGTGGGGGGGGGGGGGGGCGCCATGTTGAATGGTGCAGTTGGTCGCCATCTTGGCGTGGCGATGAAGCCTTTTCGCTGCGCCGGAAGTGACGTCATTCCCCAGCGGCAAGGAACCCCGGCGGCGTGGGAGCCGCAGCCATGACGCGGTCCCGTGAGTTCGGGGAGGCACCGGGAGGGCTCGGGGGGCTCTGGGGACCCTTCCCGCACTCACCGCGCCCCTCCCTGCAGGGCGACAGGTGGAGAAGTCCCGCAAGAAGCGCGTCCAGGTGAGCCCGAGGCGGGCGGGTTTGGGATGCAGCCCTTGTGACCCCCTCTGTGTGTGACGCCCCCTCTCTCGGGGTGTCCCCGCGTCACCCCCGCGTTGTCCCCAGGCCCTGCGAGCCCGAGTCGGGATCAAGAAGGACCCGGGGGTGCCGCAGCTCGGCCGCTTCGCCGCCTTCGCGGAGCAGCAGAGCAAGACCCGGCAGAGACGGGTGAAGAACCCGGGGGGCGTTTTGGGGGTGACTCCACGGGGGGAGTTCGGGGTTGTCCCCCAGATTCTGGGGTTTCCACGGGGTGTTTTGGGGTGTCCCTGCCAAATCTGAGCACAGGAGGATTTTGGGGCGTTCTTCCTATCGTGACCCCGGTGGGGAATTTTGGGGTCCCGCCTCAAGTACAAACCTGGGGGGCTGTGTGGGGGCACCTCTCCAGTCTGACCTCCAAGAGGGTTTGGGGTCTGACCCCAGAGGGGATTTGGGGTTGGAAATGGGAGAGTTTGGGGTCTGACCTCGGGGGGATTTGGGGTCTGACCTGGGGAGTTTGGGGTCTGGCCCCAGAGGGGGTTTGGGGTCTGACCTGGGGGCATTTACGGTCTGACCTGGGGGGGTTTGGGGTCTGACCTCAGAGGAAATTTGGGGTTGGAAATGGGGGAGTTTGGGGTCTGATCTCTAGAGGGGTTTGGGGTCTGGCCCAGTGGATATTTGGGGTCTGACCCGGGGGGGGGTTTGGAGTCTGACCCCAGGGAGGGGTTTGGGGTCTGAAGTGGGGGTGTTTGGGGTCTGTGTCCCACAGCCACTGAAGGGGCAGCAGCGCTCACACCTGGCCGTGCACCTGGCGGATGCTCTGCAGCGACAGCAGCGCTTCCAGAGCCAGGTGGGGCTGGGGACACCCGGGGGGCTCTCAAGAAAGGGGGTTCCCCAAAGAATGGGGGGCTCCCCAAGGGAGAGGGTTGCCCAAAGAATGGGGGGCTCCCTAAAGAGAGTGGGGGCTTCCCAAAGAGAGTGTCCTGAGAGTGAGGGGCTCCCCCTGGAAGGATGGGGGGGCTCTTCTCCAGGACAAGGGGCTCCCCATGCAGGGGACTCCCCCAGAGTTTGGGGGGGGCTCCCCGGGTGTGCCCCCATCCTGGGGAGGTCCCCCTAACACAGGTGCCCCCAGGAGAAGGAAGAGGAGGATGAGGAGCCCCCCCAGCCCCCCCAGGACGAGGCGTCGCTGCGCCATTTTGGCCGGGAGCTGCGCAAGGTCAGTGCCTTGGGGTGGGCTGGGATGAGGGGGATTTTTGGGGGGTCTTTTCCCCCCATCTGAACCCCGATTTTGGCAGGTGCTGACGGCCTCTGACGTGGTGCTGGAGGTGCTGGACGCCCGGGACCCCCAGGGCTGCCGCAGCCCCCGGCTCGAGGGCGCCCTGCGGCCCCAGCAGCGCCTCGTGCTCGTCCTCAACAAGATCGGTGAGGGGGGAACTGTGTGTGATCTGGGGGGGTCCCAGCGCGGATTTGGGGGGTCCCCCTGTGCGTCACACAGCCGTGTGCGTCCCCCTGCACAGACCTGGTGCCGCAGGACGTGGTGGCCGCGTGGTTGAAGCACCTGAGGAACGAATTCCCCACCGTGGCCTTCAAGGCGTGCACGCAGCAGCAGAGCCAGAACCTGGTGGGTGCAGGCGGTTCTGGGGGTATGGGGGGCTCAGGGCAGGGGGTCCCCCTGACCCCCCCAATCTGTGCCCCACAGAAGCAGAGCCGGATGCCAGCGGACACAGCCCCCAAGGATGTTCTGGCCGGGGGCGCCTGCGTGGGGGCCGAGAACCTCCTGCACATCCTGAGGAACTACGGGCGCTGCGGGGAGGGCAGGGGCTCCATCACCGTGGGGGTCGTGGGTCAGTGAGGGGCTGGGGGGGCACGGGGGGGCTGGGGTGGAGTGGGGGCTGTGAAAGGGAAGGTTGGGGTGTAAGAGGGGGTTTGGGGTTTGAAGGGAGCTGTGAAAGGGGGGATTGGGGTGTAAGGGAGGGTTTGGGGGACTGGGGGTTGAGGGGGGCCATGAAATGGAGGGTTGGGGTGTGAGGGGGGGTTGCGGATTTGAGTGGGGGCTATGAAAGGGGGAGTTGGGGTGGGGGGGGGTTTAGGGGGGCTGTGGGAGGAGTGGGGGTCAGGGGAAACATGGGGGGCTGTGAAAGGGAGGGTTGAGGTGTGAGGGAGGGTTGTGGATTTGAGTGGGTGCTATGAAAGGGAGAGCTGGGGTGTGAGGGGCAATTTGGGGGGCTGGGGGTTGAGGGGGCTGAGAAATGGAGGGCTGGGGTGTGAGGGAGGGTTTGGGGGGGCTGTGGGAGGATTGGGGGACAGGGGAACATGGGGGACTGTGAAAGGGAGGGCTGGGCTGTAAAAGGGGGTTTGGGGGTTGAGGAGGGCTGTGAAATGGAGGGTTGGGGTGTGAGAGAAGGTTTGGGTTTGGGGGGCTGTGAAATGGAGGGTTGGGGTGTGAGGGGGGTTTGGGGGGGCTGTGGGAGGAGTAGGGGGCAGGAGGATCATGGGGGGCTGTGAAATAGCGGGGTGTGATGAGTGAGTGGGGCTGGGGGCTTTGGGGTACTGGGGGAATATGGGGGGATTTTGGGGGGCTGGGGTTGAGTGCACTGTGAAATAACTGAGCGGGGAGTGGGGGCTTTGGGGGGACAGTTGGGGGGCTGGGGTTGAATGGGGGCTGTGTTTTGGGGCTCCCCCTGACTCCAGCCCCTTCCCCAGGGTACCCCAACGTGGGCAAGAGCAGCCTCATCAACAGCCTCAAGCGCAGCCGCGCCTGCGGGGTGGGCGCCACGCCCGGGGTCACCAGGTGAGCCCACCTGGGGGGGTGGGGTCACCTCTGTAGGGTGGGGGGGCTGTGGCTGGAGCCTGGGGGGACCCTGCCCAGGTGGGGGTGTGGCACAGACCCCACCCAGGTGTGGGTGTGGCACTCAGACCTTGCTCAAGTACGGATGGGTGTGGCACAGACTGCCCAGGTGCGGTGGGTGTGGCACAGACTGCCCAGGTGCGGTGGGTATGGCACAGACTGCCCAGGTGTGGTGGGTGTGGCACACAGACCCTGCCCAGGTGTGGGTGTGGCACACAGACCCTGCCCAGGTGTGGGTGTGGCACACAGCCCCCCCCCCAGGGTGTGTCACTCGGCCCCGCCCCCAGGTGCCTGCAGGCCGTGCAGCTGGACGGGCACATCCGGCTCCTGGACTGCCCGGGGGTGGTGCTGGACTCGGGGGACCCCCCGGCTGCCGCCCCCCTGAGGGGGGCCCTGGCCCCCCAGCGCCTGCGGGACCCCCTGAGCCCGGCCTGCGCCATCCTGCAGCGCTGCCCCCCCCAGCAGGTAATGGAGACCCCCAGGGGGGCTGGGGGATGTGGGGGGGATCACCATCCCCATGGCAGTGCCCTGAATTTGGGGGGACCCCGTTTTTCCAGCTGACTCAGCAGATTTAGCACTCAGCTCTTTGGGGGACTCAGTGACCCCCCAAAATTGGGATTAAGGGGGTGTCAACACTGGGGCTGCCCACTGCCCAGGGGGAGGGCAGGTTATTTCAGGGGGACTCTGCCCCACTTTGGGCATTTCCAGCCCATTTTGGCCACCGACAGTGGGACACGGTGACAGTCCCCGGTGTGCCCACCTTCCCAAACCCCTCTGTGTCCCCCCACAGCTGAGCCAGCTCCAATTCCATGGGGTTTTGTCCCAATTTTTGTCCCAGCTGCAGTGCCCCCCTGCAGGTTCTGTCCCACCTGACCTGGTAGCAAGGCAACATTCCTAATTTCGGGGCACCCCATCTTTCCATCTCAGCTCTTCAGGAGATTCAGTGACCCCCAAAATTTGGATTAAGGGGTGGCTCAACACTGGGGAGGAGGGGAGGTTATTTCAGGGGGACCCACCACCCCACTTTGGCCATTTCCATTTCGGCCCCCGAGGGTGGCACAGGGTGCCAGTCCCCGCTGTGCCCACCCCCCAAACCCCTCTTTTCCTGCCCCCCAGCTGAGCCAGCTCTATGGGGTGCCCCCCTGCCCTGACCCCCTGCAGTTCCTGGCACACCTGGCCCGGCGGCAGGGCCGGCTCCGCCCGGGGGGGCTCCCGGATGCCAACGCGGCCGCCACGGCCCTGCTGCGCGACTGGACCAGGTCTGGGGGGGACAGGGAACTTCTGGGGAGGGGGTCCCTACAACCTGAGCCCATTTTGGGGGGCTGGGAGGGGTTTCTTCACTCTTGACTCCCTTTTTTCGGGGGCTTGGGAGGGGTCTTCCCACACCCTGAACCTGTTTCTGAGGGGTTGGGAGGGGTTTCTTTACCCTGACCCCCTTTTTTGGGTGGGTGGAGGGGTTTTCTGACACCCTCACCCCTTTTTGGAGCACCTGGGGGTTGGTTTCCCACTCTGACTCCCTTTTTTGGGGGGGACTGGGAGGGGTTTCTTCACACTGACCCCCTTTTTTGGAGGTCTTCTCATGCTCACACCCCTTTTTGGAGGGGTTGGGGGTGGGTTTCCCACTCTAACCCCCTTTTTTGGGGGAGTTGGAGGGGTCTTCCCACACCCTGAACCCCTTTCTAGGGGGTTGGGAAGGGTTTCTTCACTCTGACTCTCTTTTCTGGGGGACTTGGAGGGGTCTTCCCACACCCTGAACCTGTTTCTGAGGGGCTGGGAGGGGTTTCCACACCCTGACCCCGTTTTTTAGGGTGGGTGGAGGGGTCTTCCCACACTCTCACCCCTTTTTGGAGAGGTTGGGGTTGGGTTTTCCTGCTCCGACTCACTCTTTTGGGTGGGTGAAAGGGTCTTCCCACACCCTCACCACATTTTGGAGGGGCTGGGGAGGGGTTTCCACACCCTGAACCTGTTTCTGAGGGGTTGGGGAGGGGTTTCTTCACCCTGACCCCCTTTTATGGGTGGGTAGAAGGGTCTTCTCATGCCCACACCCATTTTTGGAGGGGTTGGGGGTGGGTTTCCCACTCTGACCCCCTTTTTTGGGTGGGTGGAAGGGTCTTCTCACACCCTGAACCTGTTTCTGAGGGTTGAGAGGGGTTTCCACACCCTGAGCCCCTTTTTGGGGGCACTGGGAGGGGTTTCCACACCCTGAGCTCTTTTTTTGGGTGGGTGGAAGGGTCTTCCCACACCCTCACCCCATTTTGGAGGGGTTGGGGGTGGGTTTCCCACTTTGACCCCCCTTTTTGGGGGGCTGGGAGGGGTCTTCCCACACCCTGAACCTGTTTCTGAGGGGCTGGGAGGGGTTTCCTCACCCTGAGCCCATTTCTGAGGAGTTGGGAGGGGTTTCCACACCCTGATCCCTTTTTTTGGGTGGGTGGAGGGGTTTCCACAGCCTGACCCCCTTTTTTGGGTGGGTGGAAGGGTCTTCCCACACCCTCACCCCTTTTTTGGAGGGCTGAGGAGGGTACCCATACACCCTGACCCCATTTTGGGCCCAGGAGAGGTTTTTCCACACAGCCTAACCCCATTTTATGGGGGGGCTACAAGGTCTCCCTATGCCCTGACCCCATTTTTAGGGACACGAGGGGTCTTGCCACACTTTCTGAGCCTTTTGTTGTGAACCAAAGGGGTTTTTTCAGACCCTGGGACCCCTTTCTGGGGGACTGTGGGGTCTCCCACACATCTTGAATCCCCTTTTTCAGGCTTCAGAGCTGTTCTTTCACACCTTGTGATTCCCTTTTTGGGGACTGGAGGCATCTTTCAACCCCGTTACCCCATTTGGGAGGGGCTGCAGGGTCCCCCTATACCCTGAGCTCTATTTTTGGAGACAGGAAGGGGTCTCCCCACACCCTGACCCCCCTTTTTTGCACAGTGGCAAGATCACCTACTACACCCACCCCCCCAAATCTCAGGGGGTGCAGCTCGAGGCCCAAATCCTGCCAGCACTGGGGCCAGCACTGGACCTGGAAGCTCTGGAACGGGGTGATGCCGAGGCCCTGGCAGGTGAGAAACACCTGAACCCCTCTCCCATCCCCCTCGGGGACCCCCCAAAACTCACCTGGATCCCCCTAAAACTCACCTGGACCCCCCCCACAGCTGTCCCAGTGACGGTGACAGGGCTCGAGCTGTCCCCGGAGGAGGAAGGGGAAGGAGAAGCCATGGAGGACGACAGCGGCGACCTGGAGGTGGGAAGGGATTTGCTGAGGTTGGGGGGATTTTTGGGGGGTTTTTTGGGGTTAATATTTGTCCCCCCCACAGCTTGGCACGATGACAGTGGAGCTGAAGCCCCGGGTGAAGTCGGGGGGCTCTGGGGGGGAGCCGGTGCCCCGAGCCCCCAGCCTGGAGGAGGTGGCTGCGCTCCCCCCTCTATTCCAGGGGCAGGGGCTGCAGGCAGCTGGAAAAAGGAGGAAAAAACTGCAAAAAAGAGCACGTAAGTGAAGACACCCCATTTTCCTGACCCCCCCGCAAACCTCCCTGACCACCTCCCTTCAATTTCCTGATCACCCCCATCCCACAGAGAAAATCGCCACGAAGCTGTCGGAGACCTTGGAGGCGGCCATGCAGTTTTGAGGCATCTACAAATTAAATAAAAATATTATATTTAATGGACAAGTGGTTTAAAAAAGCTCTATTTTAGAAATAGAAGATCTGGGGGAACAGGGGTGCTGTAGGTGTGCTTTGAGGGGTCTCTCAAGTAGGAGGTTGAAATGTGGAGGCTTTTCGGGTTCCCCCACGTCCCTGTGGGAGTTTTGGGGGGTGAGTGGGGTTGTAGAGCCCCCCTATGATAGAGGGTACCCTGTTTTTACAGCTGACTCAGCAGATTTAATGCTCAGCCACTTAATGAACCTCAAAATTGGGGTCAAGGGTAGTGCTCAGCATTGGGGCTGCATCCCATTATTGAGAGCCTCTCTAATCCCTATAGTACCCAATGCCCCATTGGGTACTGACACTATATGAGCCCTCCCAACCCTCCAGAGCACCCCAAAAACCACTTTGGACACCCCAAACAATTCCTGAGGTCCCACACCTCCCCAAAACCCCCTTGTTCACCCCCAAAAGACAGAGGGTGGCTCCCCAAGCCATAAGCCTTACCCTTCACACCACTCTCAGCTGTACAGGTGAGTTTGAGCACCTCACATAAAGGTTTCTCTGGGATTTTGGGGTGCCCCCAATATCCCATTACTGGGCTGGGGGTGGATACAGGCACCAAGCTCCCCTCAGCCCCCGCCGCCATTTTGCCACCTCTTCCTCCACCTGGCAGCGCGTTACAGGTGGTGGCGGCAGCACAGGTGCTTCCAATAACGGCTGTTAAGGCCAAGGGAGGGTACAAATGCACCACTGCGAGTCATTTTTGGGTGTTCTGCGTTTTTTCCACCGCTTTGCTGCCATTTCCCCGCCGTGAGGGGAGTGGGGGGCCGCGAGACTTTTCCCGCCTTTTTCGCCACCTGAGGGGAGGGGGGAGGTGGAGCGCGAGACTCGCCTGGCGGACGCAAGGGGGCGGGGCGACCTCCGCCTCGCGACCAATCGCGACGCTGCGATGGGGTGATGGGCGGGGCGAGAGGGAGGTGGACCAATGGGAAGCCGGCTTGCCCTGATGGGGTTGGCGGGTTTGGG
This sequence comes from Ammospiza caudacuta, assembly GCF_027887145.1. NCBI lineage: Eukaryota > Metazoa > Chordata > Aves > Passeriformes > Passerellidae > Ammospiza > Ammospiza caudacuta. The sequence goes on along the minus strand of NC_080624.1, from coordinate 3,148,903 downwards.
CGGGGCTGGCGCAGTCGCGGTCGGAGCGTGGTCGGGGATGGTTCGTGGCCGGGTCGGGTCGTTGGCCGGGCCTTGAAGGAATTTCTGCGGCCTTGCTGAGGGTGGGACGCGGGGAGAGGCCTTAGAGACGCTCCCATCGCGGTTTTAGCCCTCCCAGTGCTTGTTTTCCTCTCAGAACTGCTGTGAGAAATGTCGCAGCGGAAGCGCAGCAAAGGGCTCGGCGGCTCTCAGGTGAGTGGCTGCTTCCCTCACACCCATTCTCCCTTCATTTACTCTCCCTTCTCGGTTTTGGTCCCTTCAAATTGCCTCGTTTCTCCTAGTTTTCCACTCAGATGACCGATGGGGAGGACGATTCCATCCCCACCCAGGTGCAGCGGCAATCTCAGGACCAGGTGAACCAAAAGGTGGATTGAGGTGATTCCCTCTGTACCCACTCCCAGATTTCTGTATCTGCATTTTTTTCATATCAGCCCTGCTCATTCCCCCACAGGTGAGCGAGCTGGTGCAATTCCTACTTGTGAAAGACCAGAAAAAAATTCCTATCAAAAGGGCAGGTACGCTAAGGGGAATGCCTTTTCTCGGTGTTTAAAGCTTTTTTAGATGCTCCAGGCTCCCTCAGTGTTCCCTGCCTGTTTTTTGCAGACATGCTGAAGAATATAATCCGAGAGTACAGAAATGCCTACTCAGAAATTGTCAAAAGGGCTGACAGGACCCTGCAGGAGGTGGGGAAAGCACAGTTTTTGAGAGGAAACACTTTGTGGATTAGTTAGTTAATTAATTAATTAACTCTTTGTCTCCCTCAGGTATTCGGGCTGCAGCTGGTGGAGATCGACACCAAACGTCACATTTATATTCTTATTAATAATTTGCCTCGTGCTGAGGGACAGCACCTGTGCAGGTGAGAGGGGGACCTGGGTGACTTGAACCCCCTCAGGGTGCCCCCCCAACACGGGTGACACCTCAATGTCACCCACAGGGGCAAGGAGAAGGAGAAGATGGGGCTCCTCTTGGTCATCCTCAGCTTCATCTTCATGAAGGGCAACTCAGTCAAAGACAGTGAGTTTTACCCCAAATCCTCCTCATCTTACCCCACTTTTTCTTTGCATTTTGCTGACTGACACCCCTATTTTTTCCAGGTGCTTTGTGGGAATTCCTGCATTTGCTCCGTGTGTACCCAGGGTAGGATTTGGGGACACACAGGGACGGGGTGTGGGGGACAATGCCACCCCTCACTATCCCCCATCCTCAGGAAGCAGCACAGCATCTTTGGGGACGTCAGGAAGCTGGTGACAGAGGAGTTTGTGAGGCAGAAGTGAGTTGGGGAGGGGAAAGGGAGGATTTTGGGGGGATTTTAGGGGTTCCATCCATCCCGGTGTGCCCAGAGCAGCCTCGGCTCCAGCTTGGCCGGGCTGTTTATACCACACCGCAGAGCAAAACCTGCAAATCCCCCACACCCCGTGCCTCAAAGGGTCACTCATGGGGTCAGGGGAGAGCTGGACACCCCCTTTGTGCACCCCAAAACCTGCTGGGGAGGGGTCCTCACCCAACCCAACCTAACCTTTTGCAGGTACCTGGAGACCACCCCCATCCCCCTGACGGACCCCCCAGAATTCAAATTCCAGTGGGGACCACGGGCAGAAAAGGAAACCTCCAAGAAGGATGTGCTGAACTTTGTGGCCAAGGTGAGTCCATGTCGTTTTGGGGGGCATCTCTAAATTTTGGGGGGCTCAATTTGATGCCCCCTCCCCTTATTTTTCCTCCATTTAGATGCAAGGCAAGGACCCCGCATTTTGGGCGAGCCAGTTCAGCGAGGCTGAGGCCAGCCAAGCCAACACCTGACCCCCCCTAAAAAAATAAAATCAGCCCCCCAAAAAATAAAATCACCACCCCAAAATGTCCAAGCTGGGTTGTGCAAGGTTTAGTTTTTAATTTTGGGATGGGGGCTCCCCTTTTTTTCCCCTCAGAAATGCTCGGGGACGGTGTTGAGGGCGTCGGCCGCGGTGCGGTTGATGTCGACGTTCTGTGGGGTGAAAATTTGGGGTTTTGGGGGATTTTACCCAAATTTAACCCCCCTAAAGTTATTTGGGGGGGGGTTATTGGGGTCTGCATGCTGGTTTTGGGGTGGATTTGGGGAGGGGGCTCTCACCTGGGGTCGGGCCCGGTGGGTGTTCACGGCCTCGATGTTGAGGAAGATGGACTCGACCTCACAGCCTGGGCAGGGAGGGAAGGTTTGGGGGGATTGTCCCCAATCTGGGGGGGTTGTCCCCATTTTGGGGGGACTGTTCCCCATTTTGGGGTGGGACATGGGGAACAGTCCCCTGTCCCCATTTTGGGGAGGAACCCAAATCCCCTTTTTGGGGGAATTGTCCCCATTTTGGGGTGGGACACAAATCCCCTTTTTGGGGGGCTTTGTCCTCATTTTCTGGGAAGGACACAAGATTGAGCAGTCCCCATTTTGGGGGGACTTTGTCCCCATTTCTGGGAGGGACACAAACCCCCTTTTTGGGGAGAATTGTCCCTAATTCTGAGAGGAACCCAAATCCCTTTTTTGTGAGGAATTGTCCCCAATTCTGAAAAGAACCCAAACCCCTTTTTTGGGGGAATTGTCCCCATTTTCTGTGAGGAACCCAAATCCCCTTTTAGGGAGGAATTGTCCCTAATTCTGAAACGAACACAAATCACCTTTTTGGGAGGAATTGTCCCCAATTCTGAAAGGAACCCAAACCCCCATTTTGTGACGAATTGTCCCCAAATTGTCCCCATTTTGGGGCGACACCCCCCCACTCACCATAAGCCACCGGCGTCAGCTTCAGCACCGTGTGCAGGGGACACTTGAGGTAGGGCAGCTCATCTGGGTGAGAGATTTAACCAAACCCAGGTGGGCACAGCAGCTCTGGGCTGTCCCCAAACTGTCCCCAAGGTGTCCCCAAGGCCTCACCTGCGCTCTTGTCCAGGAAATAAGCCAGCAGGCAGCGCATGACAGCCTGGTGGCACACCACCAGCACGTTCTCCTGCCGCTCCAGCTCCATGATCACTGGCTCCAAACGCTGCACCAGGTCCTCGTAGGACTGGGGAGGGGGTTCAGGAGGGCTCCCAAACCCTTTTTTTGGGGGTTTTTTTGGGTTTTTTTGGGGGGTTACCTCGCCTCTGGGGTAGCGGTAGCGGTATTTGTCCTGGTCACGCAGCGCCAGCTCCTTGGGGTAACGCTCCTGGATCTCCTCGTAGGTCATCTCCTCACACACGCCCTGGGCGACCACAAATGGACCCAAAATTGCCATAAAATGGCACCAAAAGGACCCCAAATGGCACCAAAACTACCCCAAACAGACCCAGATGTCCCAAAATTACTCCAAATGGCACCAAAATTACCCCAGATGGCACCAAAAGGACCCTAAATGACCCCAAATGGATTCCAGTGACCCCAAACGAATTTCAATAACCCCAAAGGGATTCCAGTGACCCAAAACGAATTTCGGTGACCCCAAATGAACTTCAGTGACCCCAAAATGGCCCCAAATCGATCCCAGCGCCCCCCAAACCCCGCGGTCGCGGCTCACGGCGTCGATCTCGTTGAGCGCCTTCCACTGCTCGTAGGGCACGCCCAGCGCCTCGGCCGTCTGGATGGTTCTCCTCATGTGGCTCGTCCACACCTTCAGCTCGGGGATCTCCTGGCTGCGGATGAACCGCGACAGCGCCTGCGCGTACTGAGGGGGCGGGGCTTTGTCCGTCTGTCTGTCCGTCCGTCCCGCTGGGAACAGCCCGTAGCGTGGAGTGTGGGCTAAGCCCCGCCCCTTTGTGGGTGTGGTTTGTTGGTGCCGCCCCATGATGCTGGTGGGTGTGGCCTCACGTAGCACCACCCCCCTGGTCAACAGGTATGGCTTTGTCTGTCCCTCTGTCCCACACCATAGCAGGGAGTGTGCACTAAGCCCCGCCCCTTTGTGGGTGTGGTTTAATTGGTTGGCTCTGCCCCATGACGGTGGTGGGTGTGGCCTCATGTAGCACCGCCCCCCCGGTCAACAGGTGTGGCTTTGTCCCTCTGTCTGTCTGTCCTGCTGGCAACCCATAGCAGAGTGTGTGGGCCAAGCCCCGCCCCTTTGTGGGTGTGGTTTGGTTGGCTCCGCCCTGTGGTGATGGTGGGTGTGGCCTCATGTAGCACCACCCCCTGGCCACCAGGTGTGGGTTTGTCTGTTCCTCTGTCCTGCTGGCCTCTTAGCAGGGAGTGTGGTCTAAGCCCCGCCCCTTTGTGGGTGTGGTTTGGCTGGTTGGCTCTGCCCTGTGATGCTGGTGGGCGTGGCCACCAGGTGTGGCTTTTCCTGTCCCTCTGTCCTGCTGGCACCCCATAGCAGGGAGTGTGCACTAAGCCCCGCCCCTTTGTGGGTGTGGTTTGGTTGTTTAGTTTTCCCCTATGACGCTGGTGGGTGTGGCCTCATGTAGCTCCGCCCCCCCGACCACCAGGTGTGTCTGTCCAGCCTGCACCCTGTAGCTTGGAGTGTGGGCTAAGCCCCGCCCCTTTGTGGGCGTGGTTTGGTTGGCTCTGCCCCATTGTGCTGGTGGGTGTGGCCTTGTGTAGCGCCGCCCCTCAGGTCACCTGTCCCACCTGGTTGGCTGTGATGGGATGTCCGTGTGTCCCCCAGGTGTGTCCCCACAGGGTGACCCAGCTGTGACCTCACCTGTTGTGCATGAGGGGACATCCCCCAGGTGTGTCCCTGCACACCTGACTGGTTCTGACCCCTCCCAACCCCACCTGGTGACTGTGATGGGATGTCCCCATGTCCCCCAGGTGTGTCCCCACAAGGTGACATCCCCAGGTGTGTCCCCACCTGTTCCCCACGAGGTGACAGCGCCGAGTTGCCGCCGATGAGGCTGCGCAGGTTGAGCTGGCTCTGACCCCAGGTGTGTCCCCACAAGGTGTGTCCCTGTGTCCCCAGGTGTGTCCCCACCCCACCTGTTCCCCACGAGGTGACAGCGCCGAGTCCGCCCCGATGCGGCCGCGCAGGTTGAGCTGGCTCTGACCCCAGGTGTATAAGGTGACATCCCCAGGTGTGTCCCCACCTGTTCCCCACGGGGTGACAGCGCCAAGTCCCCTCTGATGCGGCCACGCGGGTTGAGGTGGCTCTGACCCCAGGTGTGTCCCCACAAGGTGACATCCCCAGGTGTGTCCCCACCTGTTCCCCCCGGGGTGACAGCGCCGAGTCCCCCCCGATGCGGCCGCGCAGGTTGAGCTGGCTCTGACCCCAGGTGTATAAGGTGACATCCCCAGGTGTGTCCCCACAAGGTGACATCCCCAGGTGTGTCCCCACCTGTTCCCCACGGGGTGACAGCGCCGAGTCCCCCCCGATGCAGCCGCGCAGGTTGAGCTGGCTCTGAGCCCAGGTGTGTCCCCACAAGGTGACATCCCCAGGTGTGTGACATCCCCAGGTGTGTCCCCACCTGTTCCCCACGAGGTGACAGCGCCAAGTCCCCTCTGATGCGGCCGCGCAGGTTGAGCTGGCTCTGAGCCCAGGTGTGTCCCCACAAGGTGACATCCCCAGGTGTGTCCCCACAAGGTGACATCCCCAGGTGTGTCCCCACCTGTTCCCCACGGGGTGACAGCGCCGAGTCCCCCCCGATGCGGCCGCGCAGGTTGAGCTGGCTCTCGCCGTGCCGGCTCAGGTAGATGGTGCGGGGCGTGACGTGGATGTTCATCAGGTAGTACACGGTGCGGCTCTGCACGTGGCCCTGCACGCGGTTGGCCAGGTAGCGCAGCCCCACGTCGAAGATCTTGATGTAGGACAGGGCGCTGGGGGAATTCGTAAAATAATCAGGGAGGGGGAATTGATAAAAACTGGGAATTATAAAAAATTATAATTCATAAAATCAGTGAGGGAGAATTCGTAAATTCAGGGGGATTTCATAAATTCAGTGAGGGAGAATTGATAAAATCCGTGAGGGAGAATTCATAAAATCAGTGAAGGGGAAATTTATAAAATCAGTGAGGAGTTCATAAAATCATAAAATCATCATAAAACCAGTGAGGGAGAATTCATAAAATCAGTGAAGGGGAAATTTATAAAATCAGTGAGGAGTTCATAAAATCATCATAAAATCATCATAAAATCATCATAAAATCATCATAAAATCATCATAAAATCAGTGAGGGAGAATTCATAAAATCATCAGTGAGGGGGAATTCATAAATTCAGTGAGGGGAAATTTATAAAATCAGGGGGAATTCATAAATTCAGTGAGGGAGAATTCATAAAATCAGTGAGAGGGAATTTGTGAAATCAGGGAATTATTTTAAAAATATAAAAATCACTAAAAATAAAAAAATAAAAAATAATAAATAAAAATAAAAAAATAAAATAAAAATAAAAATGAAAAATTAAATTTAAAAATAAAAATAAAAAATAAAATAAGAAAAAAGAAATTATAAAAATAAATAAATGAATAATAAAATTTTTAAAATTAAAATAAGATATTAAAAAATTAAAAAATAAAATAAAAATAAAAAAAATAAAATAAAAATAAGTAAAATAAAATAAAAGTAAAATAAAAATAAAATTATAAAATAAAATTACAAAAAATCAAAAATAAATAAGATCAAAAAATAAAACAAATAAAAATAAAATCAACAAAATTACAATTAAAAAATAAATAAACATATAATAAAATAAAAAAAAAATTAAAAAATAAAATCAAGAGACCACCAGGTTTGGCAGCCCCACATTGAAAATCTTCATGTAGCACAGCCCAGTGAGGGGGTTTGGGGATGTGAAAATTCAGAAAATCAATCTCATCTTGTTTTTTATTTTCTTACAGACCCCAGAGTGATTTTGGGGTGGTTTTGGTGTGTTTTGGGGTGTTTTTGTGTATTTTTGGGGGTGTTTTTGGGGTGTTTTGGGGAGTTTTTGGGGTATTTTTGGGGTGTTTTTTGGGGCTGTTTTGGAGTGTTTCTGGGATGTTTTTGGGGCTGTTTTGGGGTGTTTCTGGGATGTTTTGGAGTGTTCTTGGGAGTGGTTTTGGGGTGTTTTTGGGAGGTTTTGGGGTGTTCTTGGGGGGTGTTCTTGGGGTGGGTTTGGGATGTTTTTGGAGTGTTTGGGGGTGTTTTGGGATGTTTTTGGTGTGATTTTGGGGTGTTTTGAGGGTGGTTTTGGGGTGTTTTTGGGGATGTTTTTGGGTGTGATTTTGGGGTGTTTTGGGATGTTTTTGGGTGTGATTTTGGGGTGTTTTGAGGGTGGTTTTGGGGTGTTTTTGGGGATGTTTTTGGGTGTGATTTTGGGGTGTTTTGGGATGTTTTTGGGTGTGATTTTGGGGTGTTTTGAGGGTGGTTTTGGGGTGTTTTCGGGGATGTTTTTGGGTGTGATTTTGGGGTGTTTTGAGGGTGGTTTTGGGGTGTTTTCGGGGATGTTTTTGGGTGTGATTTTGGGGTGTTTTGAGGGTGGTTTTGGGGTTGTCACCTGTCCAGCTCGTCGTCCAGGGGCTCATAGGTGGCCTTGTAGCACTCGATGCGCTGCAGGAAATCGGCCACGGCCTCGTCCTGCCCGCGGCCCCGGTAATCGGGGCTGCTCAGCTTCACTTGCTGCGGGGTGGGGGAAACGGGGGGGTTTGGGGGGCACAGTTGTCACCTCTGGGTCCCAACTGTCACCCCCAGGGCCCCATTGTCACCTCTGGGTCCCAACTGTCACCCCCAGGGCCCCGTTGTCACCTCTGGGTCCCAACTGTCACCTCCAGATCCCTGTTGTCACCCCCAGGCCTCAGTTGTCACCTCCAGGTCCCTGTTGTCATCTCCAGATCCCAATTGTCACCTCCACGTTCTTGTTGTCACCTCCCGGCCCCAGCTGTCACTTCCAGGTCCTTGTTGTAGCCTCCAGGCCTCAAATGTCACCTCCAGATCCCCAATTGTCACCTCCATGTTCTTGGTGTCACCTCCCAGCCTCAGTTGTCACTTCCATGTCCCAGTTGTCACCTCCTGGCTCCAGTTGTCACGTTCAGGCCTCAATTGTCACCTCCCAGCCCCAGCTGTCACCTCCAGGTCTCAAATGTCATTTCCCAGCCCCAGCTGTCATTTCCATGTCCCAGTTGCCACCTCCAGATCCCAGTTGTCACCTTCAGGTTCCTGTTGTCACTTCCAGGTCCTTTTTGTCACCTCCAGGTCCCCATTGTCACCTCCATGTTCCGATTGTCACTTCCATGTCCCCATTGTCACCTCCAGGTCCCCATTGCCACCTCCTGCCCCCTGTTGTCACCTCCATGTCTCACCTGCCACCTCTAGGTCCCCACTGTCACTTCCAGGCCCAATTGTCACCTCCGTGCCCCCATTGTCACCTCCATGTCCCAGCTGTCACCGCCCCAGGTCTCACCTTGATGTTCTCCTCGATGATGGTGGGGTCGTCACAGATGGACTCCACAAACAGGACCTGGGGGGGACAGGTGACACCCCCAAACCGTGTCACCAACCCCCCATGCTGTGACACCCCAAAACTGTCACCTGCCTGTGCTGTGACACCCCAAAACTGTCACCTGCCTGTGCTGTGACACCTCTAAAACAGTGCCACAGTGTCACCACCCCCTCATGCTGTGACACCCCCAAACTGTGTCACCAACCCCCCGTGTTGTGACACCCCAAAACTGTCACCCCCTGATGTGACACTCCAAAACTGTCACCTCCCTGTACTGTGACACCCCCAAACCCGTGCCACCACCGTGGTGTGACATGCCCAAACTGTCACCTCACCATGCTGTGACACCCCCAAAACAGTGCCACCACCCCTTGTTGTGACAGCCCCAAATTGGTGTCACCACCCCCTCAAGCTGTGACACCCCCAAACTGTCACCTCCCCTTCCCCATGCTCTGACACCCCCAAACTGTCACCTCCCTGTGCTGTGACACCCCCAAACCCGTGCCACCACCATGGTGTGACACCCACAAAACTGTCACCTCACCGTGCTGTGACACCCCCAAAATGGTGCCACCAAAATTCCTCAGGACCCCCCAAAATTCACCAACACACCCCCAAAATCCATGAAGACCCCCCCAAAATTCCTTTATAGTCCCCAAAATTCTCCCCAAATTCCTCATGATCCCCCCAAATTCCCTCACAACCCCCCCAAGATTTCCCCAGAATCCCTCACGACCCCCCAAAAACCCCTCAGGACCCCCCAAATTCCCCCACAAATTCCTCACAACCCCCCCTAAAATTCTCCAGGACCCCCCCAAAAATCCCTCAAGACCCCCCCCAAAATTAATCAAAATTCCCCCAGGACCCCCCAAAACCCCCCAGGACCCCCCAAAACCCCCAGGACCCCCCAAAACCTCCCAGGACCCCCCAATTCCCACCTTGTACCCGTTTTCCCTGGCGAACTCCAGGATCACCTCCCGCCGCTCCCGCGTGGTGTTGGTGGCGTCAAAAACCTTTTTTTTTTTGGCAAAAATCGGGGGCCAAATTTGAACCCCCCCAATATTTTGGGGTGAAATTCGTCCATTAAAGAGATTAATTAATTTTATTTTTAATTTTTTTTTTTTAAAATTTGGGGGAGGGGTCTCTCACCGCCACCTGCCCCTCCTCGGAGCTCAGGTAGGTTCGCACGTCCTTCAGCGCAGCCAGAGCGCAGTGCCTGAAAAATTTGGGGGTTCAGCTCCAGAACATCCCCCAAAACCCCAAAATTTCCCCCCAAAATTTCCCACCCAAAACCCCAAAATTTCCCCCCCAAAAAACCCCCAAATCCCAAAATTCCCCCCCAAAACCCCAAAATTTCCCCCAAAAACCCCGAAAATTCCCCAAAATCACAAGATTTTCCCAAAAAAAACCCCAAAATTTCCCACCAAAACCCCCAAAAATTCCCCCAAAAACACGAAAATCCCAAGATTTTCCCAAAAAAACCCCAAAATTTTCCCCAAAAACCTCGAAAATTCCCCCAAAAACCCCAAATTCCCAAGATTTTCCCAAAAAAAACCCAAAATTTCCCCCCAAACCCCAAAATTCCCCCCCAAAAACCCTAAAATTTCCCCAAAAAACCCCAAATCCCAAAATTTCCCCCAAAAACCCCAAAAATTCCCCCCAAAATCCCCCAAAAATCCCAAAATTTTCCCCAAAAACCCCCAAAATTCCCCCCAAAAACCCCCAAAATTCCCTGCCAAAACCCCCCAAATTTCCCCAAAAACCACCAAAATTTCCCCCCAAAATCCCAAAAATTTCCCCCTAAAACCCTAAAATTTCACCCCCAAAATCCCAAAATTCCCCCAAAACCCCCCAAAATCTCCCCCCAAAACCCCCAAATCCCAAAATTTTCCCAAAAAACCCCCAAAATTTCCCTCAAAAAACTCAAAAATTCCCCCAAAACCCCCAAAATTTCCCCAAAAAACCCCAAAATCCCCCCAAAATCCCAAGATTTTCCCAAAAAAACCCAAAAAATCCCCCGAAAATCCAAAAATTCCTCCAAAAAACCCCAAAGTTTTCCCCAAAACCCGCAAAATTTCCCCAAAAAACCGCAAATCCAAAAAAAATCCCTCCAAAATTTCCCCCAAAAATTCCCCCCAAAACCCCAAGATTTTCCCAAAAAAAACCCAAAATTTCACCCAAAAAAACCCAAAATTCCACCCAAAAAACCCCAGTTTTCCCCAAAAACCCCTCATTTTCCCCCCAAAACCCCAAAATTTCCCCCAAAACCCCCTAATCCCAAAATTTTCCCAAAAAAACCCCCAAAATTTCCCTCATAAAACCTCAAAACCCCAAAATCCCCCCAAAATCCCAAAAAACCCCCAAAATTTCCCCCGAAAATCCCAAAATTCCCCCAAAACCCCCCAAAATTCCCCCAAAAAACCCCAAAGTTTTCCCCAAAACCCCCAAAATTTCCCCAAAAAACAGCAAATCCCGAAAAAATCCCTCCAAAATTTCCCCCAAAAGCCCCAAAAATTCCCCCCAAACCCCCCAAAAACCCCAAATCCCAAAATTTTCTCAAAAAACCCCCAAAATTCCCCTCAAAAAACCCCAAAAATCCCCCCTAAAACCCCAAATTCTCCCCAAAAACCCCCAATCCTCCCAAAACAACCCCAAAATTTCCCCGCCAGAACCCCAAAAACCCCCAAAACCCCCAAAAAACCCCAAAATTTCCCCTTCTAACCTTCGAATTTCCACTCCTTCGGGGTTATCATGCCGGAAAAATTCGTAATTTTTATAGTTGGGCACGGCTTCCCTGCGGTACTCGCCCACGTTGAACACTGCAGAACGACCCGGGACGGGTTTAAAAGGCTTCGGGACCCCCCAAATTTTTTGGGGTGACCCCTGAGCACCCCAAAAATGCCTGACCTCGTGTGGGGGTGCCGATCCAGTTGAGGTAGCGGGTGAGTTTGCGGGAGATGTAGGTTTTACCTCGGGCGGGCAGCCCCACCAGGATCACCATGGTGGGCACGTTGGTGAACTGGGGCACGCAGGCTGCGAGAGGGGGGAAACAAGAAATTTCAATTTTTAAACACCCCCTCGTAAATCCTAAATGGGGTTTTGTAACCCTAAATTCATCCTGAACTCCAAAAATTCCGATTTTGCGGGTGAAAAATTTGCCCTGAAAAGGGAAATCCCTGCTTTGAATACCCCTAAAGGTGTTTTGGGGAGGGGGAAAAAGAAAAATTTAAATTTTAAACCCCCCTGAGAAATCCTAAAGGGGGTTTTGTAACCCTAAATTCCCTCTGAACCCCAAAAATTCCAAGTTTTCAGGTGAAAAATTTGCCCTGAAAAGGGAAATTCCTGCTTTGAATACACCTAAGGGCGGATTGGGGAGAGGGAAAAAGAAAAATTTAAATTTTTAGACCTCCCCCCATAAATCCTAAATGGGGTTTTGTAACCCTAAATTCATCCTGAACTCCAAAAATTCCGATTTTGCGGGTGAAAAATTTGCCCTGAAAAGGGAAATCCCTGCTTTGAATACCCCTAAAGGTGTTTTGGGGAGGGGGGAAACAAAAAATTTAAATTTTTAAAACCACCCCTCATAAATCCTAAATGGGTTTTTGTAACTCTAAATTCATCCTGCACCCCAAAAATCCCAATTTTGGGGGTGAAAAATTTGCGCTGAAAAGGGAAATCCCTGCTTTGAATATCCCTAAAGGTGTTTTGGGGAGGGGGAAAAAGAAATTTAAATTTTAACCCCCCTGAGAAATCCCAAATTGGTTTTTGTACCCCTAAATCCATCCTGCACCCCCAAAAATTCCAATTTTGGGGGTGAAAAATTTGCCCTGAAAAGGGAAAATTTGCCCCTAAGGGTCTTTTTGGGGGGGGGGGATTTTTCCCTTTATCTCAAATCTGTGCCCCCCCCTCAAATTTTAACTCCCTCAAAAATCCCAAATTGGTTTTTGCACCCCCACATCCCTCCTGCACCCCAATTTTGGGTGAAAATTTTGCTTTTTAAAGCGATTTAATTGCTGCCCTCAGAAGTGAAATCCCCCCTAAGGATATTTTTTTTTTTGGGGGGGGGGGATTTTCCCCTTATCTCAAATCTGTGCCCCCCCCCCTCAAATCCACCCCCCAAATTTCACTCCTGGGGTCCAAAAAAAAAACCCCCAAATTTATTTTTTATTTTAATTTTATTTTATTTTTATTTCCGGAGTGGGGGGGTCCCTTTGAGCCGCTCCGATGTCGCCGCCATGTCCCTCCCTCTGCCCCCCCCCCTTCAATGTCCCCGCTGTCCCTATCGCTGTCCCCTCCCCCCGACCCCCCCAAAAATAAAATAAAATTATTTAAAATTTTTTTTTTTTTATTCCTTGTCCCTCCTACCTGGGATTTTGGGGGATTTCTCCTCCATTTTGGGGTTTCGGTGCCCCCCGAGAAGGTCGCGGGTAATTTTACACCAATGGGAGGGGACACTGGGGACAAGGGGGGGGGGCAGGGACAGCGGGGCCCCCCCGTGGGGACCGGACCCTGTCACCCCTTTGGGGGGGGGGGGCCCGGAATGGGGAGTGAGACCCCCCCCCGTTCTTTTTGGGACCCCCCCCCCCTTTTTTTGGGACGCCCATTTTTAGGACCCTCCCCACACTTTTTTCAGAGGTATCGCCCCTTTTTTGGGACCCCCCATTTTTAGGACCCCCCCCTTTTCTTTTACGACCCCCATTTTTAGGACCCCCCCCCTTATTTTTAGGATCCCCCCCTTTTTTGGGACCCCCATTTTTAGCACCCCCCGTTTTTTAGGACCCCCCCTTTTTTGGGACCCCCATTTTTAGCACCCCCCGTTTTTTAGGACCCCCCCTTTTTTGGGACCCCCATTTTTAGCACCCCCCGTTTTTTAGGACCCCCCCTTTTTTGGGACCCCCAATTTAGCACCCCCCGTTTTTTAGGACCCCCCCCCTTTTTTGGGACCCCCATTTTTAGCACCCCCCGTTTTTTAGGACCCCCCCATTTTTAGGATCCCCCCTTTTTTTAGGACCCCTCCCCTTTTTAGGACCCCCCCCATTTTTAGGATCCCCCCCTTTTTTAGGACCCCCCCCCTTTTTAGGACCCCCCCCATTTTTTTAGGACCTCCCCTTTTTTGGGACCCCCATTTCTTTCAGGACCCCCCCCCCATTTTTTAGGACCCCCCCCTTTTTTGGGACCCCCATTTCTTTCAGGACCCCCCTCCCGTTTTTTAGGACCCCCCCCATTTTCAGGACCCCCCCTCTTTCTTTTTGGACCCCCCCCATTTTTAGGACCCCCCCCTTATTTTTAGGATCCCCCCCTTTTTTGGGACTCCCATTTTTAGCACCCCCCATTTTTAGGACCCCCCCCCTTTTTAGGACCCCCCCTTTTTTTAGGACCCCCCCCTTTTTTCGGACCCCCTATTTCTTTCAGGACCCCCCCTTTTTTAGGACCCCCATTTTTTAGGACCCCCCCCCATTTCTAGGACCCACCCATTTTTGGGACCCCCATTTCTTTCAGGACCCCCATTTTTAGGACCCCCCCATTTTTGGGACCCCCATTTCTTTTAGGACCCCCCTTTTTTTAGGATCCCCCCCATTTTCAGAGGTATCCCCCCTTTTTTGGGGCCCCCTTTCTTTTAGGACCCCCCATTTTTAAGACTCCCATTTTTAGGACCTCTCCCATTTTTGGGACCCCCCATTTTTAGGAACCCCCCTTTTTTTCAGAGGTATCCCCCCTTTTTTGGGACCCCCATTTTTAGGACCCCTCATTTTTAAGATCCCCATTTTTAGGATCCCCCCTTTTTTACGACCCCCATTTATCAGACCCCCATTTTTAGGACTCCCCCTTTTTTTGGGACCCCTCTTTCTTTTAGGACCCCCCCCTTTTTTTAGGACCCCCATTTTTTCAGAGGTATCCCCCCTTTTTTGGGACCCCCATTTTTTTTTAAAGACCCCCCCTTATTAAGACCCCTATTTTTAGCACCCCCCCCTTTTTAAAGACCCCCATTTTGCGGACCCCCCTCTTTCTTTAGGGACCCCCATTTTTGGGAACCCCTTTCTTTTAGGACCCCCCCCCCCCTTTTTAGGAAACCCATTTTTAGAACCCCCTCCCCCTTTTTTCAGAGGTATGCCCCCCTTTTGTGGGACCCCTATTTTTAGGGCCCCCCCTATTTTTAGGACCCCCCCTTTTTTAGGACCCCCCCCTTTTTTAGGACCACCCCTTTTTTAGGACCCCCATTTTTAGGACCCCCCCCCCCTTTTCAAACCCCCATTTTAAACCCTCCCCTCTTTCCTATTTTGTCTTCTGGGGGGTCGCAATTTGGGATGGGGGGGATTATCCGCCAAATCCCACCCCCTTGGGGACCCCCTTGTGTCCCCTCAGGGTCCCCATCCCCTTTTTTGGGGTCCCCCTCCCGTAAATATCTCAATGTTGTCACTTTGGAGGGGGTCCCCAATTTTGGGGTCCGCAGTCCTGAGGATGAGGAGGAAAAGGGGATGGGGACCCCTCCCCAAATCATGGGACCCTTCGGACACCCCTGGGGGACCCTCGATGCTTTGGGACCCCCCTCGAGCTGGGGGAACCCCCTTGTCCTGCTCCGGTCCCCCCGGGATTCCCCGCTCGTGTCTCCCGGTCCCACCCCCGGTGTGTCCCTGGTGTCCCCCCGGGTTCTCCTCTGGTCCCTCCCCGGTGTCCCCCGGTCCCTCCCCTCGGTGTCCCCTCGGTCCCACCCCCGGTCCCTCCCCGGTGTCCCCTCGGTGTCCTCCCGGTCCCTCCCTGGTGTCCCCAGGTCTTTCCCCGGTTCCTCCTGGGTCTTTCTCCGGTTCCTCCCTCCTGTCCCTCCCCTCGGTCCCTCCCCGGTGTCCCCTCGGTGCCACCCCCGGTGTCTCCCCGGTCCCTCCCCGGTGTCCCCCCGGTGTCCCCCCGGTCCCTCCTTTGGCCCAACCCCCGGTCCCTTCCCCTCGGTGTCCCCTGGGTCCTTCCCCGGTCCCTCCCCGGTGTCCCCTCGGTGTCCCCCCGGTGTCCCCCCCGGGTTCTCTCCCGGTCCCTCCTTTGGCCCAACCCCTGGTCCCTCCTCCCGGTGTCCCCCAGGTCTTTCCCCGGTGTCCCCCAGGTCTTTCCCCGGTGTCCCCCAGATCTTTCCCCGGTCCCTCCCGGGTCTTTCCTCGGTCCCACCCTCTCCCTCCTCGCTCCTCCCGCTCCCTCTCCGGTCCCTCCCCTCTCCTTCTCCCTTCCCCCGGTTCCTCCCGGGTCTTTCTCCGGTCCCTCCCTCTCCCTCCCCGCCCTTCCCTCTCCCCTCCTCTTCCTCCCCGCCCCTCTCCCTCCTTTGTCCCTCCCTCTCCCTCCTGGTTCCTCCCTCTCCCTCCCCTTCCTCCTCCATCCCTCCCTCTCCCCTCCTCTTCCTCCCCGCCCCTCTTCCTCCCTTTCCTTCCCCGGTCCCTCCCCCCGGTTCCTCCCCGGTTCCTCCCCCGGTTCCGCCCCCCGCTCCCATTGGCGGCCATGGCGGCGATCCGCACCGTGCAGGTACCGGGACCCCTCCGCTGTCCCCGCTCAGGGGATATTTGAGGAGGGGTCTCCCCCCATCCTCACCGAGCCCTCGGTGTCCCCGTGTCCCCCCGCAGGGCTCGGTGGCGCTGGTGACCGGCGGCGGCTCCGGGCTGGGCCGGGCCACGGCGGAGCGGCTGCTGGAGCGGGGGGCGCGGGTGCTGCTGCTGGACCTGCCCTCGTCCGGGGGCGCCGAGCTGGCCCGGGAGCTCGGGGAGAGCTGCGCGTTCGCCGCCGCCGATGTGAGCACCGGGGGGGCTGCGGGACACCGGGCATGGCGGGGACAGCCCCGGACATGGGGACACCCCCGCCGATGTGAGCACCGGGGCGGCTGCGGGACACCGGGCATGGCGGGGACACCCCCGGACATGGGGACATTGGGAGCACCGGGGGCACCAGGCATGGCGGGGACACCCCCGGACATGGGGACACCCCCGTTGGTGACACTGTCCCTGACACGTGGCCACCGTGACCCCTCGGTTGGTGACATCCACACATGGTCACCGTGACCCCCCCCATTGGTGACATCCCCCCCGACATGGGGCCGCCCCTGTTGGTGACATTCCCCACAAGACGTGGCCACCACGACCCCCCTGTTGGTGGCATCCACACGTGGCCACCAGGACCCCCCCACTGTCGGTGACACCCTTCCAGACACGTGGCCACCATCACCACCCCCCACCCTGTTGGTGGCATCCACACGTGGCCACCGTGATCCCCCCCCCCGTGCTGACATCAGCCCTGAGTGTGGCACCACCTTGATCCCCCGTCTGGTGACCTGGGACCCCTCAGGTGACATCCCACCTTGATGGGGCCTGACATCTCAGGTGACCTTGGCCAAGGGGGCGGGACAACCTTGACCCCTCAGGTGACCTTGGCCAAAGGGGTGGGGACAACCTTGACCCCACAGGTGGCCTTGGCCAAGGGGGCGGGAATAACTTTGCTCCTCCCCCTCCTCAAACCGGGGCCATCATGACCTTGACCGAGGAGTCAAGGTCACCTTGACCTTGCTGGTGACATCTCACCTTGTCCTTGTCCCCTCTGGTGACATCAAACCCCAACACAGCCCCATTGTCTCCCCAGGTGACCTCACCTGAGGGGGACACCCCTCGATTTGGGACCACCTTGACCCTTCCATCCACATCCCATGGTGACCCTGGTGGTGACCCCAGTGGTGACACCCCCAGGTGACCTCACCTGAGGAGATGGAGGCCACCTTGGCCACCTCCTCAATTTGAGACCACCTTGACCCCTCCAGCCATGTCCTGTGGTGACCCCAGTGGTGACCCATGTGGTGACACTTCCCAAGGTGACCCCAATGGTGACCCCACACTGGTGACACCCCCAGGTGACCTCACCTGAGCAGGTGAGCGCGGCGCTGGGCGTGGTCCAGAAGAAGTTTGGCCGCCTGGACCTGGCCGTGAACTGCGCCGGCATCGGCATCGCCGTCAAGACATACAACAGCAAGAAGGACAAAGTGCACGACCTGGAGGACTTCCAGAGGGTCATCAACGTCAGTGGGGAGCTCGGGGTGGGATGGGGGGTCTGGGGTCAGTGGGGTGGGTGAGGGGGGTCTGGGGTCAGTGGGGTGGGTGAGGGGGGTCTGGGGTCAGCGGGGTGGGCGACCTGGGCAGTGAGGAGGGTCTCTGGTCAGTGGTGTGGATGACCTGGTCAATGGTTGGATGATCAATGGCAAGTATGACCTGGTCAATGGTGTGGATGACCTGGTCAATGGGTGGGTGACCTGGTCAGTGAGGGGATGACCTGGACAATGTGTAGATGACTTGATCAATGGCACAGATGACCTGGTCAGTGAGGGGATGACCTGGTGAATGGGGTAGATGACCTGGTCAATGTGTGGATGATCAATGGTGGATGACCTCATCAATGGATGGATGATCAATGGGTGGATGACCTGGTCAGTGGCATGCATGACCTGGTCAGTGAGGGAGGTCTCTGGTCAATGGTGTGGATGATCTGGTCAATGGGTAGATGGTCAATGGCGTGGATGATCTGGTCAATGGTGTGGAGGATCTGGTCAGTGGGTGACTGACCTGGTCAGTGAGGGGGGTCTCTGGTCAATGGGGTGGATGAGGGGGGTCTCTGGTCAGTGGGGTGGACGACCTGGTCAATGAGGGAGGTCTCTGGTCAGTGGGGTGGATGACCTGCTCCAATGGATGACCTGGTCAATAGATGGATGACCTGGTCAGTGAGGGAGGTCTCTGGTCAATGGTGTGGATGATCTGGTCAATGAGTGGATGACCTGGTCAATGGCATGGATGCTCAATGGCATGGATGGTCAGTGGGTGAATCACCTCATCAATGGCATGGATGACCTGGTCAGTGCGGTGGATGATCAATGGTGTGGATGACCTGGTCAATGGCATGGATGGTCAATGGCATGGATGGTCAATGGGTGGATGACCTGGTCAATGGCATGGATGACCAATGTGTAGATGACCTCATCAGTGGCGTAGATGATCCATGGGTGGATGATCAATGGTGTGGATGACCTCATCAATGGCGTAGATGATCTGTAGGTGGATGACCTGATAAATGGCGTGCATGATCAATGGCTTGGCCCTGATCAATGGCTTGGCCCTCATCAATGCCATACCTGTAGATGTGTGACCTCGGGGCGTTCCCACCACAACACCCGGAGCTGTGTGGGGTCACCACCAGGGTTTGGTGCCCCCCACAAGCCCCCCTCCCCAAAGCCCCCTCCCCAAATGCAGGTGAACCTGGTGGGCACCTTCAACGTGATCCGCCTGAGCGCGCAGCTCATGAGCCACAACAAGCCGGACGCCGATGGCCACCGCGGCCTCGTGGTCAACACGGCCAGCGTGGCCGCCTTCGAGGGACAGGTGAGCGACCCTGGGGGCCACCGGGGGTCAGGGAACCTTCCAGAAACACCACAGCACCCACACTATTATTATTGCAGGAATAATTCCAATATTGCAGATGGGACGTGCCTGAGCTCGTAGGGCCCTTGGTGCTTGACCAAAATTTGGCAAATGTGGTGATTTCACCCCAAAAACGCTTTTGGCCAGCTGGATTTGTGGTGTTTCACCCCAAAAATGCTTTTGGCTGGTGGATGTGTGGTGTTAAACGGTAATATATTAACTTCTAGTGATTGGAGAAGAGTAACATGAGTATGGTAATATTTATATTATATTATATTATATTACATTATATTATATCATATTATATTATATATGTTATATTACATTATATTACATTACATTGCATTATATTATATAATATATAAAAAGTAAATATATAATTTAATTATTATAATTACATTATATAATAATTATTATATAATTAAATATATAATATGTACTTGTATATTATAACAATATTATAATATATAATATATTATATATAATATAGATAATATATATGATAATAGATATAGTATACAGAATATTGTAACATTTATATAATTATATCACATTTAATTATTATATAATTATTC
Source organism: Ammospiza caudacuta (assembly GCF_027887145.1). Classification (NCBI taxonomy): domain Eukaryota; kingdom Metazoa; phylum Chordata; class Aves; order Passeriformes; family Passerellidae; genus Ammospiza; species Ammospiza caudacuta. The sequence goes on along the minus strand of NC_080624.1, from coordinate 3,129,520 downwards.
TATTACATTATATCACTATATATTATATAACATAACAAAATAATACATATAGTGCAATGCAATATATAATATAATGTAATGTAATATAATATAATATAATATGATATATAATGCATCTATATTATATATATATATATATATATATATAAAAATTTATTTATATATATATATATATATATATATATATATAAAATATATAAAATATATAAAATACATATATATATGAGCTGACACCGCTGAGCAGGGAAAAGGAACTAAAAATAAAAATCCAACCCCACAACTCCAATTTCACTCCCCACAGGTCGGCCAAGCCGCCTACTCGGCCTCCAAGGGCGGCATCGTGGGCATGACCCTGCCCATCGCCCGCGACCTGGCACCGCTGGGCATCCGCGTGGTCACCATCGCGCCAGGTGGGGACACCTGGGACACCTGGGGACACTTGGGGACACCTGGGGACACTTCCTGGGGACTCCTGGGGACACCTCCTGGGGACACCTGGGGACACCTCCTGGGGACACCTGGGGACACTTGGGGACACCTGGGGACACCTCCTGGGGACACTTGGGGTCACCTGGGACACCTGAGGACATCTCCTAGGGACACCTGGGGACACCTCTTGGGGACACCTGTGGACACGTGGGGACATTTGGGATACCTCATGGGGACACCCCTGGGGACACCTGGGGACTCCTGGGGACACCTGGGACACTTGGGGACACCTGGGGACACTTGGGGACACCTCCTGGGGACACCTGGGGACACCTGGCACACCTGAGGACATCTCCTAGGGACACCTGGGGACACCTGGGACACCTGGGGACACTTGGGATACCTCCTGGGGACACACCTGGGGACACCTGGGGACACTTGGGGACACCTCCTGGGGACACTTCCTGGGGACACCTGGCACACCTGGGGACACCTCCTGGGGACACCCCTGGGGACAACTGGGGACACCTGGGACACTTGGGGACACCTCCTAGGGACACCTGGGGACACACTTGGGGACACCTGAGGACATCTCCTAGGGACACCTGGGGACACACCTGGGGACACCTTGGGACACCTGGGGACACTTGGGACAGCTCCTGGGGACACCGGGGGACACCTGGGGACACCTCCTGGGGACACCTGGGGACACACCTGGGGACACCTGGGGACACTTGGGGACACCTGGGACACCTGAGGACACCTGGGGACACTTGGGATACCTCCTGGGGACAAATGGGGACACCTGGGACACTTGAGGACACCTGGGGACACCTGGGACACTTGGGGACACTTCCTGGGGACACCTGGGGACACACCTGGGGACACTTGGGGACACCTGGGGACACCTCCTGGGGACACCTCCTGGGGCCACCTGGGGCCACCTGGGGACACCTCCTGGGGACACCTGGGGACACCTCCTGGGGACACCTGAGGGAAGGGAGGGCAAGGGGAGCTCGGTTCAATGGGTGTTTTCTACAATATTCATTTGAATATTTGCCCAAAAAGTAAAATATAAAAAATAAAATAAAATAAAAAGTAGATAAAAAATGTAACCAAAAAAAAATCAAATAAATAAATAAATAAATAAATAAATAAAAGAAAAAATAAATAAAATATACAATAAATAAAAGAAAAATTTTAAAAATAAAAAATTAAATAATAAATAAAAGTTTAATAAAATGAAACTAAAATAAAATTAAAAATACAAATAAATAAATAAAATTAAAATAAATAAAAGAAACAAAATAATAAATAAAAGAAAAAATTAATAATAGAAAATGAATAAATATAAATAAATAAAAACTAAATAAATGAAATAAAAATAATAAAGAAATAAAATAAATAAATTAAATATATATAAATTAAATAATAAATAAATAAAATAAAGAAATAAAACAAAAATAAATAAAAAGAAATAAAAGAAATAAAATAATAAATAAAAGAAAAATTTTAAATTTAAAAAATAAAAAATAAATAAAAGAAAAATAAATAGCATAAATAAAATAAAAAATAACTAAAAAATAAATAACATAAATGAAACAAAATTTAAAAATGAATCTATTAAAAAAGAAATAAAGTAAATAAAATAAAGAAATAAATTTAAAAAATTAAATTTAAAAAGCATAAATAAAATAAAATAATAACTAAAAAATAAATAACATAAATAAAATAAAATTTTACATAATTAGAATAAAAAATAAATTCAAGAAAAAATTAAATAGCATACAATAGTAAATTAAATAAATAAAACAAATTTAAAAATAAATTAAAAAATAATATAGTAAATAAAATGTAAAAATAAATAAAATAAAGTAAAATAAAATAAAATAAAAATAAATAAAATGAAAAATAACTGAAAAAATACATAACATAAATAAAATGAAAAAATGCCTAGAATAGAAAGAAATTAAATAAAATAAAAAAATATAATTAAATAATAAATAATAAATTAATGTTTTATTAAAGAAATAAAATTAAATAAAAAACTTAAAAATCAAGTAAAATAAACTAAAATAAAAATAAATTAAAATAAATAAAATATCCTTTTTTGCCCCTTTCCAGGGCTGTTCTCCACCCCTCTCCTGGCCGGGCTCCCCGAGAAGGTTCGGCGCTTCCTGGGCCAGCAGGTGCCGTTCCCGTCCCGCCTCGGGGACCCCGCCGAGTTCGCGCACCTGGTGCAGGCCCTGGCCGAGAACCCCATGGTCAACGGCGAGGTGGTGAGGCTGGACGGGGCGCTCAGGATGCAGCCCTGAGCCCCAAAACCCGGGGAACCCCAAAAATTCTTCGGGGGAACCCCAAAAATCTGGGGTGGGAGAGGTGACGGAAAGGAAGCCGCGAGGATCGACGGGGACACTCCAACGCTGTGGGGACAACGATGGGGACGCTGTGGGGACATTTTGTGCTGAGGGGACACAACCCCCCCAAAAGTGGGGACGCCAAGGATTTGGGGACACCTGAGGGGATTTGGGGACCCTAAGGAAATGGGGACATCCAAGGATTAGGGGACGCTGTGTCCTGAGGGTCCTGAGGGGACACGACCCCACCTGAGTGGACACTGAGTGGGCACAACCCCCCCACCCCCCAAAACTGGGGACACCAAGGACTTGGGGACACCCGAGGATTTGGGGACACCCTAAAATTTGGAGACCCCCAAGATTTGGGGACACTCAAGGAGGATTTGGGGACACCCAAGGAGGATTTGGGGACAAACTCCAGGATTGTGGCCATGAGGACGCTCAAACCCCTGCTCAGGTTTTGGGGGGGGTCCATCCTGAGCCCCCCCCTCAATTTGGGGACTCCCCCTCCCCCGCATCAATAAAGCGCGTTCGCCCACGCGGCCTCCCAGCCCTGCGGTGCCCCGCCTCCTGTCTATCCCTATTGGTTAGTGCTGCTGTCAATCATAGCACAGCCAGATGTGGTTGGTCCGTGACGGGAACCTCCCAAGCGCTGAAGTCGCCGCTGATTAGATGAGGGCGGGGCTTGTCGCGTCTCTGCGCTCGCTGATTGGATGAATTACCTGTCAATACGGCGGAGTGACGGGTAGGCGGGCTCGGCGCTGATTGGTCAGAGAGGAACTTCCGGCGGAGGCAACTCGTGAGGGGACCGGGACCGGCGGCGGCGCCGGGAGCAGAACCGGGAACGGGAAACGCGAGCGGGATCGGGAAACCGCAGCCATGAACATCCGGAACGCGCGGGTGGGCGGCCCGGGACGGGCAGGGGAGCTCGGCCTGGGAGAACCGGGCACCGGGGAGGGATCTGCCGGTGATACCGGGCCGTGGCGGGAGGCCTGAGGGGAACGCCGGGATTGAGGAGCGGTACCGGGCCCTGAGTGGGCTCTGAGGAGATCCCGGTACCGTTTGGCGGCTCTGAGGTGGATCCGCGCTCGGAGGGGGCTCTGAGAGCCCCTCCCGGTATTGGGGAGCACCGGGGCCGGTTCTGGGCTCACTCCCACGGTTCTTCTCCGGTTGTTCCCGGTAGCCCGAGGACCTGATGAACATGCAGCACTGCAACCTGCTCTGCCTGCCCGAGAACTACCAGATGAAATATTATTTCTACCACGGCCTCTCGTGGCCTCAGGTGTGGCTCTGGGTCCGCCCCGGGATTACCGGAATTACCGGGATTTAACCCTTTCTCTCCCGAATTTAACCCCTCCCGGTGCCCCTCGGTCTCCTCTAGAACACCTGGATCCTGAATTTCACACCTGGGGCCCTGAATTTTCACCTCTGGATTCCCTTCCCAGCACACCTGGAACCCCTCAGGGTCACCTGGACACCCCCAGGGTCACCTGGACCCCCCAGGAAGCCCCCAGGGACCCCCTGGAACCCCTCAGAATCACCTGGACACCCTCAGGACCCCCAGGAATCCCCCCAGGACCCCCTGGAATCCCCACCAGGGTCACCTGGACCCCCCAGGACCCCCAGGAATCCCCCAAGGATCACCTGGAACCCCTCCCCAGCACACCTGAGCCCCCTCAGGGTCACCTGGACCCCCTCAGGACCCCCGGGGATCCTCTGGATCCCCTTCCCAGCACACCTGAGCCCTCAGGGTCACCTGAAATCCCCCTCAGGGTCACCTGGACCCCCAGAAATCCCCCCCAGGACCCCCTGGATCCCTTCAGGGTCACCTGGACCCCCTCAGGGACCCCCTGGAATCTCCTCAGGGTCACTTGGCTCTCCCCATGCACACCTGACAGCCCCAGGGACACCTGGAATCCCCTCAGAGAGCCCCGGACCTCCCACACCTTTCAATCCCCCCAGGCACACCTGGAATTCCTCCTCGGGACCCCCTGGAATCCCCCTCCCCCCCCCCGAGGGTCACCTGGAATCCTCCCCAGGCACACCTGACCCCCCCTCCCGAACACACCTGGATTTTCCCCCTGGAATCCCCCCCAAGGTCACTTGGCTCCCCCCCCAGGCACACCTGGCCCCCCCCAGGGTCACCTGGAATCCCCCCAGGGACCCCAGGATTTGTCCCCTCAGGGACCCCCGGATCACCTCCCCCAGGCCTACCTGGCACCCCCACACCTGTCCCCGCCAGGGTCACCTGGAGTTCCCTGCAGGGACCCCCTGGAATCCCCCCCAGGGTCACCTGGATCCCCTCCCCCAGGCACACCTGACCCCCCCCTCCCAAGCCCACCTGGTTCCCCCCCGGGGACCCCTGGAATCCTCCCCCCATTGTCACCTGTGCCATTGTCACCTGTCCCCTACTGTCACCTGTCTCTCCCATTGTCACCTGTCCCATTCTCACCTATCCCCCATTGTCACCTGTGCCACTGTCCCCTGTCCCATTGTCCCCTGTCCCCATTGTCCCCTGTCCCATTGTCCCATTGTCACCTGTTCCATTGTCACCTGTCCCATGGTCACCTGTCCATTGTCACCTGTGCCACCCGTCCCACCTGTGTCCCCTGTCCCATTGTCACCTGTCCCTCCATTGTCCCACTGTCACCTGTCCCATTGTCACCTGTCCCCCGTGCCATTGTCACCTGTCCCCCATTGTCACCTGTCCCCCATTGTCACCTGTCCCTCATTGTCCCGTCCCATTGTCACCTGTGTCACCTGTCTCCCATTGTCACCTGTCCCACTGTCACCAGTCTCACCTGTCCCCTGTGCCATTGTCCTCTGTCCCCATTGTCCCCTGTCCCATTGTCACCTGTCTCAGTCTCACCTGTCCCCATTGTCAGCTGTGCCATTGTCACCTGTCTCCCATTGTGCCCTGTCCCATTGTCACCTGTCCCATTGTCACCTGTGTCACCTGTCCCCATTGTCACCTGTGTCACCTCTCCCATTGTCCCATGTCCCCCCATTGTCACCTGTTCCATTGTCCTGTGTCCCATTGTCACCTGTCCCACTGTCACCTGTCCCCCCATTGTCACCTGTTCCACTGTCACCTGTGTCACCTGTCCCCCCCATTGTCCCATGTCCCCCATTGTCACCTCTCACATTGCCACCTGTCCTATTGTCACCTGTCTCCCCCCATGTCACCTGTCCATTGTCACCTGTCCATTGTCACTGGTCCCACTGTCACCTGTACATTGTCACCGGTCCCATTGTCACCTGTGTCCCCTGTGCCATTGTCCCCTGTCCCATTGTCACCTGTGCCACTGTCCCCTGTCCCAGCTGTCGTACATCGCCGAGGACGAGAATGGGAAGATCGTCGGATACGTCCTGGCCAAGATGTGAGTGTGGGACCCCCCCCAAAACGTGGGACCCCCCTCCCCCCCAATTTCTGCCCCTTTTGGGGGTCCCCAGGTGGATCTGGGGGGGTTTGGGGGTCCCCTGGGGGGATTTGGGGATCCCCAAGTGGATTTGAGGGGATTTGGGGGGTCCCTGGGGGGATTTGGGGATCCCCAGGTGGATCTGAGGGGATTTGGGGGGTCCCTGGGGGGATTTGGGGGTCCCCAGGTGGATCTGAGGGGATTTGGGGGGTCCCTGGGGGGATTTGGGGGTCCCCAGGTGGATCTGAGGGGATTTGGGGGGTCCCTGGGGGGATTTGGGGGTCCCCAGGTGGATTTGCGGGGTGCTCGGGGGGGATTTGGGGGTCCGCAGGTGGATTTGGGGGGATTTGGGGGGTCCCTGGGGGGATTTGGGGATCCCCAGGTGGATTTGGGCGGGGTTGGGGATCCCCAGGTGGATTTGAGGGGATCTGGGGCGTCCTCGGGGGGATTTGGGGGTCCCCAGGAGGATTTGGGGGGGTCTCACCCCTGTGACCCCCCCCATGTTCCCATAGGGAGGAGGACCCCGATGATGTCCCCCATGGTCACATCACGTCCCTGGTGAGTGGGGAGGGGCTCTGGGGGAGTTTGGGGGGGTTTGGGGGAGTTTGGGGGGCTCCTGGGGGGTCCTAGAGGGGTTTGGGGGGGTCCTGGAGGGATTTTGGGGTCACCTGAGGGTTTGAGGGGCTCCTGGAATGGGTTTGGGGGGCTCTTGGAGGGGTCCTGGGATGGTTTTGGGGGGTTCCTTGAGGGGTCTTGTGGGGTTTTTGGGTTCCTGTGGGTGTTTTTGGGGTCCCCTGGTGGTTTTTGGGGTGTCCCATCCAATTTTTGGGGTTTTTTGGGCTGTCCTGTTCCATTTTTGGGGTTTCCCATCCCATTTTTGGGTTATTTTTGGGTTATTTTTGGGTTATATTTTCCCACCCCGTTTTTGGGTTCCTGTGGGGGTTTTGGGGTTCTGTGGGGTTTTTGGGGTGTCCCACCCTATTTTTGGGGTGCCACACCCCATTTTTGGGGTGTCTCACCCCATTTTTTGGGGTCCCCAGGCGGTGAAGCGCTCGCACCGGCGCCTGGGGCTGGCACAGAAGCTGATGGACCAGGCCAGCCGGGCCATGATCGAGAACTTCAACGCCAAATACGTGTCCCTGCACGTCCGCAAGAGGTGGGACCCCAAAAACTCCTCAAGGAACCCTCCCAAACCCTCAGGTGACCCCAAAACTCCCCCTAAGTTCTCTAAGAAACCTTCAGGTGACCCCAAAACACCTCAAAGAACCTTCCCAAACCCTCAGGTGACCCCAAAACTCCTCAAGGAACCTTCAAGGAACCTTCAGGTGACCCCAAAACCCTCAAAGAACCCTGAGGTGACTCCAAAACTCTTCAAGGAACCTTCAAGAAATTCTATGGTGACCCCAAAACTCCTCAAGGAACCCTCCCAAACCCTCAGGTGACCCCAAAACTCCCCCTAAGTTCTCTAAGAAACCTTCAGGTGACCCCAAAACACCTCAAAGAACCTTCCCAAACCCTCAGGTGACCCCAAAACTCCTCAAGGAACCTTCAAGGAACCTTCAGGTGACCCCAAAACCCTCAAAGAACCCTGAGGTGACTCCAAAACTCTTCAAGGAACCTTCAAGAAATTCTATGGTGACCCCAAAACTCCTCAAGGAACCCTCCCAAACCCTCAGGTGACCCCAAAACCCCTCAAGGAACCTTCAAGGAACCCTCAGGTGATCATGAAATCCCTCCAGGAACTTTCCCAAACCCTCAGGTGACCCCAAAAACTCTCAAAGAACTCTCAGGTGACCCCAAAAACTCTCAAAGAACCCTCAAGAAACCCTCAGGTGACCTCAGAACCCTTCAAGGAACCTTCAAGGAAACCTCAGGTGACCCCAAAATGCTTTAAGAAACTTTCAGGACCCCAAAACCGCTCCAGGAAACCCTCAAGTGACCCCAAAACCCCTCCCACACACTCAGGTCACCCCAAAACTCGCAAGGAACCTTCAAAGAACCCTCAGGTGACCCCAAAACCCCTCCCACACACTCAGGTTACCCCAAAACCCCTCAAGGAACCTTCCCAAAACTTCAGGCGACCCCAAAACTCGCAAGGAACCTTCAAGGAACCCTCAGGTGACCCCAAAACCCCTCCAGGAACCCTCAGGTGACCCCAAAACCCCTCGAGGAACCTTCAAGGAACCCTCAGGTGACCCCAAAACCCCTCCAGGAACCCTCAGGTGACCCCAAAACCCCTCCAGGAACCTTCAAGGAACCCTCAGGTGAACACGAAATCCTTCCAGGAACCTTCCCAAACCCTCAGGTGACCCTCCAGGAACCCTCAGGTGACCCCAAAACGCTCAAGGAACTCTACCAAACCCTCAGGTGACCCCAAAACTCCTCCAGGACCCCTCCCAAACCCTCAGGTGACCCCAAAAAGACGTCAAGGAACCCTGAGGTGACCCCAAAATAATCTCACCCCGTTTTTCCTTGGCAGTAACCGGGCAGCGCTGCACCTCTACTCCAACACCCTCAACTTCCAGTGAGTCTGGGGGGGCTTGGGGGAAATCTGGGGGATTTTGGGGGGTCTGGGGAAGGTTTTGGGGGGGCTTTGGGGGGGGTTCCCCCATTTGTGACCCCCCAATTTCGCCCCAGGATCAGCGAGGTGGAGCCCAAGTACTACGCGGACGGCGAGGACGCCTACGCCATGAAACGGGACCTGAGCCAGATGGCAGAGGAGGTGCAGCCCCCCCAAAAACCCGGGCACCCCAAAAAAACCATCCCCATCCTCACCTGGGAACCCCAAAATCCTCCCCACCCTGGGACCCCCAAAATCCTCCCCACCCTGGGGCACCCCAAAAACCTTACCCTGGGCACCCCAAAAACCTTACCATGGGACCCCAAAAAACTCCTCATTAACCCCCCGGGACCCCAAAAAACTCACCTTGGGACCCCCAAAATCCTCCCCAACCCTGGGACCCCCAAAAAACTCCTCATTAACCCCCTGGGACCCCCAAAACCTCCTCATTAACCCCTGGGACCCCAAAAAACTCACCTTGGGACCCCCCAAAATCATCCCCACCCTGGGACCCCCAAAATCCTCCCCACCCTGGGACCCCCAAAAACCTTACCCTGGGACCCCCAAAAAACTCCTCATTAACCCCCCGGGACCCCAAAAAACTCACCCTGGGACCCCCAAAAAACTCTTCATTAACCCCCTGGGACCCCAAAAAACTCAACCTGGGACCCCCAAAATCCTCCCCACTCTGGGACCCCCAAAATCCTCCCCACCCTGGGACCCCCAAAAAACTCCTCATTAACCACCCGGGACCCCCAAAAAACTCAACCTGGGACCCCCAAAATCCTCCCCACCCTGGGACCCCCAAAAACCTTACCCTGGGACCCCCAAAAAACTCCTCATGAACCCCCCGGGACCCCAAAAAAACCCTGGGAACCCCAAAATCCTCCCCACCCTGGGACCCCCAAAATCCTCTCCAACCCCATCCTGGAACCCCAAAAAGTCCTCATGAACCCCTTGGGACCCCCCAAAAAATCCCCCTCTCCACCTGGGAACCCCAAAAAAATCTCTTCATTCCCACCCTGGGAACCCCCAAATTCTCTCCAAACCTGGGAACCCCAAAAAACCTCTCCAACCTCTCCTGGGAACCCCAGAATCTCACCCTGGGAACCCCAAAATCCTCTCCAACCCCTTCTGGGACCCCCAAAATCCTCCCCAACCCTGGGACCCCCCAAAAACCTTACCCTGGGACCCCCCAAAAAACTCCTCATTAACCCCCCGGGACCCCAAAAAACTCACCCTGGGACCCCCAAAATCCTCCCCACCCCAGGACCCCCAAAAAACTCCTCATTAACCCCCGGGACCCCAAAAACCTTACCCTGGGACCCCCAAAATCCTCCCCACCCTGGGACCCCCAAAATCCTCTCCAACCCCATCCTGGAACCCCAAAAAGTCCTCATGAACCCCTTGGGACCCCCCAAAAAATCCCCCTCTCCACCTGGGAACCCCAAAAAAATCTCCTCATTCCCACCCTGGGAACCCCAAAATTCTCCCCAACCCTGGGAACCCCAAAAAACCTCTCCAACCTCTCCTGGGAACCCCAGAATCTCACCCTGGGAACCCCAAAATCCTCTCCAACCCCTTCTGGGACCCCCCAAAACCTCCCCATCCCTGGGAACCCCAAAAATTTTCCTCATGAACCCCCTGGGACCCCCAAAAATCCTCCTCACCCCTCCTACCCCCAAAAACATCCCCAACACTGGGACCCCCAAACCCCTCCCCATCCTCCTGGGACCCCCCCAAAACTCTCCCTCCTCCTTTGGGACCCCCAAAAAAATCCACATTCCCACCTGGGAACCCCAAAACCCTCCTGAGGGGCTCCCACTCACCCTGGGACCCCCAAAAATCTCCCCAACCCCACCCTGGGACCCCCAAAAATCCTCTTGGGGGAGCTTCTACCCACCCCGGGGCCCCCCTAAAACCTCCCCATTCCCAGTGGCACCCCCAAAATCCCTCCTGGGGGTCTTCCAGGGACCCCAAAAAACCCTGCTGGGGGGCTTCTAGGACCCCCAAAAACGTCTCCATCCCTCCCCAACCCCACTGGGACCCCCAAAACCTCCCCACTTCACCTGGGACCCCCAAACATCCTCCTGGGGGAGCTTCTACCCACCTTGAGACCCCCCAAAATCCTCTCCATTCCCACCTGGGACCCCCAAAAACCATCCTGAGGGGCTTCCACTCACCTTGGGACCCCCCAGAAATCTCCCCAAACCCCACTGGGACCCCAAAAACCCTCCTGGGTGGTTTCTACCCACCCCGAGACCCCCAAAAACCCTCCCCATAACCCCTGGGACCCCCAAAATCCCTCTCCACTCACTCTGGGACCCCCAAAACCTCTCAACTCACTCTGGGACCCCGAGAAACCTCCCCATTTCACCTGGGACCCCCCAAAACCTCATCCTGGGACCCCCCAAATCCTCCCCATTTCACCTGGGACCCCCAAAAATTCTTCTCACCCTTGGGACCCTGAAAATTGTCCCCAACCCTGGGACCCCCAAAATCCTCTCCAACCCCACCTTGGGACCCTCAAAAACCTCACCCTGGGACCCCCAAAAACCTCCCCATTTCACTTAGGACCCCCAAAATCCCCCCTGGGACTCCCAAAACCCCTCTCCACCCCCTCTGGGACCCCCAAAATCCCCCCTGGGACCCCCAAAACCCCCCTGGGACCGCCAAAAAACCCTCCTGGGGGGATCCCACTCACCTTGGGACCCCCAAAACCCCTCTCCACCCTCACTGGGACCCCCAAAATCCCTCCTGGGACCCCCAAAATCCCCCCTGGGACCCCCAAAACCCCTCTCCACCCCCACTGGGACCCCCAGAATCCCCCCTGGGACCGTCAAAAAACCCTCCTGGGGGGATCCCACTCACCTTGGGACGCCCAAAATCCCCCCTGGGACCCCCAAAACCCCTCTCCACCCTCACTGGGACCCCCAAAATCCCCCCTGGGACCCCCAAACCCCCTCCCCATTATAACCCCCCCCTGTGTTTTCCCCCCGCAGCTGAGGAAGCAGCTGGAGCAGAAGGAGCGGGGGCGCCCCCCGGCCCCCACGGAGCCCCCCCGAGCTGGGGATGGGCTCTGCGGCTCGGGGGGGACCCCCACGACCCCCCCCACGCCGGGGGGACCCCCCCAGAGCCACCAGGAGGACGGGGGGGGGGACAGCAAGGACCTGAGCGAGGTCAGCGAGACCACCGAGAGCACGGACGTGAAGGACAGCTCGGAGGCGTCGGACTCGGCCTCGTAGGGACCCCAAAAATCAGTGGGGGCGCCCCCAAATCATTTGGGGCACCCCCAAAATTCCTGGGAGCACCCCAAAAAATACCTGGGAGCCTCTGGAAAAAAATCTCTGGGAGTTTCCCCAAAAAATCTCTGGGCCCCTCGGAACAACCCCAAAATCTCTGGGAGTCTGCACAAAATCTCTGGGACCCCTGGGAGCTCCCCAAAAATTCCCCAGAAGCCCCCCCCCCCCCCCCCCCAAAAAAAATTTCTGGGACCCCACTCAAAAATTCTCTGGGAGCCCCCCCAAAAATCTCTGGGACCCCCCCTAAAAGAATCCCCTGGAGCTCCCCCAAAAATCTCTGGGAGGTCCCCCAAAAAATCCCAGGGAGCGCCCCCAAAAAAACTGTGGGACCCCCGGGAGCCCTCCCAAAAATTTCTGGGAGCCCCCCAAAAAAAATCTCTGGGAGCCCCCCAAATCTCTGGGATTCTGGGACCCCCAGGAATCCCCCCAAAAAGATCTCTGGGACCCCTGGGAACCACCCCAAAATCTCTGGGAGCCCCCCCAAAAAAACCTTGGGAGGCCCCCCAAAAAAATGGCTGGGACCCCCGGGAGCCCCCTCAAAAATCCCCTGGGGGGCACCACTAAAAAGTCTCTGGGACCCCTCCCCAAAAAAATCTTTGGGGGCTCCCCCATAATCTCTAGGGAATGCCCCCAAAAACTCTCATGGGACCCCCAGGACCCTCCCAAAAATCCCTGGGAGCCCCCCCAAAATGTCTGGGACCTCCGGGAGCCCCCCGAAACCCCCTCGGTGCTGGGGGGGCATTAAAGCCCCTCCGTCCCCAGGCTCGGCTCTGTTTTTGGGGGGGCTCGGGGATTTTTGGGGGTTCGCGACCCCTCCCCAAAGGGTTAAAGCGGGGGTGGGCGGGGCTTGGGTTGGCCACGCCCCTGATGGTAAGGGTGTTGCGATTGGGGCGTGGCTTATGCAGATTTGCCGCCCGCTGATTGGTGGAGGCGCGCGGTTGTGGCGCCCCCTGGCGGGAGGGCGGGGAGGGGCAGGCGGTGCTCGTGGGGCGGGCGGGGAACGGGAACGGGAACGGGATTGGGACTGGAGAGAGGCTGGAGCACCGGGAACGGGATTGGGAGCGGAGCCAGGCTGGGGCAGCGGGAACGGGGCCAGGAACGGGAACGGGACCGGAGCGAGGCTGGGGAAGCAGGAACGGGACCGGAGAGAGGCCAGGAGAGCGGGGACGGGACCGGAGCCAGGCTGGGACAGCAGGAACGGGGCCGGGATTGGGACCGGAGTGAGGTTGGGGCAGCAGGAATGGGAACGGGACCGGGATCGGGATTGGGACAGGAGCCAGGCTGGGGAAGCAGGAACGGGACCGGGACTGGAACTGGAACTGGAACCGGGACCGGAGCGAGGCTGGGACACCGGGAACGGGATCGGGATTGGGACCGGAGCCAGGCTGGGGAAGCAGGAACGGGATGGAAACGGGGGAGAAGCACCGGGACCGGGATAGAAATGAGGAGGGAAACCGGGACCGAGGGATGGAGGCACCGGGAATGGGATGGAAACCGGGAAAGCACCGGATCTGGTGGGGATGAGGGGGAAAATTCCACCACAAATTGTGGGAAATACCGGGAATGAACGACGAGGAGGAGGAGGAGGAAGAAGAGGAAGAAGGAGGAGAAGGAGGAGAAGAAGAAGGAGAAGAAAATCCCCCTGAAATCCCCCCCACACTCCCTTGTGATTCAAGGTGAAATCCCCATAAATCTGTTAAAACTTTCTCTTTATTATAATATAATTCTTCGATATAAAAAGCAAATTTTACAAGTTTTAAACCCAAAATGTACAAAAAAACCCAAACAATCAGGAAATGTTTTGTGTTCGTCCCCTTGGTGTGTGAGGGGAGGATTGAGGGGCTGATGGAGATTTAGGACCCCCAAAAAATGGGGAGGGGGATGTGAAAAGGCCTTCAAACACCCTGAGCTGTTTTGGGGGACCCCAGCCCCTCATTACCCGCAATTCTGGGGGGTTTGGGATGTGCAGCACCCCCAAATCCCCCTCCCCAAATTAAATTTTGGGGTCTCTGTGTCCCATTGGAGGCTCCTCTGTCGGGATCTCTTCAACGCCACTGCCTGGAAAAAAAGGGAAAAAAGGGAAAATTGGGGGGCATAAAATCAGCTCTGACCCCCCCAATTTACTCAGGGGAGGAATTTTGGGGTCCCCCCCCAAGTTTTGGGGGGGAAATTGGGGGGTTCTCACCATCCCCATCATCGGGGATCTCCTGCACATCCTCATCGTCATCCAGGATCACCACGCAGTCCTCGCCGCTCTCACTGGGAAATTAAAAATTTTTATTAATTGGGAGGTAAAAATTAAAAATTTTAATTCATGAGAGGGTTAAAAATTAAAATTTTTATTTGTTGGGGGGTGGAAATAGAAAATTTTTATTAATTGGAAGGTGAAAATTGAAAATTTTTGTTCATTTGGGGTGAAAATTGAAAATTTTTGTTGATGGCGTGAAAATTGAAAATCTTTATTTATGGAAAACTGAAAATTTTTGTTCATGGAAAAATGAAAGTTTTCGTTCATGGGGTCAATTTTTTTTTTATTTGGGGTGAAAATTGGAATATTTTATTTATGGGGGGGTGAAAATTGAGAATTTTTATTTATGGGGAGAAAATTTTTATTCATGAGGGGTGAAAATCGAAAATTTTCATTTATTGGGGGGTGAAAATTTTGGTTTGTGGGGGGGTGGTGAAAATTGAAGTTTTTTGTTCCTGGGGGACGAAAATGTCAAATTTGGGGTCCCCCCCTCGGGGTGCACTCACCTGTCCGGGGGTCCCTCAGGGCCCTCCCCCAGCAGGTAAAACTGGAGCGGGTTGGGCCAGAGCTCGTCCTTGATGATCTGGGGGGAAACGGAGATCAGGGGGAACTGGGAGCACTGGGAGCTGTAACTGGGAGCACTGGGAGGTGTTACTGGTGTTACTGGGAGCAGTTACTGGTGTTACTGGGAGCACTGGGAGCTGTAACTGGGAGCACTGGGAGCTGTAACTGGTGTTACTGGGAGCTGTAACTGGTGTTACTGGGAGCACTGGGAGCACTGGGAGCTGTTACTGGGAGCACTGGGAGCACTGAGAGGGGGAACTGGGAGCACTGGGAGCTGTTACTGGGAGCACTGGGAGCACTGGCAGCTGTTACTGGTGTCACTGAGAGCTGTTACTGGTGTTACTGGTGTCACTGGGAGCACTGGGAGCTGTAACTGGTGTTACTGGGAGCAGTTACTGGTGTTACTGGGAGCACTGGGAGCTGTTACTGGGAGCACTGGGAGCTGTTACTGGGAGCACTGGGGATTTTCCTGGGGGTCTCCAGCCCCTCCCCGCTCAAGGCCGCCATCTCCATTGCAGCCGCCAGGGGGCGCTCGCTCCTCCCCACCACCTCCCTACGCACGCGCAATGGGAGCTGTTACTGGGAGCACTGGGAGCTGCTACTGGGAGCACTGGGAGCTGCTACTGGGAGCACTGGGAGCTGCTACTGGGAGCACTGGGAGCTGCTACTGGGAGCACTGGGAGCTGTTACTGGGAGCACTGGGAGCTGTTACTGGTGTAACTGGGAGCACTGGGGACTTCCCCGAGGGTCTCCAGCCCCTCCCCGCTCAAAGCCGCCATCTTGGCGCAGCCGCCAGGGGGCGCTCGCTCCTCCCTGTGCATGTGCACTGGGAGCTGTTACTGGTGTTACTGGTGTTACTGGGAGCTGTTACTGGTGTTACTGGGAGCTGTTACTGGTGTCACTGGTGTCACTGGGCCCATCCCCGCCTCACCTCAGCCACCCTGTCCCCGGCGGGCGCGCTGTGATCCCCGAACCAAGCGAAGAAGCTCCGCGGGGCCGGGGGTCCCTTGTGGGGGCGGCTCCGGGGGTCCTGGCCCTGCCACCACCGGATGGGCGTCGAGTGCGACACCAGGTGACCTGAGGGGAGGGGACACCACCGAATGACGTCACTCCTGAACCCCCAAACCCCGTGGGAATTCGGGGATCCCGCTCATCGGCACCCCAAAATTCACCCGAGGGTCCCCGCACGAACTCCTTGGCCACGACGTCGTTCTGGAAATAGGGATTGACGCTGAAGAAAAAGCGGATCCGGCACCCGGGGCGGCTCTGCCCGAACTCCTCCACCTGAAAAGGCACCCCCAAATCTCAGGGGGGGGGTCACTGCACCCCAAAAGTGCCCCCCAAACCTCACTGGGGTCACTGCACCCCAAAAATCCCCCCCAAACCCCAAAAGTGCCCCCCAAACCTCATTTGGGGTGTCAATGCACCCTAAAAGTCACCCCCAAACCTCAGGGAGGGGTCACAGCACCCCAAAAGTACCCCCCAAACCCCAGGGGGGGTTCACAGCACCCCAAAATTCCCCCCCAAACTTCATGGGAGTGGTGACAGCACCCCAAAAGTGCCCCCCAAACCTCAGCACCCCAAAAGTGCCCTCCAAATCTCATTTGAGGGGGGTCACAGCACCCCAAAAGTCCCCCCAAACCCCAAAAGTGCCCCCCAGACCTCATTTGGGGTCACAGCACCCCAAAATTCCCCCTCAAACTTCATGGGAGGGGTCACAGCACCCCAAAAGTCTCCCCGAAACCTCAGGGGGGGGTCACAGCACCCCAAAAGTGCCCCCTAAACCCCAAAAGTCTCCCCCAAAGTTCATGGGAGGGGTCACAGCACCCCAAAATTCCCCCCAAACCTCACTGGGGGTCACAGCCCCCCAAAAATCCCCCCAAAATCCCCTCCGGGCACCTGCAGGCTCGTCATGTAGCTCAGCGCGTCCTCGTCGCGGTCGCTGATCATGGCCGAGAGCTGCGGGTGGTTCAGGAACTGGGCACAGAGAGGGGGTCAAGGAAACTTCTGGAACTTCCTCTGCGCCCCCCCCCGAACCCCAAAATTTTAAAGTTTTAAAAATTTTTAAATTTCGGCCCCCCCAAGGATACGGCGGTGACCCAGAAGCCGGGGATGCGCTGGATGAGGCGGTTGCGGCGCTGCAGGTGCGGCCGGCGGCGCAGGCAGAAGCGGGCGCGGAGGCGGCGGAAAGCTCGCGCGGCCTCCTCCTCCACGGCCTCCAGCTCCAGCTGCACGGCCTCCAGAGCCGCCAGGTACCTCCCCGGGCCTTCGTCCCGCTCCTCATCCTCATCATCGTCATCCTCATCCAGAGAGATCACCGCGCTCTCCTCGGTCACCGCCACCTCGGCGTTTTGCCCCACTCCACCCGTGGGTTCCAGGTTCTCCGCGGGTTCCTCGTCCTCCACGCCGCCTTTCCGCTCTCTGTCCCACCTCTGAGCCCTCCCTGCCTCTTCTCTGGTGGCTTCCAAGCTGCTCTCCGGGTTTCTCGGCCTGGGTCTCGCCGGGGTTTTGGCCTTGCGCCTGTTGGTGCTTTTCTTCTCCTCCACGCTGCCCGGGGTTTTGGGGGTGCTCTCCTCCAAGCCCCCCTTGCTCCTTCTGCCCTGCTCCAAGCAGCGAGTGACGGCCGTCTCCAGGCTCCCTCTGCGACCATTGGTGGTCCCAAGGTTCCCTGTGAGCTCCCTGGGGGTCTCCAGACCATCCTGGGCTTCCCTGGGGGTCTCCAAACTTCCTTTGGATTCTGTGGGAGTCTCCAGGACATCGTTGTTCTTCTCCAAGGAGTGTGGGGCAGCAATTTCCAGTTCCTCTCTGGTGGTTTCCATCCCCTTTTTGACCTCTCTGGTGGTCTCCAAACCCCCTTTTTCCTCCTCTGAGCAGTCGCTCCTTGCGTTCTCCAGGATCCCTTTGCATCCGTTGATGGTCTCCAGCTCCCCCTTAGCCTCCTCGGTGGTCGTGACCTCTCCGGTGACTTTCCCGGGGGTCTCCATTCCCTTCTCGGGGGTCTCCAGCCCTTCCCCGGTCACAGCCGCCATTTCCGTGCAGCCGCCAGGGGGCGCTCGCTCGTCCCCGTCCCCGCCGCTGCCTCCCCGCGCATGCCCAGACCCGTCACCCCGCGCGCGCGCGCTGCGGCCCTCACCACGACCTCCGGCGGGGGTGGGGGAACGCGCCGTCTCCTCCCCGCTGTTAACGGCGGCGGCGGCGGAGCCCGTCCCGGTGGGCTCATCCAGACGGCGGAGCTTGGCCGGGGACGGTCGTTCTGTCCCGGCCCCGGCCCCGCTCATGGCGGCGGCTCCGGCGCCCGCCACAGGCCGAAAAAGCGCGCGCGCCGCCGCCGCCGCCGCCGCCGAGGCCCCGCCCACCCCGCGCGTCACTCTCGCGCTGCCCCCAATTGGACGGTTGCCATGGCGACGCCCGTCACGCGGGGCGGGCGGGAAATGAGCGGCCAATGGGAGCGCGCTGCTTTGGCGGGCTCCGGGCAGCGCGGTGGGCGGGGCCGGGGAGGTGCGTGCGCTCATGCGCAGCGCGAGGAGCGCACGTGCGGGCGGCGCGAGAGCCGCGGCCGTGAGGGGAGAGACTCCGCCCTCTTCCCGCCATGAGGGGTTGAGGGAGCGGGAGGGCGGAGGGACCCTCCACACTGTCACCTGAGGGATTGGGACCCTCTCTCAGGGGCTGAGGGAGTGGGAGGGCAGTGGGAGGGCGGTGGGACCCTCCCGGAGGGGACGGGTTCCCTTCCACGCTGTCACCTGGGACCCTCCCTGAGGGGCTGAGGGGACGTGAGGGCGGCAGGACCCTCCCGGAGGGGACAGGATTTCTCCTCAGTGAGTATAGAGGGACTGGGACCCTCTCTCAGGGGCTGAGGGATTGGGACCCTCCCTCAGAGGCTGAGGGACCGCGAGGGCGGTGGGACCCTCCTGGAGGGGACAGGGTCTCCATTTCTCCTCAGTGACTATAGAGGGGCTGGGACCCCCCCATGTCACCTGAGGGACCGGGACCCTCCCTCAAGAGCTGAGGGAACGTGAAGGCAGCAGGATGCCTCTGGAGGGGACAGGATTTCCATTTCTCCTCAGTGAGTACAGTGAGGCTGGGACTCCCACACTGTCACCTGAGGGGCTGGGACCCTCCCTCAGGGGCTGAGGGACCGTGAGGGCGGGCAGGACCCCTCCGGAGGGGACAGGGTCTCCATTTCTCCTCAGTGAGTATAGAGGGGCTGGGACCCCCTCCAGTGTAACCTGAAGGACTGGGAACCCCCCTCAGGCGGCTGAGGGACAGCGGGGGCGGGCAGGGCCCTCCAGACGGGACAGGATTTTAATTTCTCCTTAGTGAATATAGAGGGGCTGGGACCCCCTCCAGTGTAACCTGAGGGACTCAGGGGCTGAGGGAGCGTGAGGGTGGCGGGACCCTCCCGGAGGGGACAGGATTTCCATTTCTCCTCAGTGAGTATAGAGAGGCTGGGACCCCTCCTAATGTCACCTGAGGGACTGAGACCCTCCCTCCAGGGGCTGAGGGACGGCAGGGACGGGCAGGACCCTTTTTCCTCCCTTCTCAGTGAATATAGAGGGGCTGGGACCCTTCAATGCCACCTGAGGGACTGGGACCCTCCTGTGGTCACTTCAGAGGGGCTGCCCCCCTCCGCCATTACCCAAGTGGCTGAGGGCCTGTGGGTGCTGCTGGCCCCCTCACTGAGGGGCTGGGACCCCCTCACGATGTCACCCAAAGGACTGAGGGGCTGCAAGAGGAGCAGAACATCCGGAGATGACAAGAAACCCCCACAGTGAGTGCAGAGGGGCTGGGACACACCCTGAGGGGAGGAGGACGCCATAGGGGATGGCATCTCCCCCACAGTGAGCCCTAAGGGACTGGGACACCCCCCCCCCCCCCCCCCAGTGACTTCAGAATGGCTGTGTCATCCCCTCCACACCTGAGGGGACAGGAGGGACAGGACTACCATCCACCACTGATCCACCACTGGCCACCTACAGGAGGCTCAGAACCCCCATGGCTGCTGCCAGGACCCTCAAGACCCCTCAAGTGCCTCCAAGGAGCCTTAGGACCCCTCCATAGGGGGCTCAGGATCCCCACCCCAGCAGCTCCCAGTACACCCAGGACCCCGCAAGTGCCTCCAAGGGGCTTTAGGACCACTCCCCACTTTATCCTAGGGGGCTCAGGACCTCCACCCCAACTGCTCTCAGGACATTCAGGACCCCCCAATTCTTCAAGACCCCCTCCCCAGCTGCTCCCAGGATATTTGGGACCCCCCAGTTCTTCAGGGGGGCTCAAGACCCCTCCCCACCTGCTCCAAGGACATTCAGGACCTCCCAAGTTCTTCAAGACCCCCTCCCCCAGTGCTCCCAGGGCACTCAGGACCCCCCAAGTGCCTCCAAGGGGCTTTAGGACCACTCCCCACTTAATTTGAGGGGGCTTTAGATCCCCACCCCAGCTGCTCCCAGGACACTCAGGACCCCCTCCCCAACTGCTCCCAGGACAATCAGGACCCCCCCAAGTTCTTCAGAGGGATTCAGGACCCCCTCCCCAGTTTCTTCCAGGACCCTCAAGACCCCCCAAGTGCCTCCAAGGGGCCTTAGGACCACTCCCCACTTTATCCTAGGGGGCTCAATACCCCCTCAGCTGCTCCCAGGACACTCAGGACCCCTCAAGTTCTTCAAGACCCCCACCCCAGCTGCTTCCAGGACATTCAGGACCCCCCCCCTAGTTCTTCAGGGGGGCTCAAGACCCCCTCCCCAACTGCTCCCAGGATACTCAGGACCTCCCAAGTTCTTCAAGACCCCCACCCCACCACCCCAACTACTCCCAGGGCAATCAGGACCCCCCACATGCCTCCAAGGGGCTTTAGGACCACTCCCCACTTCATCCGAGGGGGCTCAAGACCCCCCCTCAGCTGCTCCCAGGACATTCAGAACCCCCCCCCCCAATTTTTCAAGACCCCCTCCCCAGCTGCTCCCAGGACACTCGGGACCCCCCAAGTGCCTCCAAGGGGCCTTAGGACCATCCCCCACTTCATCCGAGGGGGCTCAAGACCCCCCCTCAGCTGCTCCCAGGACATTCAGAACCCCCCCCCCCCAATTTTTCAAGACCCCCTCCCCAGCTGCTCCCAGGATACTCAAGCCCCCTCCCAGTTCTTCAAGGGGGCTCAAGACCCCTCCCCACCTGCTCCAAGGATATTCAGGACCCCCCAAGTTCTTCAAGACCCCCACCCCAGCTGCTTCCAGAGTACTCAAGACCCCCTCCCCAGCTGCTCCCAGCACACTCAGGACCCCCGAAGTGCCTCCAAGGGGCCTTAGGACCACTCCCCACTTCATCCTAGGGGGCTCAGGACCCCCCCAGCTGCTCCCAGGACATTCAGGACCCCCCAAGTTCTTCAGAGTGGTTCAAGACCCCCTCCCCAGCTGCTCCCAGGATACTCAGGACCCCCCAGTTCTTCAAGAGGGCTCAGGACCCCCACCCCAGGATACTCAGGACCCCCTCCCCAACTGCTCCCAGGACACTTGAGACCCCCCCCAAGTGCCTCCAAGGGGCCTTAGGACCACTCCCCACTTTATCCTAGGGGGCTCAGGACCTCCACCCCAACTGCTCTCAGGACATTCAGGACCCCCCAATTTTTCAAGACCCCCTCCCCAGCTGCTCCAAGGACATTCAGGACCTCCCAAGTTCTTCAAGACCCCCTCCCCAGGTGCTCCCACGACACTCAGGACCCCCCCAGGCTGTCACAGACCCTTCTATCACGACATGGCTCCCATGTCCCGACAGCCCCAGCTGAGCCTGCACCACTCCCAAGGTCTGGGGGGGCCCTTTGTCACCCAGGCCCCCCCCCCCTTTCCCCCCCGTGACCTTTGCTGGGAGCGTCCCCGAGGGCAGGAAACGGCAGCGACAGAGACACCGGCGGGGGGGGAACGGGACAGGGCCACCACCCCCTAAACAGAGACAGACAACCCTCCCCTACCCCCCCAACACCCCAAAATTACACCCACCACCCCAAAATTACACACACACCCCCCAAAATTGCCCCACTCCACCCCAAAAATCCACAACCGCCCCACGACAAGAACTCGGGGACACCAGAGGTGGGGGGGGACAGGGCCACCACCCCCTAAACAGAGACAGACAACCCTCCCCTACACCCATAACACCCCAAAATTACACCCCCCCCCCAAATTACACACACACCCCCCAAAAATCCCACCCCACTCCCCCCCCACGACAAGAACTCCGGACACCATCGTTCCATGGCTGTATGTACACAGGGGCGCCCCAAAACCCGGGTGGGGTGCACATGATTTGGGGGGGGGGAGTCCCCACAAAGTGACAGTGCCCCCCACCCCACTGTGAGGGGGGAATTTGGGGGTTCCCTTCCTTTTGGGGGGGTTCCTCCATTTAGGGGTGCCCTCCCATTTTGGGGTTCCCTTTCATTTGGGGTGCCCTTCCCTTTAGGGGTGCCCTTCCATTTTAGGGGGTGCCCTTCTAATTGGGGGTTCCCCTCCATTTTGGGGGTGCTCCTCCATTTAGGGGTTCCTTTCCTTTTGGAGGGGATCCCTTCCATTTTGGGGTACCCTTCCATTTTGGGGATTCCCTTCCTTTTTGGGGTGCCCTTCCTTTTCCGGGGTGCTCTCCCATTTTGGTGTGCCCTTCCATTTTGGGGTTCCCTTCCATTTGGGGTTTCCCTTCTATTTGGGGGTTCCCTTCCATTTAGGGGTACCTTTCCATTTAGGGGGTCCCTTCTAATTGAGGGGCGCCCTTCTAATTGGGGGGTGCCCCTCCATACCCATTTTTGGGTACTCATCCATTTGGGGGGGTGCCCTTCCATTTAGGGGTTCCCTTCCATTTGGGGGTACCCTTCCATTTAGGGGGTTCCTCTCCATTTAGGGGTGCTCCTTCATTTGGGGGCGCCTTTCCATTAGGGGGTACCCTTCCATTTAGGGGTGCCCTCCCATTTTGGGGTTCACTTCCATTTAGGGAGTGCCCTTCCATGCCCCCCCCTCCATTTAGGGGTGCCCTTCCATTCCCCCCTCCATTTGGGGGTGCCCTTCCATCACCCTCTCCCCCGATTGCTTTAGGGGTGTCCCACTTTTTCAGAGGTGAAATGTGTGGGGGTGTTGCTGTGACTTTCTGGGGAGGTGACAATTTTGGGGTGACAATCAGGGTACCCCCCCCTTTTCCCCACCCTCACGTGAGCCACGCCAGCGCCAGGTAAATGCCCAAAGCCACCGCGGCCGTGGGACCCCCCCCGTCCCCCCCCCAGGCCACGGGCACCAGCACGGCCAAAGCCAAAACCACCCCGCACCCCCTGAGGGCCCCCCCAAAACTTCTGCCCCTGCCGCGGGGGGGGGGCCGGGCCGGCACCACCAGCGCCCCCTCCAGGGGGCCCCCCCTGCCCCGCAGCGCCGGGGGGCTGCAGCGACCCCCGCCCCCCTCATAGCGCAGCGCCATCTCGTTGGCCAGGGAGGTGTTCGGGGCTCGCTCGGGAAACGGGGGGTCCCCGGTTTTGGGGAGGGGGTCGCCGTCGTTGGGGTCCCCCCCGCGAAGGCGGCGCAGGTGGGACAGGTAGAGCTGCTCCAGCTCCCGCGCCACCGCCTCGTCCTCGGTGCCCTAAATGGGGAGGGGATAATTTGGGGTACCTCCATTTTGAGGTACCCCCATTTTGGGGTACACCCATTTTGAGGTACGCCCATTTTGGGGTACACACAATTTGAGGTACACACATTTTAGGGTACCCCCAATTTGAGATACACCCATTTTGAGGTACCCCCAGTTTGAAGTACCCCCAGTTTGAGGAACACCCATTTTAAGGTACACCCATTTTGAGGTACCCCCATTTTGGGGTACCCCCAATTTGAGGTACACCCATTTTGAGGTCCCCGCAATTTGGGGTACCCCCATTTTGAGGTACACCCATTTTGGGATACCCCCAGTTTGAGGTACCCCCAATTTGAGGTACACCCATTTTAGGGTACCCCAATCCTTGAGGGAGGGGGGCACCCCAATTTTGGGTGTTTTCTCACCTGTGCTGGCAGCTGCTCCACATCCGTTGGGGGCGTTGGGGGAGGGTCGGGCTCTGTAGGGAGGGAAAAGGGACCCCCAAAATTTCCATGGGGGGGTGAGGGTGACAAAGTGGGGTTACAGGGACATTTCTGAGGGGGGGGTCCCAAAAATTGGGGGTGCACCCCCAAATTTTAGGAGGTGGGGGGATATTTACCTGTGCTGTGCTCGGGGGGTGGGGGCTGCGCATCCTCTGCCTCCTGCGGCCTTTTGGGGGGACACGGGTGTGTGGGGGTCACCGGACAGGCCCCAGCCCCCCAAAATTAGGGGTGGGGGAGTGTGACCCACATTCGGAACCCGAGGGTTCGGGGTTGGGGGGGGGTCCCAGCCATGCACCACAGCCCCCCCCTCAATTTCGGGGGGCACATGCAAGGTGTTGACCCCATTTTGAGGGGGGGGTCCCCCATGCAGATCCCCCCCCCCAGTCTCTTACCTGCCCTTCCCAGGCCTCATCCAGATCCCGGGGGGGGGCGGCTCTCCCACCGCGCCCCCCTCCCCCCTTTCGGGGGTCCCTCCCCCGCCGCCCCCCCTCCCGCGGGGGTCCCAGGGCCGGTATTGCCGCAGGCGGGTCAGGGGCAGCCCCAGAGCATCGGCGAACAGAACCCGCCGGGACCCCCCCCCGACCACCCCCCCGGGGGCCGCGGGGATCTCGGGGTCCCCCGGGGGGGCAGCGGCGGATTCGGGGAGCCCCGGTGTGGGGGGGGGCTCGGTGATGTCCGGGATGGAAACGGGAGGGAGGGGGGTCCCAGCGAGCACCGAGGGGTCATGGGGGGCTGAGGGGGGGATGCCCGGGGTTTGGGGGGGGGTCCCGGGACGCGGGGGGGGCTGGGAGGGGCCCCCCCCGCGCGGGGCACGCCGGGAGTCCGGCCACGGGGGGGGCGCCGGGGCGGAGGCGGGAGCGCGGGCCATGGCGGAGGGGCGGGGCTTGCGGCCGCAGCGCGGGGGCGGGGCCAGGACAGAGGGGCGGGGCTTAAGAGGGGGGCGGGGTTTAGAGGGAGAAGGGGCGGGGCTTGAGTCGTGGGGAGGGGGTGGCCGGGGGAGGGGATGGGAAAGGGAGAGACCCCCACCCCAATTTCGGGGTTCAGGAAGGGGCCATGGAGACCCCCGGGGCTTGGGGGTGACAAGGGACATTCCTGGGGGGTGGGGGTGACAAAGTGAGTTTTAAAAGTGGAGTTTAAAGGGACATTTTTGGGGGTCACAAAGTGGGGTTTAAAGGGACATTTTTGGGGTCACAAAGTGGGGTTTAAAGGGACATTTTTGGGGTCACAAAGTGGGGTTTAAAGGGACATTTTGGGGGTGACAAAGTGGGGTTTAAAGGGACATTTTGGGGGTGACAAAGTGGGGTTTAAAGGGACAATTTGGGCATCACAAAATGGGGTTTAAAGGGTCCCAAAGTGGGATTTAAAGGGACATTTTTGGGGTCACAAAATGGGGTTTAAAGGGACATTTTGGGGTCACAAAATGAGGTTTAAAGGGAGATTTTTGGGGTCACAAAGTGGAGTTTAAAGGGACAAAGGAGGGATCCCAAAGTGGGGTTTAAAGGGACATTTAAGGGGTTCCAAAGTGGGGTTTTAAGGGACATTTTGGGGGTGACAAAAGTGGGTTTTAAAGGGACAAATTGAGGTTTAAAAGGACATTTATGGGGGTCCCAAATTGGGGTATAAAGGACATTTTTGGGGTAACAAATTGGGGTTTAAAGGGACATTTTGGGGTCCCAAATTGGAGTTTAAAGGGACATTCCTGGGGCTGACAAAATGGGGTTTAAAGTGACATTTTTGGGGTCACAAAGTGGGGTTTAAAGGGTTCCAAAGTGGAGTTTAAAGGAACATTTTTGGGGTCACAAAATGGGATTTAAGGGACATTTTTAAGGGTCACAAAGTGGAGTTTAAAGGGACATTCCTGGGGGTCACAAATTGGGGGTTAAAGGGACATTTTTGGGGTCACCAAGTGGGGTTTATAGGGACATTTTTGGGGTCCTAAAGCGGGGTTTGAAGGGTCCCAAAGTGGGGTTTAAAGGGACATTTGGGGTCACAAAATGAGATTTAAAGTGACATTTTGGGGTCCCAAAATGGGGTTTAAAGGGACATTTTGGGGTCACAAAATGGGGTTAAAGGGACATTTTTGGTGTCACAAAATGAGATTTAAAGTGACATTTTTGGGGTCCCAAAATGGGGTTTAAAGGGACATTTTTGGTGTCACAAAATGGGGTTAAAGGGACATTTTTGGGGATCACAAAATGAGATTTAAAGTGACATTTTTGGGGATCACAAAATGAGATTTAAAGTGACATTTTTGGGGTCACACAATGGGGTTCAAAGGGACATTTTTGGGGGGTCCCCATGGGGGTTCCAGGCCCCTCCTCCACCCCCCCATCCAAATTCCACCCCTCCCCCTCCCTCATTTCCTGCCTGCTCTGCTTCAGTTTCGCCTCCCTTCGAGCTGGGGAAGTCCCTGGGGGTGCCAAAATCTCCCAACCCCACCCTAAAAAATGGGGATGGGTCCCCAAACCTTTTTTGGGGTAAAACCCCACAAACCCAGGGCTGGAAAACATCAAAAATTTGATTTAAATCCGATTTTAGGGTGAAAAACGAGGCATAACTCAAGGCCTGAAACTGCAAAAATTCCCCAAAATTTGAAGGTTCCAAAGGAGGAATTTTAAAAAAACGGGGGAGATTTAAAAACCTGAGATGGTTTTTAGGATTTTTGGGGTACCCCAAAAAGATTTGGGGCCATTTTGAGGCGCTGCTTTTCCCGCCTCCGCCATTTTGGGGCATTTTGGGCATTTTTCGGTGACGTTTTGTGGGGGATGGGACATGAGGGGGGGGGACACAAATTTCTGCATTTTTGTGACCCCAAAATTCTTCAAAACATCAATTTTGGTGAATTTCTACCTGGTTATTTTAGGGCTATCCATTCCTAGAAATTTTGGGGTGTTTTTATGAATTTTGGGGCATTTTTAGGAGTTTTTATCTCTTTATTTAAAGGCGTTTCTCCTCATTTTGGCGCGCTCGGTTCGGGGCGTTTCTTCCTGACCTTTTTGGGGTGAATTTTTGCTTTTTAAGCTGTTTTTTTACCTGCCTCTTTTGAGGTTTTTCTTCTCATTTTGAAGACTTTCTGTTCACAAATTTTGAACTTTCTCTACCCCAAAAATCTCGATTATTTTGACGCGTTTCTCCCCATTTTAAATTTTCTTTTTATGGCCATTTCTACCCGGGGTTTTGGGGTATTTTGTCTCATTTTAGGGTGCCCTTGACAATTTTCAGACGTTTTGTCTCATTTTGGGCCATTTTGAGGTGTCTGGGTCGTTATTTCGGGGCGTTTCCTCCTCATTTTCTGTCTGGGTTTTTTTGGATGTTTCTCCTCTTTTGTTTTGGGGCATTTCTTGAGATTTTAGGGCTGATTTGAGTTTTTTTTTGCCTCAAAATTTGGGGTAATTTTTCTGCATTTTGGGGTTTATCTGCTCAGCTTTGTTGTCACAATTTTGGGGCATTTTGAGGAATTTTTCCCTGTTTTTTTTTTTTGGTTTTTCTTTTAAAATATTTCCCAATATTTCTGACCAATTTTGGGGTGTTTTTATCTGTTTTTTTTAGGGTCATTTCTCTGCTTTTTGGGGTATTTTGTCCTGGTGGTTTTGGGGTGTCTCTTCCCTCCCAATTTGTGCCATTTCTTCGTGTTCATCTCAGACATTTCAGGGCGTTTTTCTGCCATTTTTGGGGCATTTTTTTGCCATTTTTGGGGCATTTCTCTGCCTTTTTTGAGGAATTTCTCTGCATTTTTGGGGCATTTTTCTGCATTTTTAGGGCATTTTTCTGCCCTTTTTTGGGACATTTTTTTGCAATTTTTTGGGGCATTTCTCTGCCCATTTTGGGGCATTTCTCTGCATTTTTGGGGCTTTTTCTGCCCTTTTTAAGGGCATTTCTCTGCCCTCTTTTAGGGTATTTCTCTGCATTTTCGGGACATTTTTCTGCATTTTTTGGGGCATTTCTCTGCCCTTTTTGGGGACATTTTTTGCCTTATTTTGGGGCATTTCTCTGCATTTTTGGGGCATTTTCTGCCCTTTTTTTAGGGCATTTTCCTGCATTTTTTGAGGCATTTCTCTGCCCTTTTTTGGGCATTTTTCTGCTCTTTTTAGAGGCATTTCTCTGCCATTTTTGGGCCATTTTTCTGCCCTTTTGGGGGCATTTCTCTGCCTTTTTTGGGTCACTTTTTTGCCCTTTTTGGGACATTTCTCTGCCATTTTTTTGGGGTATTTTTGGGGTATTTTTCTACCCTTTTTGGGGGCACTTCTCTGCCCTTTTTGAGGTATTTTTCTGCCTTTTTTTGGGACATTTCTCTGCCCTATCTTGGGACATTTCTATTCCCATTTTGAGGCATTTCTCTGCCCTATTTCGGGCATCTTTCTGCATTTTTGGGGCATTTCTCTGCCCTTTCTTGGGGCATTTTTTGGGGCATTTCTCTGCCCTTTTTGGGGCGTTTCTCTGCTCTTTTTGGGGCATTTTTGGGGCATTTCTCTGCCCTTTTTGGGGCGTTTCTCTGCTCTTTTTGGGGCATTTTTGGGGCATTTCTCTGCTCTTTTTGGGGCATTTTTTGTGCATTTCTCTGCATTTTTTGGTGCATTTCTCTGCATTTTGGGCTGTCTGTTTGGGTCTGGGGGGGCCACCCCGGCCCCCGCCCCCGCCCTGACTCAGGGCTGTGGTTTCCCGTCTATAAACCACGGCTGGGAGTGCCCGGGGCAGCCCAGAGCCATGGCAGGGACCCGGGAGCCGTGAGCTGGGAGCACTGGGAGGGACTGGGGGGACTGGGAGGGACTGGGGGGGACTGGGAACACAGTGAGGGGCACTGGGATGGACTGGGAGGGACTGGGATGGACTGGGGGGGGACTGGGAGCACGCTGGGAGCATACTCGGCGGGACTTGAAGGGACTGGGAGCACGCTGGATGGGACTGGGAACATGCTGGGAGGGACTGGGATGGACTGGGACAGACTGGGGGGCACTGGGAGCACACCGGGGGGAACTGGGAGGGACTGGGAGGCGCTGGGCGCGTGCTGGGAGGGACTGGGAGCACACTGGGGGGCACTGGGAGCAAAGATGGGAGGGACTGGGAGGCACTGGGGGGGACTGGGAGGGACTGGGAACATGCTGGGATGGACTGGGAGGGACTGGGAGGGCTCTGGAGTGACTGGGAGGCACTGGAGGGCACTGGGATGGGCTAAGAGGGACTGGGAGCAAACTGGGGGCACGCTTGGATGGACTGGGAGGGACTGGGAGGACACTGGTGTGATGCTGGGTGGGACTGGGAGGCCAAGGATTGATACTGGGAGGGCTCTGGAGTGACTAGGAGGGAGACTGGGAGGCACTGGGAGGGACTGGGAGGGACTGGGATGGACTGGGGAGATACTGGGATGGACTGGAGGAGCACTGGGATGGGAAAATGGGGGCACTGGGAGGGACTGGGATTGTTACTGGGGAATGCTGAAAAGTACTGGGGGAAACTGGGATGGGCTGGGAGTAAACTGGGATGGACTGGAAGGGACTGGGAGGGACTGGGAGGAGCTGCTGCTTACTGGGGATACTGGGAAGGACTGGTGCAAACTGGAAATGACTCGCTGCTTACTCGGAGGCCTTGGCACAACAACGGGGAATGGACTGGGATGAACTGGGGAGTCACTGGGATGGACTGGGGTGAACTGGGGGGTAACTGGGATGGACTGGGGGGTCACTGGGATGAACTGGGGGGTAACTGGGATGGACTGGGATGGACTGGGGGGTCACTGGGATGAGCTGGGGGGGTCACTGGGATGGACTGGGGGGGTCACTGGGATGGACTGGGGGGGTCACTGGGCCCCTCCCCCCCTCCATGCGGGTTCCGGCCCGGCGGTGACGCAGACGGTGACGGTGACACATTTGTCCCATTTTGAGGGAATTTGGGGGAATTTTGGGGCTTTGGGGTGGACCCTCAGGGTTTGGGGGGACCCTCAGGGTTTGGGGGGACCCTCTCGGGGGGATCTCACCCCCAAAACCCCCCCAGACAGCGGCGCCCCCCCCGCGCGCCCCAGGAGCGTCCCACGGTGCTGACGCGCTGCTCGCAGGTGCGGGACCCCCAAATTTGGGGGTTTTTTTTTGGGGTTTTTGGGGTTTTTTGGGGTGTGTCGGGATTGGGGGGTCACCTCGTGCCCCCTCAAACCCCACAGGTGCCGCCCGAGGGGGGGTCCTGCCCCCCCCTGCTGCAGGTGCAGCACCCGGGGGTGTTGGTGATGAGGACTCGGCTGCCCCCAAATCACGGTGAGACCCCAAAACTTCCCCCAAAACCTTCCCCAAATCCCCCCAAAACTTCCCCTAAAACCTTCCCCAAACCTTCCTCATCCTCATCCTCCTCCTCCTCTTCCATTTTTTCTGCACTTTTTGAGGCATTTTTCTGCATTTTTGGGACATTTTTCTGCCGTTTTAGGGTCATTTCTCAGCCATTTTTAGGGCATTTCTCTGCCCATTTTTGGGATATTTTTCTGCCTTTTTTAGGGTATTTCTGTGCCCTTTTTTGAGGGCATTTCTCTGCTCTTTTTTAGGGCATTTCTTTGCATTTATGGGATATTTTTCTGCCCTTTTTTGAGGGCATTTCTCTGCCCTTTTTGGGGCATTTTTGGGACATTTCTCTGCCCTTTTTGGGGCATTTTTTTTTTTTTTGCATTTTTGGGACATTTCTCTGCTCTTTTTTGGGACAGTTTCTGTTCCTTTCTGGGGCATTTTTCTGCTCTTTCTTGGGGCATTTCACTGCCCTTTTAGGGCATTTCTCTGCTCATTTTTGGGTCTTTTTTCTGCCCTTTTTTGGGGGCATTTCTCTGCCCTTTTTGGGGCATTTTTTCTGCCCTTTTTAGGGCATTTCTCTGCCATTTTTTGTAGATTTTCTCTGCCCTTTTTGGGACATTTCTCTGCTTTGTTTTGGGGCATTTTTCTGCCCTTTTTTGAGGCATTTCTCTGCCCTTTTTTAGGGCAATTTTCTGCCTTTTTTGTGGCATTTTTCTGCCCTTTTGGGCCATTTCTCTGCCATTTTTGGGGCTCTTTACTCCCATTTGAGACCCCCAAACCCCCCTCAACTTTCCCCCTCCTCCTCCTCCTCTTTCATTTTTTGGGGACCCCCCCAAACCTAACCCTTCCCCAGGTCTCCCCGCTTTGGAATGGGGTCCCAAAGACCCCCCCGGCCGTGACAGAGACCCCTCCCCCGCCCCCGCCGGCAGCGACCCCCCCCCCGCGCAGCCCCCCAGGTGAGTGTGGGGGGTCTTGGGGAGGATTTTGGGGGCTCCCAGAGCCCCCCACCCCAAAAATCACCCCCAAAAACCCCCCCAGACCCCCCCGCCGGGAGCCGGGGGAGGTGGCTCAGTGTCTGCGGCAGCTGGAGAGGATCCAGGAGCTGGAGCAGCAGGTGAGGGCACCCCCAAAATCGTCCCCGGAGACCCCTAAAATCCCCCCAAAATCCTCCCCAGAGACCCCCAAAATCCTCCACAAAATTCCCCCTGGAGCGCCCCAAAATCCCCCCCAAAATGCCCCCGGATTACCCCCAAAATCCTCCCCCGGATCACTCCAAAATCCCCTCCTGAGCACCCCCAAAATCCTCCCCCGAATCCCCCTAAAATCATCCCTGGAGCCCCCCCAAAATGACCCTAAAATCCCCCCCTGGAGTGCCCCAAAAATGCCCCCAAAATCCCCCCCAAAATTCCCCCGGATCACCCCCAAAATCCCCTCCTGAACACCCCCAAAATCCCCCAGGAGCCCCCCAAAAATGTCCCCCCGGAGCCCTGCCAAAATCCTCCCTGGAGCCCCCCAAAATCCCCCCCCGATCACCCCCAGAATCATCCCTTGAGCCCCCCCCAGAATTCTCCCGGAGCCCCCCAAAATCACCCCCAAAATCCCCCCGGATCCCCCCCCAAAATCCCCTCCTGACCCCACCAAAATCCCCTCCTTGGCACCCCGAAAATCCCCAGCTGAGCACCCCCAAAATCCTCCCGCAGACCCCTAAAATTCCCCCCCCCAAATCCCCTCCTGAGCCCCTCAAAATCCCCCCAAAGGCCCCCCAAAATCCCCTCCCGGAGCCCCCCCAAAAATCCCCCAAAATTCCCCCCGATAACCCCCCAAAATCCCCCAGGAGCCCCCACAAAATGTCCCCTGGAGCCCTCCCAAAATCCTCCCTGAGACCCCCCCAAAATCATCCCCAGGGACCCCCCAAAAATCCCCCTTGAGCACCCCCAAAAATCCCCCCGGATCCCCCCCAAAATCCCCCTTGAGCACCCCCAAACTCCTCCCAGAGCCCCCCAAAATCCCCTCCTGAGCCCCCCCCCAAAATCCTGACCCACCCCCCAAAAAGAAACCTCCTCATCCAAAGCTGCGCCCCCCCCCCAGAACGGGGACCCCCCCCCAAATCTGTGTCCCCCCAACTCATCACCCCCCCCCACCGACCCCCATGTCCCCCATAACTCTGTGACCCCCAAATCTGTCCCTGTCCCCCCCAACCCTGTGACCCCCCCAAACCGCGGGAACCCCCCAAATCTGTCCCCCCCCACACCATGACCCCCCTATGTGTCCCCCAAAATCCATCTGTGACCCCCCCAAACCTGCGTGTGACCCCCCCGTGTCCCCCAAACCCGGTGTGACCCCCCCAAATTTGTGACCCCCCCCCAAACCTGTCCCTGTCCTCCCCAACCCCGTGTCCCCCCGGTGTCCCCCAAAACCCGAGTGTGACCCCCCCAAATCCATGTGTGACCCCCCCAAACTTGTCCCCCCATTCCCATATCCCTCAAACCCCTCTGTGATCCCCCAAATTTGTCCCCCCCAAACCTGTGTCCCCCAAAACCCGTCTGTGACCCCCCCAATCTGTCCCTGTCCCCCCAAAATCTGGTGTGACCCCCCCAAATCTATCCCTGTCCCTGATCTCCATGACCCCCCTGTGTCCCCCCAACCCTGGGGGCCCCCCGTGTCCCCCAAAAGCCAGTGTGACCCCCCCAAATCTGTCCCTGTCCCCCCAAACCCGGTGTCCCCCCCAACCCCGTGACACCCCCGTGTCCCCCGAGACCCCAGTGTGACCCCCCAGACCTGTCCCCCCCCATGTCCCCCAAAATCCGGTGTGACCCCCCCAAATCTGTCCCGACCCCCCAGATCTGTCCCCCTCCAAACCCCGTGACCCCCCCAAACCTGTCCTCCCCAACCCGGTGTGACCCCCAAACCTGTCCCTGTCCCCCCCAAACCCGAGTGTGATCCCCAAACCTGTCCCTGTCCCTCCCCAACACCCTCACCCCGCTGTCCCCCCAAAACCCGAGTGTGACTCCTCCAACCTGTCCCTGTCCCCCCCAACACCCTGACCCCGCTGTGTCCCCCCCAAACCCGAGTGTGACCCCCAAACCTGTCCCTGTCCCTCCCCAACACCCTGACCCCGCTGTATCCCCCCAAAACCCGAGTGTGACCCCCAAACCTGTCCCTGTCCCCCCCAAACCCGAGTGTGACTCCTCCAACCTGTCCCTGTCCCCCCCAAACCCGTTTGTGCTGTGACCCCCCCACAAATTTGTCCCCCCAACCCTGTGACCCCCCCGTGTATGACCCTCCTGTCCCCCCTCAACCCTGTGACACCCCAAAATCCGTCGCTGACCCCCAAATTTGTGCCCCCCCCCCCCCAGCTGGCCCGCGAGCGGCACCGCCTGGGGCTGCTGCAGGCGCAGCTGCTGCGGAGGGGCCCCCCCGGCTCGGTAAGGGGGGAGCACCCCAAAAATGGGGGGAGGGGGAATGCACCCCAAAAATGGGGGGGGGCAAGGAATGCACCCCAAAAATGGAGTGGGGGAATGCACCCCAAAAATGGGGTGGGAGAATGCACCCCAAAAATGGGGGGAGGGGGAAATGCACCCCAAAAATGGGATGGGAGAATGCACCCCAAAAATGGGGTTGGAGGGAATGCAGACCAAAAATGGGGTGGGGGAATGCACCTCAAAAATGGGGTTGGAGGGAATGCAGACCAAAAATGGGGGAGCACCCCAAAATTGGGGGGGGAATGCACCCCAAAAATGGGGGGGAGCACCCCAAAATTGGGGGGGCAAAGAATGCACCCCAAAAATGGGGTTGGGGGGAATGCAGACCAAAAATGGGGGGGAATGCACCCCAAAAGTGGAGTAGGGGGGAGCACCCCAAAAATGGGGTGGGGGGGAATGCAGCCCAAAAATGGGGGGGAGCACCCCAAAATTGGGTGGGGGGGAATGCAGCCCAAAAATGGGGGGGAGCACCCCAAAATTGGGGGGGGAAATGCACCCCAAAAATGGGGGGGAATGCACCCCAAAATTGGGGGTGCAAGGAATGCACCCCAAAAATTGAGTGGGGGAATGCTCCCCAAAAATGGGGGGGGCAAGGAATGCACCCCAAAAATGGGGGGGGAATGCACCCCAAAAATGGAGTGGGGGGAATGCAGCCCAAAAATGGGGGGGGGCACGGCAAGGCGGAGGAATGAACCCCAAAAATGGGTGGGGGCGGTTGGGACCCCCCCAGCACCTTAAGGGTGGGGGGGAGCACCCCAAAATTGGGGTGGGGGGCATGGTAAGGAGGGAGGGGCACTCCAAAAATGGGGTGGGGGGGGGTCCACAGAGCACTAAGGGAGGGGAGCACCCCAAAATTTGCATGGGGGGGCATTGGGACCACCCCCCCCCCCACGATAAGGGGGAGGGATGCACCCCAAAATTTGGGTGGTGGGCTTGGGACCCCCCCAGAGTGGTAAGAGGGGGGGAGCACCCTAAAAATGGGGTGGGGGGCATGCTAAGGGGGAAGATGCACCCCAAAATCTGTGGAGGGGGTTTGGGACCACCCCCAGCACGATAAGGGGGGAAATGCACCCCAAAAATGGGGTAGGGGCGTCCAAAATGGGGAGCCCCCCCCTCACTTTTGTATCCCCCCCACCCTTTAGGGTCTCCCCGGGAAGGGCCAGGCCGGGCCCCCTCCTCCCCAAATTTGGGGTCCCCCCGAGGCCGAGGGGGACCCCGAGGTGCTGCTGCCCCCCCCGGGGCACCCCTGGGAGCGGGGGGGGCTCTGCCCAGGTGAGTGAGGGGTTTGGGGGGGTGGGGGGGATCCCCAAATTATGGGGGGGGGGGGGTTGGGTTTGACTGAACCCCCAAATTCCCCCCCCCCCCCCCCAGAATTGGAGTATTACAGACTGAGCACCGCCCGGCCCCCCTACACCTACGCCACGCTCATCCGATGGGTCAGTGAACCCCAAAATCCCCCCTGAACCCCAAAATACCCACGGGAACCCCAAAATACCCACGGGATCCCCAAAAATACCCACGGGAACCCCAAAAATACCCACGGGATCCCTAAAATACCCGCCCTGAACCCCAAAATACCCACGGGATCCCTAAAATACCCACGGCAACCCCAAAAATACCCACAGGAACCCCAGAAATACCCATGGGATCCCCAAAATACCCACGGGATCCCAAAAATACCCACGGGAACCCCTAAAATACCCAGGGGATCCCCAAAATACCCGCCCTGAACCCCAAAATACCCATGGGATCCCCAAAAATACCCGCCCTGAACCCCAAAATACCCACGGGATCCCCAAAAAGACCCGCCCTGAACCCCAAAATACCCACGGGATCCCCAAAAAGACCCGCCCTGAACCCCAAAATACCCACGGGATCCCCAAAAATACCCACAGGAACCCCAAAAATACCCACGGGATCCCCAAAAATACCCACGGGAACCCCAAAAACCCCCCGGGCTTCCCAAACCCCCCCCGAACCCCAAAACCCACCTGGGCTCCCCAAAACCCCCCGAACCCCAAAACCCCTCCCCAAACTCCAAAACTCTCCTAGGCTCCCCATTGTCCCCAATGTCACCGATGTCCCCAATGCCCCTCAATGTCCCCAAGGTCCCTCCATGTCCCCAATGCCCCCAAATCCCCAAGTCCTTCAGTATCCCCAATGTCCCCCAGTGTCCCCAAGTCCCCCAATGGCCCCAATGGCCCCAAGTCCTTCAATGTCCCCAATGTCCCCCCAATCCCCCACAATGTCCCCAATATCCTCCCAGTGCCACCCATATTCCCAATGTCCCCGATATGCCCAAGTCCCCCAATATCCCTGATGTCCCCAATGTCCCCATCGTCCCCAATGTCCCCAATGTCCCCCAATATCCCCCAATCCCCCCATTGTCCCCAATGTCCCCAATGCCCCTCAATGCCCCCAAGTCCCCAATGAGCTCCAAAGTCCCCAATGCCCCCCCAATATCCCAAAGTCTTTCAGTGTCCCCTCAAAGTCCCCTCAATGTCCCCAATGTCCCCTCAATGTCCCTGCTCTCCCCAATGTCCCCAACATCCCCAATGTCCCCATGTCCCCAATCTCTCCAATGTCCCCCCAATGTCCCCAAATTCCTCAATGACCCCAATGTCCCCAATATCTCAAATATCCCCAATGCCCCCTCAATGTCCCCAAGTCCCCAATGTCTCCCATGTCCCCAATCCTCCTCAATGTCGCCCCAATGTCCCCCGATGTCCCCCAATGCCCCTCCATGTCCCCAACATCCCCAATGTCCCTGATCTCCCCAATGCCCCCCATATTCCCAATGTCCCTCAATGTCCCCAAGTCCCCAATGTGCCCCAATGTCCCCAAGTCTCCAATCCTCCCCGATGTCCCCAATCCCCCCCAATGTCTCCAATGTCCCCAATGTCCCCTTTGTCCCCGAACCCTCCCAATAGCCCCGCAATGCCCCCAATGTCCCCAATCCCCCCCCAATGTCCCTCAATGTTCCCCCAAGTCCCCAATGTCCCAATCCCCCCAATGTCCCAAATATCCCCGATGTCCCTCAATCCCCCCAGTGTCCCCAATCCTGTCACTGTCCCCGATGTCCCCAAATGTCCCCGCTCCCCCCCGCCCCCCCCAGGCCATCCTGGAGTCCCCGCAGCGGCAGCGCCCCCTGGCGGAGATTTACCATTGGTTCAGCCGCAGGTTCGGCTTCTTCCGCCACAACACCCGGACGTGGAAGGTGGGACCCCAAAAAGTGCCCCGAGACACCCCCAAAAACTGCCCTGGGAACCCCAAAACTGCCCCGGGAACCCCAAAAACTGCCCCGGGAACCCCAAAAAGTGCCCTGGGAACCCCAAAAACTGCTATGGGACCCCCAAAACCAGAACCAGGACCCCCGAAAAAACAACACGATTTTGGGGTGCCCAACCCCCCGATTTTGGGGTGCCCAACTCCCCGATTTTGGGGTGTCCATCCCCTGATTTTGGGGTGTCCATTCATTGATTTTGATGTTTCCAGCCCCTCAATTGTGGGGTGTCCATCCCCTGATATTGGAGTGTCGAGCTCCTCGATTTTGGGGTGCCCAGTCCCCTGATTTTGGGGTGTCCAGCCCCCCAATTCTGGGGTGTCCATCCCAAGCTTTTGGGGTATCCAGCCCCAAATTTTGGGGTGTCCAACCCAAGATTTTGGGGTGTCCAACCCCCGATTTTGGGGTGCCCAGCCCCTCAATTTTGGGATGTCCATCCCCTGATTTTGGGGTGTCCAAGCCCCCCGGTTTTGGAGTGTCGAGCGCTTCGATTTTGGGGTGTCCAGCCCCTCGATTTTGGGGTGTCCAGTCCGCCAATTTTGGAGTATCCAAACCCCGATTTTGGAGTGTCCATCCCCCAATTTTGGGGTGTCCATTCCCCGATTTTGGGGTGCCCAATCCCCAAATTTTTGGGGTGTCCAACCCCCGAATTTTGGGGTTTTCAGCTCCCAATTTTGGGGTGTCCATCCCCCGATTTTGGGGTGTCTAGCCCACAATTTCGGGGTGCCCAGCCCCTCGATTTTAGGGTGTCCATTCCCCGTTTTTGGAGTGTCCAGCCCCTCGATTTTGGGGTATCCAGCCCCCAATTTTGGGGTATCCAGCCCCCAATTTTGGGGTGTCCAGCCCCCAATTTTGGGGTGTCCATTCCCTGTTTTTGGGGTGTCCATCCCCCAACTTTGGGGTGTTTCCCCCCAGAACGCCGTCCGGCACAACCTGAGCCTGCACAAATGCTTCGTGCGGGTCGAGGCCGCCCGCGGCGCCGTCTGGACGGTGGACGAGGCCGAATTCCGACGGAAACGGGGCCAGCGCTACCCCAGGTACCCCAAAACCCCCTCACGGGACCCCAAAACCGCCCCGAGCACCCCAAAACCCGCGGGGTGTTTGAATCACCCCAAAATCTCACAATGTTCCTCTGACCTCCACAGGGACTGCGAGATCAAGTATTTCATGGCACCACGGAGCTGATGGGGAACCCCAAAAGCACCTCAAGATCACCCCAAAATCACCCCAGAAACCACCTCAAGATCACCCCAAAAACCACCTCAAGATCACCCCAAAATCACCCCAAAATTCCCCTTTACGAGGAGGAACACGACACCCCCAAACTGCTGCACTGGGATTTATTGACACCATAAAGGAATTTTGGGGACATTTTTGGGGGGCTACAGGGGTTCCCCCAAACCCTCTGAGTGTGGGACCCCAAAACCACTCCAAAACGACCTCAAATCACCCCAAAACCACCCCAAAATTCCTCTTTCCCATGACCATGACCCCCGCAAACTGCTGCCCTGAGATTTATTGACACCATTAAGGAAATTTTGGGGACATTTTTGGGGGGCTACAGGGGTACCCGCAAGCCCTCTGAGTGTGGGAACCCCAAAACCACCCCTGGGATAAAAAAACATCCCTGAGGCAAACACCCCTTTTCCAGACGAAAAACCCCCTTGTATGAAGAAAACAAAAAATCAAAAGCTTTTTGATAAAAATCCCTTTATTTCCTGAGATAACGTTGCCCCCACGTCGGTGCCGGGTTCCAGAGCCGCCCTCACGGCCCCGGGTTCTAGAGCCGTCATGGCGGGCCCCGGGTTCGAGAGCCGCCCTCACGGGCCCGGGTTCCAGAACCTCCCGCCCAGCCCCGCGGTGCCGGGTCCTAAACCCCGCCGGCCCAGCCCATCTCATCGGCCAGCTCCTCCTCGGCCGGCGGCCGCAGCGGTTCCTCGTCGCTGTAGACGGCGGGCGTGGGCGCGGGCGGGCCGCGGCGCCGGGTGAGCAGATCCGCGGCCGCGCTCTCCATCTCGTCCATGGTCATGTCGCACGCGTCCGCGATCTCCCGCTTGGCCACCGCCACGAACTTGGGGTCGCGGGCGAACAGCCCCAGCCCCTCCGAGATCAGCACCTGGGTTAAGGGGGTGAGGGGGAGGTGCTGGGGGTGTGCCTGTGTCCTCCGTGTCCCTCAGTGCCTCCACCAGGCTGTCAGCCAAGCCATAGGGTGGCCCCAGTGTCCCCCCTCAGTGCCTCCACCAGGCTGTCGACCGAATAATGTCACCCCATGTCCCCCTCAAATTCCCCCACTCACAGCCTCCCCCAGGCTTCTGGCTGAGCCACGCAACTCCATGTGCCCCCCATGTCCCCCCACCAGGTTACTAGCCGAGCCATGTCACTCTATGACCCCTCATGTGGCCCCCATGTCCCCCCATGTCCTCCCACTCACAGCCTTCCCCAGGCTGTGGCTGTCACCCCGTGTCCCCCCCATGTCCCCCCACTCACAGCCTCCACCAGGCTGCCAGTTGACCCCTGTGACTCCATGTCCCCCATGTCCCCTCACTCATGGCCTCCATCAGGCCATCAGCCAAGCAATGTCCCCCATGTCCCCCACTCAGCCTCCACCAGGCTGCTGGCTGTCACTCTAGGTGTCCCCAATGTCCCCCCCACTCACAGCCTCCCCCAGGCTGCTGGCTATCATTCTAGATGTCCCCTCCATATCACCCCATGTCCCCTCCATGTCCCCCCATGTCCCCCCACTCACAGCCTCCACCAGGCTGCCGGCTGAACCATGTCACTCTATGTGCCCCCCATGTCTCCCCCATGCCCCCCCAGTCACAGCCTCCCCTAGATTACTGACTGAGCCATGTCACCCTATGACCCCCCATGTCCCCCCCATGTCCCCCGTGTCCCCCACTCACAGCCTCCACCAGGCTGTGGCTGTCCCCCCATGTCCCCCCATGTCCCCCGTGTCCCCCACTCACAGCCTCCACCAGGCTATCGGCCGATCCCCGTGCCAGGGCCTCGTGTGGCCCGCAGGGTCGCAGCCGGAGCGGCGCGGGGGGGTACCAGCGGTTCAGGGGGGGCAGGCTGCCGCCCGCCCCCGGCCCCGGCGGCGCCCCCTCCACCAGGATCAGCGGCGCGTACAGAACGTGCCCGCGGGCCGGCGCCGCCCAGGCCTGCGAGGAGCCCCCCAGCCGCCAGGTCTCGGAGCTGCCGTAGCCCTGGGGGTGGCAGGAGGGGGTCAGTGACAATGTCAGGGTGTCCCCTCCCCTCTCCCGTGTCTGTCCGTCCCACATCCAGCGGTACCTGCGGGCGGGCGGGGCCGGGCGGCCCCGAGGGGTTGTAGGTGCCCGGGATGGGCTCGTCCTCGCAGCTACCCTGGCGGCGCAGGCACTGGATGGTGAAGGAGGGTTTCCGGCCTGGGGGAAGCGGGGGGGGTCAGCTCCTCGTCAGGAACCCTCCGGGATACCGGGCAGGGCACCCACCCTGGCCAGGGACCCTCTGGGATACCGGGGGGCACCGGGCAGGGTCATTTTCCCCGGTCAGGGACCCTCTGGGCACCGGGCAGGGTCACCCAGCCTGGCCAGGGACCCTCCAGGAAACTGGGCAGGGTCACCCACCCTGATCAGGGACCCTCTGGGATACCGGGCAGGGTCACCCACCCTGATCAGGGACCCTCTGGGATACCGGGC
Organism: Ammospiza caudacuta; assembly: GCF_027887145.1. Taxonomy (NCBI): domain Eukaryota; kingdom Metazoa; phylum Chordata; class Aves; order Passeriformes; family Passerellidae; genus Ammospiza; species Ammospiza caudacuta. Next base: position 3,088,847 of record NC_080624.1, on the reverse strand, counting down.
AGGGTCACCCACCCTGATCAGGGACCCTCTGGGCACCGGGCAGGGTCACCCACCCTGATCAGGGACCCTCTGGGATACCGGGCAGGGTCACCCCACCTCAGCCAGGGACCCTCTGGGAAACGGGGGGCACCAGGCAGGGTCATTTACCCTGGCCAGGGACCCTCCGGGCACCGGGCAGAGTCACCCACCCTGGCCAGGGACCCTCTGGGATACCGGACAGGGTCACCAAGCCTGGCCAGGGACCAGGGGCCACCAGGCAGGGTCATTTCCCCCAGCCAGGGACCCTCTGGTCTATCAGAGGACACCGGGCAGAGTCACCACCGGCTTTAGGAACCGGGGAGAGGTCACCCCCACCGATCAGCGACCCTTCCTGGGCCCCTGCGGGACACCACCCTCCCCATCAGGGCCATCTCCCCCCGCCATCAGCCCCAGGGACACTCCGGGGAACCGTCCCGGGATCACGGAGGGTCCCACCGTACCGGCGGGGGTGGGGGGCAGCAGCCGCCGCCGTTTCAGTTGTTGCCCCTCTCGAGCGCCGCTGCCGAGCGCGAAGTGCCGGGGGGGCAACGGCAGCGACCCCCCCCGGGGCAGCTCGGCCGCCCAGCGCGGGGGTCCCGGTGCCCTGGATGGGGGGAACAAGGAGGGGTCAGTCGGGGCTGGGGACATCCCACGGGGTCAGGAGGTGACAGGTGCCTCCAGTGCCCCCTCCCCAGTTACAGGCCGGGGGTCCTGGCACGGGGACAGCCTCAGGGCTGACAGGACCCCCCTCCCCATTTACAGGGATCCCTCCAGAGGGGGTTTCTCCCCCCAGGGATGGGGGGGTTGCAGTACCTGTCCCCAACCCAGCGGTGCCGAACTCTCCAGTGCCCCCTCCCCATTTACAGAGACCCCTCCAGGTGGGTTTCTCCCCCCAGGGGGGTCGCGGTACCTGTCCCCCACCCAGCGCCGCCGGGCCGGTGCCGCGCTCTCCAGCTCCTCGTCGTGGCTCACGTCCCCCGTGTCCCCTCCCGGCTCCTCCGCATCCTCGGCCGGGGGCGCTTCCTCCTCCCGGTCCCCCCCGTCGGAGCGCCGCCTGCGCACAGAGCCGTGAGCACCCCCGGCCCATCCCGGGGACCCCTCCCCACATCGGGGTGTCCCCCAGCCCCCCGTACCTGCCCCCGTGGGAGGGGGGCGCGGGCTCCTCGCGTTCGGTGGGCGCGGGGCTGGGGGCGGGGGGCGGCTCCGAGAGCAGGGGGGAGCCGGGCCCGGAGCCGTAGAGCGTCTCGGGGGCCTGCGGAGAGAGGCGGGGTCGGTGGGCGTGGCCTGGGATAGGTGTGGCCGGTGGGTGTGGCCATGGGACAGGTGTGGACATTCAGGGTGGATTTGGGACAGGTGTGGCCGGTGGGCGTGGCCTGGGATAGGTGTGGCCATTCGGTGTGGATTTTGGACAGGTGTGGCCATGGGACAGGTGTGGACATTGGATGTGGCTTTGGGGCAGGTGTGGACATTCAGGGTGGATTTTGGACAGGTGAGGCCAGTGGGCATGGCCATGGGAGAGGTGTGGCCATTTGGAGTGAATTTGGGGCAAGTCTGGCCGGTGGGTGTGGCCATGGGACAGATGTGGCCATTCAAGGTGGATTTTGGACAGGTGTGGCCAGTGGGTGTGGCTAAGGGAAAGGCGCTGTCAGTGGGTGTGTCCAATGGAAAGGTATGGTGGATGGGCGTGGCCATGTGACTGCTATGGTGGGTGGGCGTGGCCAAGGGAAAGGTGTGATGGGCATGGCCAATGGAAAGGTGGTGTTGATGGGCGTGGCCAATGGAAAGGCGCTGTCAGTGGGCGTGGCCAAGGAAAAGGTGTGGTGGGTGGGCGTGGCCAATGGAACAGTATGGTGGTGGGCATGGCCAGGAGAAAGGTGTGGTTGGTGGGTGTGGCCAAAGGAAAGGTGTGTCCATGGGTGTGGCCAATGGAAAGGTGTGTTTGTGGGCATGGTCATGTGACAGCTGTGGTGGGTGGGAGTGGCCAATGGAAAGGTGAGGTCGGTGGGCGTGGCCGGTGGGCGTGGCCAAGGAAAAGGTGTGGCCATGTGGCAGGTGTGGGCGTGGCTCACTGCGTAGGTGAGCGGCTCCTCCGCAGGCGCGTCCCCGCCCTCGTCCCCCTCCAGGTCGCTCAGTGCTCGCCGCATCTCAGGGCCCAGCGCCTGCAGCGTCTGCAGCCCGGCCTGGGGGGACACCGCGGGGTCACCTGCTGACACCTGGTGGCACCTGGTGACCCTCCCAGCCCGGCCTGGGGGCGGAGTCACACCTGCAGCGCGCACTCGTTGCTGGGACCGGCGTTGGCGCCCAGCATCCCGCGCTCCTTCCGCCGCCGGAACTTGCGGAAATAGTCCTGAATCAGGAAGGTGGCGTAGAACTTGCCCACGGTGACCTCCTCCTCTGGGGGACACACACGGGGGGGGTCAGGGGACAGCCGGGGGGCTCGGAGGGGACAGGGCAGGGGACACCCCACAACGACCAGACACACCCAGGGTCCCCAGACCCCCCCAGAAACCCCCAGGCCCACCCAGACCCCCAGCCCCCCCAGGTCCCCCAGCCCTTCCAAATCCCACCCAAACCCCTCAGGCCCCTCCATAACCCCCTCCATGGCCCCCCAGTATCCCCCAGATCCCCCCAGACCCCCCCACCCCTCCCAGTTCCCCCAGACCCCCCAAACACCCCCAGACCCCTCCAGACCCTCACACACCCTCGGGCGGGGGGATGACCTCGTCCAGCAGCTTCGGCTTCGTCCTCTTCCAGATCTTCTTCACCACAGCCCGGAGCTCCTTGTTGGCCACATCCAGGTTCCCTACAGGGACAAGGGGGGGGACACACAGCCATGATTGTCACCTTGTCACCCCCTGCTGTCCCCCTGTCCCCTCCCGGCTCCCTCACCTTCCGTCTTGATCTTGAGGGAGGTGCGGACCAGGGCGAAGAGCGTCGCGTTGAAGGTGACGGTGCCGTCCGAGTTGAGGGGCATGTTCATGGCCACCAGGCGCTGGGCAGGGGACAAGAGAGGGGTGAATTGGGGTGGGTCTTCCCCAGGAACACCCCAAGTTCCCCCAGGGACTCCCCAAATTCCCCCCAGAAACACCCCAAAATGTAGGGGGATACGGTGTGGGTAAATGAAGGTGGTGTAGAATGTAATCTTATCCCTTGAAGAGTTGCAGCTGAACCAATTACTAAAGATTGGTGACCCCGACATGATTCGGGGAAAAGACAACAAATGGTGATACCGACATGCTTTGGGGGAAAACACAAATGGTGACCCCAACGTGATCTGGGGAAAAAGACAACACATGGTGATCCAGATGTGATTTGAGGAAAAGACAAATGGTGACCCCGACGTGATTCAGGGAAAAGACAAATGATGACCCTGATGTGATCCAGGAAAAAGGATTATATGACCCCGTGGATTCGGGAAAAAGGATTTAATTATATGACTCTGTGGATTTGGGACTAAACTCCATGATCCCATGGATTCGGGATGACCCTGTGGATTCGGGGAAAAGGACTTGAATACTAAACTATTGGTAAAATACATCAATTGCAGCTATTAGTGTTTGTTAAATATGAGTATAAAAGATTTTGAAGATAAGTACTTTGTAAATTGAGAAAAGGTGCAAAACTGACCCAACACTCACAAATATAGATATATATTTGTACTGTAATATGTTGTCTGAACATCTGTATAACTCTTGGTTCTGACTGAAATACATGAATATGTCATAATGTTAATTTATTTGAATATGCACTTCTAGAAATGCTGCAAGTCTGTAATTAAAAGAAAAAGGAGGAATTGACAACACCCAAACCTTGCAGGCCACGCGGTGTGGGCAGAGCTTCCCAAATCCCAGCGGGGGCTGGATCCGCCGCAGCAGCGTCACCACGTCCAGGTGCTTGATGCGACCCCTGGGCAGGGGAGGGGACACAGCAGGTCACAGGTGACCAGCACACCTGGCCCCGCCCAGCTGGGGACAAAGGGGACAGTCACACACTTGGCTGCGGGGTCGTACTCGGACCACACACGCTTGAACTCATCCAGGTGGTGCGGGCCCAGGATGGACCAGTCGCGTGTCAGGTAATCGAAGTTGTCCATGATGACGGCCACGAACAGGTTGATGATCTGGGGAGGGGTCCAGGAGGGGTCAGGATGCCCACAGGGGTCCTGGGGGGTGTGAGGGGTGTGGGGCAGTGGGGCAGGGCCCCGTGGCTCACCAGGAAGGCGCAGAGCATGAAGAAGCTGATGAAGTAGGCGATGGCGAAGTTGCTGCCGCAGGTGAACTCCTCGCCCGGGCCCGCATCCGACTCGGGGTCGCAGCGCTTGCCCGGCAGGCTGGCCAGCATGATCTCCTGCCAGGCCTCACCCGTGGCACACCTGAACCCCAGGTACACACCTGTACCCCCATGGCACACCTGTATTCTCACAGGACACACCTGTACCCTCATGGGACACACCTGTACCTTGCCCGTCAGGCTGGCCAGCATGATCTCCTGCCACGCCTCCCCCGTGGTACACCTGAATCCCATGGGACACACCTGTTCCCTCCCACAGGACATCTGTACCCCTGTGACACACCTGTACCTTCCCATGGGACACACCTGTACCCTGCCACAGCACACCTGTTCCCTCCCACAGGACATCTGTACTCCTGTGACACACCTGTACCCCCATGGCACACCTGTACACCTGGGACACACCTGTACCTTGCCCGGCAGGCTGGCCAGCATGATCTGCCAGGCCTCACCTGTGGCACACCTGAACTCCAGGTGCACACCTGTACCCTCCCATGGGACACACCTGTACCCCTGTGACATACCTGTACACCTGTGACACATCTGTACCCTGCCACAGCACACCTGTACCGCTGTGACACACCTGTAACCCCCTTCATGATTCACTGAGAGGAAGCTCCAAAGTCCCATGAAAAGCCCAGAGACCCCAGGTGCCCCAGAGCCCCCCAAAACCCTCTAGACCCCCCCAGACACCCCCTAGATTCCCCAGATCCTCCAAAGCCCCCAGAACCCCCAAGACCCCCCAGAACCCCCCAGACCCCCGCAGACTCCTGCAGCCCCTCAGAGCCCCCAGAACCCCCCATTTCACCCCAGAATCCCCCCAGACCCCCTCAGAATCTCCCAAACACCCCCAGAACCCCCCCAGGACCCCCCTTGAAGCCCCCAGACCCCTCAGAGCCCCCTCCCCACCTGAAGAGCAGCAGCACGGCCTGGGGGAAGGTCTGGAAGTTGTTGTTGCGGTTGATCTGGGTCCCGTCCTGCAGTGCCACCTTCCCAAAGGTCTGCGGGGGACACAGGGGGCTGGGGGCTCACAGGAGACCCTTCCCCACACCCCTCACCTGTCCTCAGACCCCGTCACCTGCCCCAGACCCCCTCACCTGCCCCAGACCCACTCATCTGCCCCAGGACCTCTCATCTGCCCTGAGAGCCCCCCTCACCTGCCCTCAGAGCCCCTCACCTGCCCCAGAGCCCCTCACCTGCCCCCCGACCCCCTCACCTGCCCCAGAGCCCCTCACCTGCCCCCAGACCCCCTCACCTGCCCCACACCCCTCACCTGCCCCTGGACCCCCTCACCTGCCCCAGAGCCCCTCACCTGCGCCCCTGACACCCCCCAGACCCCTTCACCTGCCCCAGAACCCCTCACCTGCCCCCAGAGCTCTCCTCACCTGCCCCAGACCCCCTCACCTGCCCCCAGAGCCCCTCACCTGCCCCCAGAGCCCCTCACCTGCCCCCAGAGACCCCTCACCTGCCCCCACACCCCCTCACTGGCCCCCAAAGCCCTCACCTGCCCCAGGTCCCTCACCTGCATCCCAATGACAGCATAGATGAAGAAGATCATGGCGATGAGCAGAGCGACGTAGGGCAGGGCCTGGGGACACAGCGGGGGTCAGAGGGTCAGGGGGTGTCCCCTCCATGTCCCCCCTCATCTGTGTCCCCCCACAGGTGCCCCCCGCCCCACCTGGAAGGATTTGACGAAGGTCCAGAGCAAGGTGCGGATGCCCTCGCCCTTGGAGAGCAGCTTGACCAGGCGCATGACGCGGAAGAGGCGGAAGAAGGTGATGGAGATGCGGGAGGAGTCCTCAGAGCTCTGCGGGGACAGGGGTCAGGGGAACCCCAAAAATACCTGAACAGACCCCCCAAAAAAGCCCCCAGGTGGGGACACAAAGCCCCCAGGTGGGGACAGCTGCCCGTACCTCACCAACGTGGCCCCCGTTCTGTGAGAGGCAGGTGGGACCATGGATGGAGATGATGGAAATTATGGAGATTGAAATTATGGAGATGATGGAGATGATGGAGATGAGGGAGATGGAGATGATGGAGATGACATAGTGGAAATGATGGAGATGATGGATACGGAAATGATGGAGATGATGGTGATGATGGCGATGAAAATGATGGAGATGATGGAGACAGATGGAGATGATGGAGACGATGGAGATGATGGATATGCAAATTATGGAGATGATGGAAATTGAAATGATGGAGATGATGGAGGTGATGGAGGTGATGGAGGTGATGGAGATGAAGGGAGATGATCGAGATGAAAATTATGGAGATAATGGAAATTATGGAGATGGAAATAACAGAGATGATGGAGACAGACAGATGGACATGAGGACATGGACCAGGAGACCCAGACATCCAGACCCACCCCAAAACACCAACCCCCCCAAACCAGCAGGGACAAGGAGGTTGACTCACGTTGACCTCGGTGACGGCAATGTCCACCACGCTGCCCACCACGATGAGGGCATCAAAGGTGTTCCAGGCATCGCAGAAGTAATGCTGGGGTGGGGTGGGAGGTGGTGAGGACCCCATTGTGTCACGCCCTCTTGTGTCACCCCCTTGTCACCCCCCTTGCGCCGTACCCGCGGTTTGAAGGCGATGATCTTGAGCACCATCTCCACGGTGAAGAGCCCCGTGAACACCATGTTGAGCAGGTCCATCACGTAATTGAAGGGCTTGGACTGCTCGTAGTGCTGTGAGGGGACACACGGGGGTCTGGCACTGTCCCCTTCATGTCCCCTGTGTCCCCCAGGTGTGTCCCCCTCACCTGCACGGCCAGGGCAATGGTGTTGAGGAGGATGAGGACGAACATGATGTACTCAAAGGCCGTGGAGTTGACCATGGCCCACACGCGGTACTGGGTGCGGTTCTTGGGGATGTAGCGGCGCAGCGGCTGCGCCTTCAGAGCGTACTCCACGCACTGGCGCTGAGGGGACAATGTGGGGACAGTGAGGGACAGGGTGGGGACAGCATGGGGACAGTGTGGAGACAGTGTGGGGACACGGCCACCCCATGACCATGGCCCACGCGCGGTACTGGGTGCGGTTCTTGGGGATGTAGTGGCGCAGCGGCTGCGCCTTCAGAGCGTACTCCACGCACTGGTGCTGGGGACAACATGGGGACAGTGAGGGGACACTGCCACCCCTCTGTCCCTGCACTCTGCTGCTGTGGGAACATGGAGATGGCCCAGGTACATGGGACTCTACAGGGCCATGGGGACAGCACAGGGCCATGAGGACATCGCAGAGCCAAGGGGACGCGGCAGGGGCATGGGGACACCATAGGGCCAAGGGGACACTGCAGAACCATGGGGACACAGCAGAACCATGGGGACACAGCAGAACCATGGGGACACAGCAGGGCCATGGAGACAAGAGGACATCACAGAGACAAGGGGACACTGCAGAGCCATGGGGACACCACAGGGCCATGGGGACACCACAGAGCCAAGGGGACACAGCAGGGCTATGGAGATAAGGGGACACCAAAGGGCCAAGGGGACACTGCAGAGCCATGGGGACACCACAGGGTCATGGGAACAAGGGGACACTGCAGAGCCATGGGGACACCACAGGTCCATGGGGACACTGCAGAGCCAAGGGGACACCACAGGGCCAAGGGAACACTGTAGAGCCAAGGAGACATCACAAGGGGTATGGGGACACCACAGGGCCACAGGGACACCACAGGGCCATGGGGACACCACAGGACCATGGCCAGCCTGTCCCCAGACCTGGTTCTTGTCCAGCTCGCAGTTGCGGTACTCGCTCTCGCCCTGCGCGCGGAAGGTGATGATGACGAAGCCCACGAAGATGTTCATCATGAAGAAGGCAATGACGATGATGTAGACGATGAAGAAGATGGAGATCTCCACGCGGTAGTTGTAGATGGGCCCCTGGTTCTCGGCATTGGCGTCGATGGCCTTGTACAGCAGCCTGGGGACAGGGTGGGGGGACACACGGTGCTGGGGGTGTCCCCAAGGGGGTGGCAGTGTCCCCGTGCCCGCCCACCCCCGGGGACTCACGCAGGCCACCCCTCGAAGGTGGACACGGTGAACAGAGCCATCATCCCCGCCAGGACGTTGTCGAAGTTGAAGTCGCTGTTGAGCCAGAGGCGCTCCCGGACCGAGGGGTGGGACACGTCCCCGTCCTTGTAGACCAGGAATGTCCCCCTGGGGTGGGGACATGGGGACATTGCCACCACTGAGAGGTGGGACACGTCCCCGTCCTTGTAGACCAGGAATGTCCCCCTGGGATGGGGACATGGGGACATTGCCACCCAGGAATGTACACCATTGTACACCAGGAATGTCCCCCTGGGGTGGGGACATGGGGACATTGCCACCACTGAGGGGTGGGACACGTCCCCATTCTTGTACCCCCCTGGGATGGGGACACGGGGACAGCGAGGGTGAGACACTGCCACCACTGAGGGGTGGGACACGTCCCCGTCCTTGTACACCAGGAATGTCCCCCTGGGGTGGGGACATGGGGACAGTGGTGTGGTTTTTGGGGTGCAGGGCTCGGTTTGGAGTGCAGGGTCATTTTTGGGGCACGGGGTGTTTTCGGGGTGTGGGATTGTTTTTGGGGTGCGGGGTGGTTTTTGGGGCGTGGAGTCGTTTTTGGGTGTGGGGTCATTTTTAGGGTGTGGGTTTGTTTTGGGGGTGCAGGGTCATTTTGGGGTGCAGGGTTGTTTTTGGGGCACGGATTCGTTTTTGGGGTATGAGGTCTTTTTGGGGTGTGGGGTTGTTTTTGGGGTGCAGGGTCAGTTTTGGGGCGGCGCTCACTTGCACTCTCCCGGCGTGTGCTTGGCCTCGTCCGTGCAGCTGTAGAACTTGCCCTGGGGGGATTGGGGGGTCCCTCAGCCCCTGGGGGTTTGGGGACCCCTCAGAAGGGGTTGGGGACCCCTCAATGGGGTTTGGGGACCCCTCAATGGGGTTTGGGGACACCTCAGGGGGGTTTGGGGACAGCAGGGTCACCTTGAAGAGCTGCACCCCGATGCAGGCGAACATGAACTGCAGCAGCGTGGTGACGATCATGATGTTACCGATGGTGCGGATGGCCACGAACACGCACTGCACCACGTGCTGGGGACACAACGGGGACAGGGACAGTGTCACCAGGGACAGGGACAGGGTCACTAGGGCATGGCCACGAACACGCACTGCACCACGTGCTGGGGACACAACAGGGACAGGGACAATGTCACCAGGGACAGGGTCACCAGGGCATGGCCATGAACATGCACTGCACCACGTGCTGGGGACACAACGGGGACAGGGAGAGGGACAGTGTCACCAGGGACAGGGACAGACAGCAGTGTCACCAGGGACAGGGACAGCTGTGTCACCAGGGCATGGCCACGAACACGCACTGCACCACGTGCTGGGGACACAACGGGGACAGGGACAGGAACAGCAGTGTCACCAGGGCATGGCCACGAACACGCACTGCACCACGTGCTGGGGACAGGGACAGCTACAGTGTCACCAGGGCATGGACAGGGGTGTTACCAGAGTGGGGGGACAGGGACAGCTCCCAGTCCCTCCCAGTTCCCACCTTGAGCCCCTTGGCCCTGTTGATGGCTCTCAGGGGCCGCAGCACCCGCAGCACCCGCAGGATCTTCACCACCGAGATGGCGCTGGAGCTGCCGGGGAAACCAGTGCTCCCAGTAAGGCACCAGTGCTCCCAGTAAGGCACCAGTAACACACCAGTAACCCCCCAGTAAGACCCCAGTGCTCCCAGTAAAGCACCAGTGACACACCAGTAACCCCCCAGTAAGACCCCAGTGCTCCCAGTAAGGCACCAGTGACACACCAGTGACACACCAGTGCTCCCAGTAAGGGCTCCCAGTGCTCCCAGTAAGGCACCAGTAATGCACCAGTAACCCCCCCCAGCGCTCCCACTAACACACCAGTGCTCCCGGTAAGGGCTCCCAGTGCTCCCAGTAACACACCAGTAACGGCCCCAGTGCTCCCAGTAACCCCCCCAGTGCTCCCAGTAACACACCAGTAACGGCCCCAGTGCTCCCAGTAACATACCAATGCTCCCAGTAACGGCCCCAGTGCTCCCAGTTGTCCCCAGCAGTGCTCCCAGTGAGGTTCCCTGTACCCTCCCAGTGCTCCCAGTGTTGAGCCTGGTCCCTCCCAGTGCTCCCAGTTGCCCCCAGCAGCATTCCCAGTTGCTCCCAGTGCTCCCAGTTGTCCCCATTGGCTCTCCCAGTGCTCCCAGTTTGCCCAGTTGCTCACTGCATGCCGAAGGAGATGAGGGACACGCCGACCACCAGCACATCCAGGAGGTTGAACCAATTCCGCAGGAAGGAGCCCTTGTGCAGGAACCCCCCGAACACCGTCATCTGTGGGGGACCCCAAAATCATCCTGGGCACCCCAAAATCATCCTGGGAACCCCCCGAACACCGTCATCTGTGGGGCACCCCAAAATCACACTGAGAACCCCAAAAACCCACCCCAAAACCATCCTGGGAACCCCAGAAACCATTCTGGGAACCCCCCGAACACCATCATCTGTGGGGGACCCCAAAATAACACTGAGAACCCCAAAAACCCACCCCAAAACCATCCTGGGAACCCCAAAACCATCCTGGGAACCCCCCAAACACCGTCATCTGTGGGGGACCCCAAAATCACCCTGGGAACCCCAAAAACCCACCCCAAAACCATCCTAGGAACCCCAAAAACCATCCTGGGAACCCCAGAAACCATCCTGGGAACCCCTCGAACACCGTCATCTGTGGGGCACCCCAAAATCACACTGGGCACCCCAAAATCATCCTGGGAACCTCAAAAATCACCCTGGGAACCCCAAAGACCCCAAGGAACCCCAAACCCCTGGGGACCCCAAAACCCCCAGGTCTCCCCCACACCTTGAGCAGGATCTCCACGGTGAAGATGGAGGTGAAGGCGTAATCAAAGTACCCCAAAATCTGAGGGGGGAACGGGGGGACACCAGTAACACACCAGTAACACACCAGTGCTCCCAGTGCTCCCAGTAAGGCACCAGTAACACACCAGTAACATCCCAGTGCTCCCAGTGCCACACCAGCGCTCCCAGTAACATCCCAGTAACATCCCAGTGCTCCCAGTTACACACCAGTGCTCCCAGTGCTCCCAGTAAGGCACCAGTAACACACCAGTAACATCGCAGTAACACACCAGTGCTCCCAGTGCTCCCAGTTACATCCCAGTGCTCCCAGTAAGGCACCAGTAACACACCAGTAACATCCCAGTAATATCCCAGTAACACACCAGTGCTCCCAGTTACATCCCAGTGCTCCCAGTAAGGCATCAGTAACACACCAGTAACATCCCAGTGCTCCCAGTAACACACCAGTAACACACCAGTAACATCCCAGTGCTCCCAGTAACGCCCCCAGTGCTCCCAGTTGCCCTCTCCCAGTCCCTCCCAGCCCCTCCCAGTCCCTCCCAGTGTTCCCAGTTTGCCCAGTACGTGGTTCCCAGTCCCTCCCAGTGCTCCCAGTGTTCCCAGTACGTGGTTCCGGGGTGAGTGGGCCCGCACGGGGTCCTCGGCCGCCAGGGAGATGCTGCTGAGGATGATGAAGACGAGGATGAGGTTGGTGAAGATGTGGTGGTTGATCAGCGCGTGGCACTTCACCCGCAGCCTGGGGGACAGGGACCAGTACGGACCAGTACGGACCAGTTCATCCCAGTACGGACCAGTACACACCAGTTCAGACCAGTACAGATCAGTACAGCCCAGTTCATCCCAGTTACCCCAGTTCTCCCAGTTTGTGTCTCCAATCCCAGTTCATCCCAGTTACATCTGTGCATCCCAGTGCTCTCAGTGCTCTCAGTTCATTCCAGTTCATCCCAGTTCATCCCAGTACATCCCAGTTCATCCCAGTTCCCCCAGTTCCCAGTGCTCCCAGTTCATACCAGTTAGCCCAGTGCTCCCAGTTACTGCAGTGCAGTGCTCCCAGTCCCTCCCAGTCCATCCCAGTCCCCCCAGTTCTCCCAGTTTGTGTCTCCAATCCCAATCCCCCCAGTGCCCAGTCCCCCCGGTCCATCCCAGTGCTCCCAGTCCATCCCAGTTTGCGTCTCCAAGCCCAGTGCTACCAGTCCCCCCAGTCCATCCCAGTCCCCCCAGTCCATCCCAGTCCCTCCCAGTTTCCCCAGTCTCTCACGGGTTGGTGCTGCTCCCATCCCTGTACCCCCAGTCCCCCCAGTTTCCCCAGTCCCTCCCAGTCCACCCAGTCCCAGTCCCTCCCAGTTTCCCCAGTCCCAGTCCCTCCCAGTTTGCCCAGTTTCCCAGTGCTCACGGGTTGGTGCTGCTGAGCACGAAGAAGGCGCTGCCCTCGGGGATCGGGGTCACTTTGGTCTTGGGGGGCTCCTCCAGCGACTCCAGGCGGGCCCTGCCCAGGCTGTCCCTGTCCCCCGCGGGCTCCTCGTCACCTGCGGGGACACCCGTGTCACCTCCCCGTGTCACATCCCCCCTAAAAGGGACCCCCGTGTCCCCTCCCCGTGTCACATTATCCCCCTTCAGTGTTCCCGTGTCACCTGCAAGGGACATCCGTGTCACCTCCCTCCTCCCAGGGACCCCCGTGTCACCTGCGGGGACACCCGTGTCACCTCCCCGTGTCACCTGTGTCACCTCCCCTTCCCCAGGGACCCCCATGTCAGCTGCGGGGACACCCGTGTCACTTGTGTCACCTCCCCGTGTCACATCCCCCCCCGGGGACACCCGTGTCACCTGCAGGGACCCCCGTGTCACCTCCCCGTGTCACATTATCCCCCTCAATGTCCCCGTGTCACCTGAGGGGACACCCGTGTCACATCCCCCGTGTTCCACCATTGTCACCTCCCTAAGGACCCCCGTGTCCCCTCCCCCCCCCTCTGGGGACCCCCGTGTCACCTCCCTCCCCCCAGGGACCCCCGTGTCATATCCTCCCCTCTAGAGACCCCCGTGTCACCTCCCCGTGTCACCTGTGTCACCTGCGGGGACACCCGTGTCACCTCCCCCTTTGGGGACCCTCGTTTCACATCCCCCCCTCTAGAGACGCTCGTGTCACCTCCCCCCGTGTCCAGCCATTGTCACACCCCAGGGACCCCCGTGTCACCTCCCCCGCCAAGGGACCCCCACCCCAGGCACTGCCACCGCCGCAATGTCCCCAGTGTCCCCAATGTCCCCCATGCAGGTCACACTCACCTTCCTCCCCCTCTTCCTCCTCCTCCTCCTCTTCCTCCTGCGGATCCCCCTCGACCTGGGGAGGGGGAGGGGGGTGAGGACCCCCCCCAGTCACTGTCACCACCCCCCAAATCAATGTCACCCCCTGGGACCCCCCCTAATCAATGTCACCCCCTGGGACCCCCCCCAAATCAATGTCACCCCCTTGGACCCCCCTAATCAATGTCACCCCCCCGGGACCCCCCCAAATCAATGTCACCCCCCGGAACCCCCCCTAATCAATGTCACCCCCCCCCGGGACCCCCCCCCAATCAATGTCACCCCCCGGGACCCCCCAGTCACTGTCACCCCCCAAATCAATGTCACCCCCAGGACCACCCCCAAATCAATGTCACCCCCGGGACCCCCCCTCACCTTCACGGCCACCTCCTGGCTCTCTGTCCCTGTCCCCTCCTCCCCGGCCTTGTCCCTGCGTTTGGGGACAAAGGGGGCTCAGCCCGGGGGTCGCACCCCCCCAAAAGGGGGTCCCAGGGGATGTGGGGACCCCTCCCCATCACTCCCAAAAGGGGATCCCGGGGGTCCTGGGGGTCAGACCCCCCAAAATGGGTCCCAGGGGATTGGGGACCCCTCCCCATCACCCCAAATGGGGACCTGGGGGTCTCAAGGGATGTGGGGACCCCTCCCCATCACCCCAAAAGTGATCCCAGGGATTGGGGTGACCCCTCCCCATCACCCCCAAATGGGATCCCGGGGGTCTCAGGTATTGGGGACCCCTCCCCATCACCCCAAAAGGGGGTTCAGGGGGTCCCGGGGGTCGGACCCCCCCAAAAGGGGTCCCGGGGGTCCCAGGGGATGGGGGTCTCGGGGGTCTCGGGGGTCGGGGGGATGGGGAGGGGTCTCACTTTTTGTCCCCCCCCGAGTTGATGTTGTCACCGTCGGCCAGGTTGTCCACGGCGATGGCCAGGAAGACGTTGAGGAGGATGTCTGAGGGGGGAGGGGGCACCAGTGCTCCCAGTATATCCCAGTATGGCCCAGTATGCTCCCAGTGCATCCCAGTATATCCCAGTATGCTCCCAGTGCTCCCAGTGCTCCCAGTATATCCCAGTATAGCCCAGTATGGCTCAGTATGCTCCCAGTATATCCCAGTGTGGCCCAGTATGGCCCAGTATGCTCCCAGTGCTCCCAGTATGCTCCCAGTATGGCCCAGTATGCTCCCAGTATGGCCCAGTATGCTCCCAGTATGCTCCCAGTGTGCTCCCACTATGGCCCAGTATGCTCCCAGTATATCCCAGTATGTTCCCAGTATGCTCCCAGTATGCCCCAGTATATCCCAGTATGTTCCCAGTATGCCCCAGTCCCTCCCAGTACCCCCAGTTCTCCCAGTGCCCCCAGTATCCACAGTGCTCCCAGAGTTCCCAGTCCATCCCAGTACCCCCAGTCCCTCACAGTGCCCCCAGTCCCTCCCACTGCTCCCAGTAACGCACAGTATCCTCCCAGTATCCTCCCAGTATCCTCCCAGTGCTCCCAGTCCCTCCCAGTACCTCCTGTGCTCCCAGTACCCCCAGTATCTCCCGGTAGGCTCCCAGTATCCTCCCGGTGCCCCCCAGTATCCCCCAGTGTCCCCAAACACCCTCCCAGTATCCTCCCAGTGTGCTCCCAGTATCCCCCAGTATCCTCCATTATCCTTCCAGTATCCTCCCAGTATGCTCCCAGAATCGTCCCAGTATTTCCCAGTCCCTCCCAGTTCCCCTCCCAGTCCCTCCCAGTCCATCCCAGTGCTCCCAGTCCCTCCCAGTTCCCCTCCCAGTCCCTCCCAGTGCTCCCAGTTTCCCCAGTTGGGCACTCACAGTTGCCGCAGATGAAGAGGATGACGAAGTAAACGCAGACGAGCATCCCGGGGAACACGGGCCCGCCGTAGGCCATGATGCCATCGTACATGACGGCGTTCCAGTCCTCGCCCGTCAGGATCTGCACCCCAAAAACCCCAAAAACCTCAGGGACACCCCAAAACCTCAGTGAGACCCGTCAGTAACACCCCAAAACCCGGGACACCCCAAAAAACCTCAGTTATACCCCAAAACATCAGTGCCATCGTACATGACGGCGTTCCAGTCCTCGCCCGTCAGGATCTGCACCCCAAAAATGGGGCACCCCAAAAAACGGGGACACCCCAAAACCTCAGCACCACCCCAAAAACCGGGACACCCTAAAAACCGGGCACCCCAAAACCTCAGTGCCACCGTACATCACCGCGTTCCAGTCCTCGCCCGTCAGGATCTGCACCCCAAAAAACCCCAAAAACCTCAGGGACACCCCAAAACCGGGGACACCCCAAAACCTCAGTGACACTCCTCAGTGTCACCCCAAAACCTCAGTGCCATCGTACATCACGGCATTCCAGTCCTCGCCCGTCAGGATCTGCACCCCAAAAACGGGGCACCCCAAAACCTCAGTGAGACCCGTCAGTAACGCCCCAAAACCCGGGACACCCCAAAACCTCAGTTATACCCCAAAAACTGGGGCACCCCAAAACCTCAGTGCCACCGTACATCACCGTGTTCCAGTCTTCGCCCATCGGGATCTGCACCCCAAAAACCTCAGTGACACCCCAAAACCTCAGTGAGACCTGTCAGTAACACCCCAAAAACCAGGGCACCCCAAAACATCAATGACACCCCAAAACTGGGCACCCCAAAAACCTCAGCACCCCAAAACCTCAGTTATACCCCAAAACCTCAGTACCATCGTACATCACCGCGTTCCAGTCCTCGCCCGTCAGGATCTGCACCCCAAAAACGGGGACAGCCCAAAACCTCAGTGACACCCCAAAATCTGGGGCACCCCTAAACCTCAGTGCCACCGTACATCACTGCATTCAAGTCCTCGCCCGTCAGGATCTGCACCCCAAAAACGGGGACACCCCAAAACCTCAGTGACACCCCTCAGTGCCACCCCAACACCTCAGTGCCACCCCAACACCTCAGTGCCACCGTACATCACCGCGTTCCAGTCCTCGCCCGTCAGGATCTGCACCCCAAAAACGGGGACACCCCAAAACCTCAGTGCCATCCCAGGTCCCCCCCAGGTTTTGGGGTTCCCCAAAAGGCTCCCTCCAGGTTTTGGGGTCTCCTCATGGCTTTGGGGTCCCCTCTGCATTTTGCGGTTTTCTTTGGGATTTCAGGGACACCCTGAAGGCTTTGGGGTCTCCCTGAGGTTTTGGGGTACCTCCCAGTTTTTGGGATACCTGGAACACGGTGAGCAGCACCTGGGGGTGTTCCCCTCGGGTTTTGGGATACCCCAAAATGTCTCCCACAGGTTTTGGGGTCCCCCTGGGGTTTCGGGGTACCTGGAAGACGGTGAGCAGCGCCTGCGGGAAGGTGTCGAAGGTGCTGCGTGCGCTTGGTCTGCGGGGTCTCCCTGAGGTTTTGGGGTACCCCAAAAGGTTCCTCCCAGGTTTTGGGGTACCCTAAAATGTTCCCCCGGGTTTTGGGGCCCCCCCGGGTTTTGGGGTACCTGCAACACCGTGAGCAGGGCCTGTGGGGTTTCCCTGAGGTTATGGGGTTCCCCTGAGGTTTTGGGGGATACCCCAAAAGGTTCCTCTGAGGTTTTGGGGTCCCCCCGTTTTCGGGGTACCTGGAACACGGTGAGCAGGGCCTGGGGGGTCTCCCTGAGGTTTTGGGGTTCCCCTAAATTCCCCTAAAGGTTCCCCAGGTTTTGGGGTCCCCCTGGGGTTTCGGGATACCTGGAAGACGGTGAGCAGCGCCTGCGGGAAGGTGTCGAAGGTGCTGCGTGCGCTTGGTCTTTGGGGTCTCCCTGAGGTTTTGGGGTACCCCAGAAGGTTCCCCCCAGGTTTTGGGTTTCCCTCCACGTTTTGGGGTTTCCCCCAGGTTTTGGGGTCCCCCTGGGGTTTCGGGGTACCTGGAACACTGTGAGCAGCGCCTGGGGGAAGGTGTCGAAGGTGCTGCGCTTGGTCTGCGTCTCGTCGAAGCTGAAGCGGCCCCCGAAGAGCTGCATGCCCAGCAGGGCGAAGATGATGATGAAGAGGAAGAGCAGCAGCAGCAGCGAGGCGATGGATTTCATGGAGTTCAGCAGGGACCCGACCAGATTGCTCAGGGACGCCCAGTGCCTAAGGGATACTGGGGTTACTGGGAGCACTGGGAAGGGATGAATGGATTTCATGGAGTTCAGCAGAGAACTGACCAGATTACTCAGGGATGCCCAGTGCCTGTGGGATACTGGGGTTACTGGGAGCACTGGGGGGCACTGGGATGGACTGGGGGCACTGGGAAGGGATGGATGGATTTCATGGAGTTCAGCAGGGAGCCCATGAGATTGCTCAGGGACACCCAGTGCCTAAGGGATACTGGGGTTACTGGGAGCACTGGGAGGGACTGGGAGCACTGGGCAGGGCTGGATGGACAGTACAGAGCCAACACGCTGCGTGTCTCTGCGCTGTCCCAGTGTTGGTGTGTCCCAGTGTCGGTGTGTCCCACTGTCAGTGTGTCCTGGTGTCGATGTGTCCCGGTGTCGGTGTGTCCCGGTGTCGGTGTGTCCCACTGTCAGTGTGTCCTGGTGTCGATGTGTCCCACTGTCGGCGTGTCATGTCCCACTGTGGGTCCCCGTGCTGTCCCGGTGCTGGGGTGTCCCACTGTTGGTGTGTCCCGCTGCTTGTCCCCGTGCTGTCCCAGTGTCAGTGTGTCCCACTGTTGACATGTCACCGCACTGTCCCCATGCTGTCCCGGTGTCAGTGTGTCCCAGTGTGTACTGCCATTGGTGTGTCCCAGTGTGTGGCACTGACGTGTCCCTGTCCCAGTGCTGTGGTGTCCCACTGTCAGTGTGTCCCCGCGCTGACCTGGTGCCGGGTGTGTCCCACTGTGTGGCCCTGCGCTGTCCCAGTGTCGGGGTGTCCCAGTGTTGGGACACTGTGCTGTCCCACTGTCGGTGTGTCCCAGTGCGTGTCCCCGCGCTGTCCCTGTGCTCTCCCAGTGTTGGGGTGTCCCCGTGTCAGCGTGTCCCACAGTCGGTGTGCCCTGCAGCATGTCCCTCCGCTGTCCCAGCTGTCAGTGTGTCCCAGTGTCAGTGTGTCCCAGTGTCAGTGTGTCCCACAGTCGGGGTGTCCCCCTGCATGTCCCGCTGTGTGTCCCAGTGCTGTCCCAGTGTCAGTGTGTCCCGGTGTCTGTGTGTCGCAGTGTTGGGGTGTCCCACTGTTGGTGTGTCCCCCCGTGTGTCCCAACCCGTCCCCACGCTGTCCCCGCACTGTCCCGGTGTCAGGGACACCGTCGGTATGTCCCAGTGTCAGGGTGTCCTGGTGTTGGTGTGTCCCACTGCGTGGCCCCACGCTGTCCCGGTGTTGGGGCATCCCAGTGTTGGGGCACTGGGGTGTCCCAGTGCTCGTGTGTCCCATTGTTGATGTGTCCCACTCTCAGTGTGTCCCACTGTCTGTGTGTCCCACTGTTGGTGTGTCCCAGTGTCAGTGTGTCCCACTGTCGATGTGTCCCTGCGTTGTCCCTGCACTGTCCCGGTGTCAGTGTGTCCTGCTGTCGGCATGTCCCACTGTCATGTATCCCGGTGTCAGTGTGTCCCACTGTCAGTGTGTCCTGCAGCATGTCCCCATGCTGTCCCAGTATCAGTGTGTCCCACTGTCGGCATGAGCCCGCGCTGTCCTGGTGCTGGAGTGTCCCACTGTCGGTGTGTCCCCACCCTGTCCCCACCCTGTCCCCGCTCTGTCCTGGTGTCGGTGTGTCCCACTACGTGTCCTCACGCTGTCTCCGTGTCAGTGTGTCCCGGTGTCGGTATGTCCCACTGTCAGTGTGTCCCACCGTGTGTCCCGACCCGTCCCCACGCTGTCCCCGCCCTGTCCCCGCTCCATCCCCACCCTGTCCCCGCTCCGTCCCCACCCTGTCCCCACCCTGTCCCCGCTCCGTCCCCACCCTGTCCCCACCCTGTCCCCGCTCCATCCCCACCCTGTCCCCACCCTGTCCCCACTCTGTCCCCGCTCCATCCCCACCCTGTCCCCACTCTGTCCCCTCACCATCCCCTCACCGGGTGACTTGAAGACGCGCAGCAGGCGCACGCAGCGCAGCACGGAGATGCCGAGCGGCTCCATCGCGCCCCGCTCCACCAGCGCGGTCTCCAGCACGCCCCCGCACACCACGAAGCAATCGAAGCGGTGAAGAAGCTCGCGAAGTAACACGAGGGGCCCAGCGCGTAGAGCTTCAGCACCATCTCGGCCGCGAAGAGCGACAGCAGCGCCTTGTTGGCGTAGGCTGGGGGGGGGACAGCGGGGACACAGCCGGGTCACACCCCGGGAGGGCGGGATGGGACCCCCGGGCTCTGGGGACGCAGCCGGGTCACCCACCAGGAGAAATACCACGAGTGGGATGAGACCCCCGAGCTCTGGGGGTGATGGGGGGGGACGGCGGGGGACACAGCCGGGTCACCCCTCGGGAGGGTGGGATGAGACCCCCGAGCTCTGGGGGTGATGGGGACACCGAGGGGACACAGCCGGGTCACCCCTCGGAGGGTGGGATGGGACCCCCGAGCTCTGGGGGTGATGGGGACACCTGGGGACACAGCCGGGTCACCCCCCCCCGGAGGGTGGGATGGGACCCCCGAGATCTGGGGGTGATGGGGACACCGAGGGGACACAGCCGGGTCACCCCCCCCGGAGGGTGGGATGGGACCCCCGATGTTTGGGATGGGGGGGACACAGCCGGGTCACCCCCAGGAGGGTGGGATGGGACCCCCGAGCTCTGGAGGAGGTGTTGGGGGGGCACTGGGGGGTTTGGAAAGCATTGAGGAGTTTGAGATGCACTGGGAGGTGTCGGGCAGCACTGGGAGGTGTTGGGGGGCACTGGAGGGTGTTGGGGGCACTGAGGGGTGTTGGGGGGCACTGAGGGGTGTTGGGGGGTGATGTTTGGGGGGCACTGGGGGGGTCTTGGGGGCACTGAGGGGTCTTGGGAGGCACTGGGAAGTGGCGGGGGTTGCCCTGGAGGATATCCGGGGTCCCGGGGGGGTTTGGGAAGCACGGAGAGGTTTGGGTGACACTGGGAAGTGTCAGGGGGCACTGGAGGATTTTGGGGTGCCCTGGAGGGTGTTGGGGGGCACTGAGGGGTGTTGAGGGGCCCTGGAGGGTGTTGGAGGATGATGTTTGGGGGGCACTGGGGGGTCTTGGGGGTACTGAGGGGTTTGGGGGGCACGGGGAGGTTTGAGAGGCACTGGGAAGTGTTGGGGGCCCTGGAGGGTGTTGGGGGGTACCAAAGGGTTTGGGGGGGCATAGGGAGGGTGTTGGGGGGCACTGGGGAATGTTGGGGGGCCCTGAGGGGTTTTGGGGGGATACCGAGGGGTTTGGGGGGGCACTGAGGGGTGTCGGGCAGCACTGGGAGATGTTGGGGGGGCACTGGAGGGTGTTGGGGGCACAGAGGGGTGTTGGGGGGTGATGTTTGGGGGGCACTGAGGGGTCTTGGGAGGCACTGGGAAGTGTCGGGGGTGCCCTGGAGGATATCCGGGGGTCCCGGGGGGTTTGGGAGGCACTGGGAGGTTTGAGATGCACTGGGAAGCGCTGGGTGGCACCGAAGGATTTCGGGGTGCCCCGGAGGATTTCGGGGTGCCCCAGGGAGCCCCAGTTTCCCCCACCCTGCGTCTCGGTGAGCCAGGGCGGCTGCCCGTGGTGCTCGGAGGCGATGGTGAGCGTGTTGAGGAACACGAGCAGCAGCACGGTCCAGTAGAAGGACACGGATTTCACCGCGGCGCGGCAGCGGCGCCGCCACAGCCGGTTCAGGCGGCGCAAGCGGCGGCTGCGGGTCAGGGACGGGGGGTGGGGACACGGGGGGGACACCGGGGACAGCGAGGGACACGGGGGGGACAGGGGACAGTGAGAGGGTTTGGGGACACAGGGGACACCGAGGGACACAGGGGACACGGGGGGGGACACCGAGGGACAGCGAGGGACACGGGGAGACACAAGGGAGACAAAGGGGACACAGGGACACGGGGACACCGAGGGACACGGGGGGTACACGAGGACATGGGGGACACGGGGGACAGCGAGAGGGTTTGAGGACAAAGGGGGACACAGGGGACACGGGGGGGGCACGGACACAAGGGGGACACAAGGGGGACACGGGGGACACCAAGAGGACAGGGGACACGGGGGGAAGACAGGGTGGACACGGGGGACAAAGGGACACGGGGGGAAGACAGGGTGGACACGGGGGACAAAGGGACACGGGGGACCCCAAGGACACAGGGGACACGGGGGACAGCGAGGGACACGGGGGGGACACAAGGGACACGCGGGGGACAGCGGGGGACACGAGAGACACGGGGGGGACACGGGGGGCACAGGGGACACCAAGGGGACAGGGGGACACAAGGGGGACACGGAGGGGACAAGGGGGACACAAGAGGGACACGGGGACAGGGGAGACACCAAGAGGACAGGGGACACGGGGGGAACACGGGGTGGACACGGGGGACAATGGGGACCCGGGGGACAGCAAGGGACACGGGGGGGAAAACGGGGGGGACACGGGCGACAATGGGGACACGGGGGACAGCAAGGGACACGGGGACACGGGGGATAATGGGGGCACAGGGGACCCCAAGGGGACAGGGGACACGGGGGGGACACGAGGGGGACACGGGGGACATCGGGGGACACGGGGGGGACACGGGGGGGACACGGGAGGGACAGGAAAATCAGCCCCGGTCACACAGGAGGGGTGAGGGGGGGTTTGGGTCACACAGAATCACAAGAGATTTGCGACATCAATGAGTACAAATATATATATATATTTTTTTAACCCATTTTTGGGTAAAAACCTTTCCCTTAAACCCTTATTTCCATAAAAACCGTTCCCTTAAACCCATAGTTTGGTAAACGTTTTCCATAAAAACTTTGGTAAATGTTTTCCATAAAAAATCTTTCCTTTAAACCCATATTTCCATAAAAACCTTTCCTTTAAACACATTTTTTGATAAAAAAACCTTTCCCTTAAACCCATATTTCCATAAAAACCTTTCCTTTAAACCCATATTTTGGTAAAGGTTTTCCATAAAAACCTTTTCATTAATCTCATATTTCCATAAAAATCTTTCCCTTATGCCCACATTTTGCTAAAATGGGTTTAAACCCATATTTCCACAAAAACCTTTCCCTTAATCCAATTTTTCCATAAAAACCTTTCCCTTAAACCCAAATTTTGGGAAAAACCATTCCCTTAAACTCAAATTTTGGTAAAAACCTTTCCCGTAAACCCAAATTTCCATAAAAACATTTCCCTTAAACTGATATTTCCATAAAAATCTTTCCATTAAACTCGTATTTCCATAAAAACCTTTTCTTTAATCCCACATTTCCATAAAAACCTTTCCCTTAAACCCATTTTTTGCTCAAAGCCCTTCCCTTAAACCCATTTTCCTGTAAAATCCTTTTCCTAATATCCAACCCATATTTCCATAAAAACCTTTCTCTTAAACACATTTTTTGATAAAAAAACCTTTCCCTTAAACCCATATTTCCATAAAAACCTTTCCTTTAAACCCATACTTTGGTAAAGGTTTTCCATAAAAACCTTTCCCTTCATCCAATTTTTCCATAAAACCCTTTCCCTTAAACCCAAATTTTGGGAAAAACCATTCCCTTAAACTCAAATTTTGGTAAAAACCTTTCCCGTAAACCCAAATTTCCGTAAAAACCTTTCCCTTAAACTGATATTTCCATAAAAATCTTTCCATTAAACTCGTATTTCCATAAAAACCTTTTCTTTAATCCCACATTTCCATAAAAACCTTTCCCTTAAACCCATTTTTTGCTCAAAGCCCTTCCCTTAAACCCATTTTCCTGTAAAATCCTTTTCCTAATATCCAACCCATATTTCAATAAAAACCTTTCCCTTAAACACATTTTTTGATAAAAAAACCTTTCCCTTAAACCCATATTTCCATTAAAATCTTCTCCTTAAACCCAAATTTTATTAAAAACCTTTCACTTAATCCCATATTGCCATTGAAACTTTTCCCCCAAACCCATATTTGGGTAAAATCCTTTTCCTTAAACCCATATTTTATAAAAACCTTTCCTTAATTCCACATTTCCATAAAACCCTTTCCCTGAACCCTAAATTTTATTAAAAACCTTTTCCGTATTTCCATTTTTTTCCATAAAAACCTTTCCTTTAAACCCGTATTTGGGATGGGTTTGGAGGTTTTAGGGTCCCCCCTAAATTTATTCCCCATTCTCCCCCCATTTTTCTCCCCGCTCACCAGAATTTTGTCTTGGTAATTTTGCCCCTGGAGACAGAAAAAAAGCAGAAATTACCCCAAAATTACACCAAAATTTGGGGATTTTGGGGGATTCCCTCAGCCATGGGGGGGATTTTTTGGGGTGCCGGGGTCGGTTTTGGGGTCCTGGAGGGAATTTTGGGGAATCTGTGGGGCTCTGGAGGGGTCTCAGGGGGCTTTCAGGCTGCTTTGGGGGTCGGTTTTGGGGTCTCAGGGGGATTTATTGGGGTGCTGGGGTCGGTTTTGGGGTCCTGGATGGAATTTGGGGGGGGTCTGTGGGGTTCTAGAGGGGTCTCAGGGGGCTTTGAGGGTCAGTTTTGGGGTCCTGGAGGGAATTTTGGGGGATCCCTGGGGCTCTGGAGGGGTCTCAGAGGGGTTTGAGGGTCATTTTTGGGGTCCTGAAGGGAATTTGGGGGGTCCATGGGCTATGGAGGGGTCTCAGGGGGCTTTGAGGCTGCTTTGGGGGTCGGTTTTGGGGTCTCAGGGGGATTTATTGGGGTGCTGGGGTCGGTTTTGGGGTCCTGGAGGGAATTTTGGGGGATCCGTGGGGCTCTGGAGGGGTCTCAGGGGGTTTGAGGGTCAATTTTGGGGTCCTGGAGGGAATTTGGGGGGGGTCTGTGGGGCTCTGGAGGGGTCTCAGGGGGTTTGAGGGTCAGATTTGGGGTCCTGGAGGGAATTTGGGGGGTCCCGGGGGTCTCTCGGGGGTCTGGGAGGTGTCCCAGGGGTCCCGGGGGTCTCTCGGGGGTCCCGGGGGTCCCTCAGGGGCCTCTCGGGGGTCCCTGGGTCAGAGGTCCCGGGGGTCTCTCGGGGGTCTCTAAGGGGTCCCATGGGTCTGGGGGTGTCCCGGGGGTCCCGGAGGTCTGGAGGGTGTCCCAGTGATCTGGGGGGGGCTCCCAGGGATCCGGGGGTCTCTCGGGGGTCCCGGGGATCTGGGGACTCTCTCAGGGGTCCCGGGGGTCTGTGGGGTGTCCCAGGGATCCCAGGGGTCTCTCGGGGGTCTCTCGGGGGTCCTGGGGGTCTGTGAGGTGTCCCTGGGTCGGGGGTCCCGGAGATTTCTCGAGGGTCTCTCGGGGGTCTCTGGGGGGTCCCAGGGTCTGGGGATTGTCCTGGGGGTCTGTGGGGCTGTCCTGGGGGTCCTGGGTGTGTCTTGGGGGTCTCAGGGGTCTGGGGGCTGTCCCAGGGGTCCCGGGGGTCTCTCGAGGGTCTCTCGGGGGTCCCAGAGATCTGTGAAGGTTCCCGGGGGTCTGTGGGGGGTCCCTGGGGTCTCTCGGGGGCCCTGGGTCGGTGGTCCCGGGGTCCCATTGGTCTGTGGGTGGTCCCGGGGGTCTGTGGGGTCTGGGGGTCTCTCGGGGCTCTCTTGGGGGTCCCGGGGGTCCCGTGGGGGGTCCTTGGGTCAGGGGTCCCGGGGGTCCCAGGGGTCTGTGGGGTTGTCCCGGGGGTCTCTCGGGGGTCCCAGGGGTCCTGGGGGTCTCTCAGGTGTCCCTGGTGTCTGTGGGGTCCCGGGGGTCTCTCGGGGATCCCGGGGGTCTCTCAAGGGTCTCTCAGGGGTCTCTCGGGGGTCCCGGGGGTCTCTCAGGGGTCTCTCGGGGGGTCCTGGGGCTCTGTGGGGTCTCTCGGGGCTCTGTGGGGTCTCTCGGGGGTCCCTTGGGTGTCGCGGGGGTCTCTCGAGGGTCTCTCGGGGGTCCTGGGGGTCTCTCAGGGGTCTCTCAGGTGTCCCGGGGGTCTCTCAGGGGTCTCTCGGGGGTCCTGGGGCTCTGTGGGGTCTCTCGGGGCTCTGTGGGGTCTCTCGGGGGTCCCTTGGGTGTCGTGGGGGTCTCTCGAGGGTCTCTCGGGGGTCCTGGGGGTCTCTCAGGGGTCTCTCAGGTGTCCCGGGGGTCTCTCAGGGGTCTCTCGGGGGTCTCTCGGGGGTCTCTCGGGGGTCTCACAGGCAGCGCTCGCAGGCCGTCGGCGGCGCCTCCTCCTCGCCCACGGTCTCGGTGTTCACTGAGGTGGTTTCACTGCCCGGGAGGCTCGCTGGGAACGGGGACTGGGTAAACTGGGAGAACTGGGAACGGGGAACTGGGGAAACTGGGAGAACTGGGAACGGGGAACTGGGTAAACTGGGAGAACTGGGAATGGAGAACTGGGGAAACTGGGAGAACTGGGAACGGGGAACTGGGGAAACTGGGAGAACTGGGAACGGGGACTGGGGAAACTGGGAGAACTGGGAACGGGGAACTGGGGAAACTGGGAGAACTGGGAACGGGGAACTGGGGAAACTGGGAGAACTGGGAACGGGGAACTGGGGAAACTGGGAGAACTGGGAACGGGGAACTGGGGAAACTGGGAGAACTGGGAACGGGGAACTGGGGAAACTGGGAACGGGGGGGGACTGGGTAAACTGGGAGAACTGGGAACGGGGAACTGGGGAAACTGGGAGAACTGGGAATGGGGAACTGGGGAAACTGGGAGAACTGGGAATGGAGAACTGGGTAAACTGGGAACGGGGGGGGACTGGGGAAACTGGGAGAACTGGGAACGGGGGAGTGGGTAAACTGGGGGGACTGGGAGAACTGGGGGGACTGGGTAAACTGGGAGATACTGGGAGAACTGGGAATGGGGGGACTGGGTAAACTGGGGGGACTGGGGGGACTGGGAGGGACTGGGTAAACTGGGAATGGGGGGGACTGGTTAAACTGGGAGGTACTGGTTAAACTGGGAGGGGTACTGGTTAAACTGGGGCACTGAAGAGTGTGGGTACTGGTTAAACTGGGAGAACTGGTTAAACTGGGGGGTACTGGTTAAACTGGGTGAACTGGGAGGGGGTACTGGTTAAACTGGGTGAACTGGTTAAACTGGGGGTGTACTGGTTAAACTGGGATAACTGTGGGGGTACTGGTGAAGGGTACTGGTTAAACTGGGGGGAGTGGGGGGGTACTGGTTAAACTGGGGGGAGTGGGGGGGTACTGGTTAAACTGGGAGGGTACTGGGGAACCCGGCGTGGGGGGATTTGGGGTGTCTGGGTTCAGGGAATTTGGGGTGTCTGGATTAAGGGAGTTTTGGGGTACCCAGGTCTGGGTTCAGGGAATTTGGGGTGCCCAGGTCTGGGGGATTTGGGGTGTCTGGGGTCAGGGAATTTGGGGTGTCTGAGTTTAGAGAATTTGGGATCTCTGGGTTCAGGGAATTTTGGGGTGCCCGGGTTCAGAGAATTTGGGGTGTCTGGGTTCAGGAAATTCAGGGGTGTCCAGTCAAGGGAATTTGGGGTGCCCAGGTCTGGAGAGTTTGGCGTGTCTGGGTTCAGGGAATTTGGGGTGCCTCGATCTGGGGGATTTGGGGTGCCCCAGTCTGGGGAATTCAGGGTGCCCAGATCTGGGTTAGGGAATTTGGGGTACCCAGGTCCAGGGAATTTGGGGTGCCTGGATTCAGGGAATTTGGGATTTCCACATTCAGGGAATTTGGGGTACCCCGATCTGGGAGATTTGGGGTGCCCATGTCTGGTGGGTTCAGGGAATTTGGGGTACCCCGATCTGGGGGATTTGGAGTCTCTGGGTTCAGGGAATTGGGGTACCCCAGTCTGGGGGATTTGGGGTGCCCATGTCTGGGTGATTGGGGTGCCCAGATTAAGAGAATTTGGGGTGCTCAGGTTCAGGGAATTTGGGGTGCTCAGGTTCAGGGAATTTGGGGTGCCCAGTACAGGAAATTCAGGGTGCCCAGGTCTGGGTTAGGGAATTTGGGGTGCCCAGGTCCAAGGAACTTGGTTTGCCCGGGGTCAGGGAATTTGGGGTGTCTGGGTTCAGGGAATTTGGGGTACCCCGATCTGGGGGATTTGGGGTGCCCAGGTCTGGCTTCAGGGAATTTGGGATTTCTGGTTTCAGGGATTTGGGGTACCCTGATGTGGGTGATTTGGGGTGCCTGGCTTCAGGGAATTTGGGATTTCTGGGCTCAGGGAATTTGGAATTTCTGGGTTCAGGAATTTGGGGTACCCCTATCTAGGTGATTGGGGGTACCCCAATCTGGGTGTTTTGGGGTACCCCAATCTGTGTGTTTTGGGGTGCCCAGATTCAGTGAATTTGGGATGCCCCAGTCTGGGGGATTTGGGGTGCCCAGGTTCAGTGAATTTGGGATGCCCCAATCTGTGTGTTTTGGGGTGCCCAGGTTCAGTGAATTTGGGTATTTTGGGGTCCCCCAATCTGGATATTTCGGGGTGCCGGGGGTACCGTGCGTGTCCGTGGAGTGACTCGCGTGCCGCAGCCACTTCAGCCTCGGTTTCCTCTTCCCCATCAGCTCCTCCGCGGTCAAACCTGAGGAAAACAAAACCCACGGAGATTTTGGGGTGCTCGGGATTTTGGGGTTCACCCCAAAAGCGCCCCCCAAAAGCCCACTGACGGTGCTTGTCGTGCTCTCCCTCCTCTTCCTCGCCCTCGAGCTCGGCCTGGGTGATCCAGTCCATGTAACCCCTCAGGTCCTCCTCCAGCTGCTGCTTCTCGCGCAGCTTCTGGAAATCTCCGCGGGCTTTGGCCTTCTCTCGCTCCTTGGAGAACTCCCTGGGGAGGGGGACAGGTGGGACCCCGAAAATGGCAAGGTGTGACCCCCAAAATCCCACGAAAAATCCCTAAAAATCCCACAAAAACAAAAAAAATATCCCGAAAACGGCAAGGTGTGACCCCCAAAAATCCCAAGGTGTGATCCCCACAAAAAATCCCAACAAATCCCCCAAAAATCCCCAAAAAGCTCCCAAAAAACCCCCCAAAAATCCCAAAAAAGTCCCCCCAAAATCCCAAAAAAAATCCCAAAAAATCCCAAAAAAATCCCCCCAAATCCCCCAAAATCTCAAAAAAATCCCCAAAAAAACCCAAAAATATCCCCAAAAAACCCCAAAAAATGCCAAAAAAATCCCAAAAAATCTAAAAAAAACCCCCAAAAACCCCGAAAAGCCCCAAACGCCGCTGCCGACCCGCTGAGCACGCCCAGCACGAGGTTGAGCACGAAGAAGGAGCCGAAGATGACGAGGCTGACGAAGTAAATCCAGGGCAGCTCGTGGCCCATGGCGTCCTGCATCTGTGGGGGAGGGGAACTGGGCTCAGGGGGACCCCAAAAATCCCAAATCTGTCCTCGGCTCAGGGGGGAACCCCAAAAATCCCAAATCTGTCCTCGGGTCATGGGGGGGACCCCAAAAATCCCAAATCTGTCCTCGGGTCAGGGGGGAACCCCAAAAATCCCTGGTTGGGTGAGGGGGACCCCAAAAATCCCAAATGGATGTTCGGGTCATGGGGGGAACCCCAAAAATCCCAAATTTGTCCTCGGGTCAGGGGGGATCCCCAAAAATCCCAAATCTGTCCTCGGGTCATGGGGGAACCCCAAAAATCCCAAATTCATGTTCAGGGGTGAGGGGGACCCCAAAAATCCCAAATCTGTCCTCGGGTCAGGGGGGAACCCCAAAAATCCCAAATCTGTCCTCGGGTCATGGGGGGACCCCAAAAATCCCTGGTTGGGTGAGGGGGACCCCAAAAATCCCAAATGGATGTTCGGGTCAGGGGGGATCCCCAAAAATCCCAAATCTGTCCTCGGGTCATGGGGGAACCCCAAAAATCCCAAATTCATGTTCAGGGGTGAGGGGGACCCCAAAAATCCCAAATCTGTCCTCGGGTCAGGGGGGAACCCCAAAAATCCCAAATCTGTCCTCGGGTCATGGGGGAACCCCAAAAATCCCTGGTTGGGTGAGGGGGACCCCAAAAATCCCAAATGTCTGTTCAGGTCATGGGGGGGACCCCAAAATCTCTGCACAGGTGAGGGGGGGAACCCCAAAAATCCCAGTTTGGGTGAGGGGGACCCCAAAAATCCCAAATTCATGTTCAGGGCTGAGGGGGACCCCAAAAATCCCAAATCTGTCCTCGGGTCATGGGGGCGACCCCAAAATCTCTGCTCAGGTGAGGGGGGGACCCCAAAAATCCCAAATCCATTCTCAGGTGAGGGGGGGACCCCAAAAATCCCTGTTTGGGTGAGGGGGACCCCAAAAATCCCAAATGTCTGTTTGGGTCATGGGGGGGACCCCAAAATCTCTGCACAGGTGAGGGGGGGACCCCAAAAATCCCAAATCCATCCTCAGGTGAGGGGGGGACCCCAAAAATCCCCACTCAGGTGAGGGCAGGGACACCCAGCAGGGAAATTTGGGGTCCTGAGGTGATTTGGGGGTTCAGGGATGAGTGGAGGAATTTTGGGGGGCTCAGGAAGGGGTTTTGAGGATTTTTGGGGTCTCAGCAATTTTTGTGAAGATTTTGGAGGGCTCAGGAAAGGATTATGATGATTTTGGGGGGGGTCTCAATGATTTCTGTGAGGATTTTGGGGCTCTCAGGGATTTGTATGAAGATTTTGGGGGGCTCAGGGAGGGGTTATAAGAATTTTGGGGGGTCTCAATGGTTATATGAAGAATTTGGGGGGGCTCAGTGATTTATGTGAAGGTTTTGGGGGGCTCAGTGACTTGTGTGAGGATTTTGGGGGGGTCTCAGTGATTTATATCAGAATTTTGGGGTTCTCAATGATTTTTGTGAGGATTTTGGGGGGGTCTCAGTGATTTGAGTGCAGTTTTGGGGGGCTCAGGGAAGGATTATGAGAATTTTCGGGGTCTCAGTGATTTGTGTGAGGATTTTGGGGGGCTCTCAGTGATTTGTGTGAGGATTTTTGGGGGGCTCTCAGTGATTTGTGTGAGGATTTTGGGGGGGTCTCAGTGATTTATATCAGAATTTTGGGGTTCTCAATGATTTTTGTGAGGATTTTGGGGGGCTCTCAGTGATTTGTGTGAGGATTTTGGGGAGCTCAGAGAGGCGTTTAGAGGATTTGAGGGGTCTCACTCATTTCTGTGAGGATTTTGGGGGGCTCAGAGTTTTGTATTAGGATTTTGAGGATCTCAATGATTTTTATGAGAATTTTGGGGGTCTCAGGGAGGGGTAATGAAGATTTTGGGGGTCCCACTGATTTATATGGGAATTTTGGGGGGTCTCAGTGGTTTTTGGGGTCTCACCCAGTAAAGGACATCGGTCCAGCCCTCCATGGTGATGCACTGGATTGGTGGGATCTCAGTGATTTGTGTGAGGATTTTGGGGTGCTCAGGGAGGGGTTATGAGGATTTGGGGGCTCTCAACGATTTATATCGGAATTTTTGGGGGTCTCAGGGAGGGGTTATGATTATTTTGGGGGTCTCAGTGATTTTTGGGGTCTCACCCAGTAGAGCACATCAGTCCAGCCCTCCATGGTGAAGCACTGGAACACGGTGAGCTCAGGGACATGTGTGAGGGTTTTGGGGGGTCTCAATGATTTATATGGGAATTTTTGGGGGTCTCAGTGATTTTTGGGGTCTCACCCAGTAAAGGACATTGGTCCAGCCCTCCATGGTGATGCACTGGAACACGGTGAGCTCAGGGACGTGTGTGAGGGTTTTGGGGGGTCTCAATGATTTATATGGGAATTTTGGGGCTCTCAATGATTTATATCAGAATTTTGGGGCTCTCACTGATTTATATGGGAATTTTGGGGGTCTCACCCAGTAGAGCACGTCGGTCCAGCCCTCCATGGTGATGCACTGGAACACGGTGAGCTCAGGGATGTGTGTGAGGATTTTGGGGCTCTCAATGATTTATATGGGAATTTTGGGGCTCTCAATGATTTATATGGGAATTTTGGGGGTCTCAGTGATTTTTGGGGTCTCACCCAGTAAAGGACATTGGTCCAGCCCTCCATGGTGATGCACTGGAACACGGTGAGCTCAGGGACGTGTGTGAGGGTTTTGGGGGCTCTCAATGATTTATATGGGAATTTTGGGGCTCTCAATGATTTATATGGGAATTTTTGGGGGTCTCAGTGATTTTTGGGGTCTCACCCAGTAAAGGACATTGGTCCAGCCCTCCATGGTGATGCACTGGAACACGGTGAGCTCAGGGACGTGTGTGAGGATTTTGGGGCTCTCAATGATTTATATGGGAATTTCGGGGCTCTCAATGATTTATATCAGAATTTTTGGGGGTCTCAGGGAGGAGTTATGATTATTTTGGGGGTCTCACTGATTTATATGGGAATTTTTGGGGGTCTCAGGGAGGGGTTACGATTTCGGGGGTCTCACCCAGTAAAGGACATCGGTCCAGCCCTCCATGGTGATGCACTGGAACACGGTGAGCATGGCGAAGAAGAAGTTGTCGAAGTTGGTGATGCCGCCGTTGGGTCCCTCCCAGCGGCCGCGGCACTCGGTGTTGTTCTGCACGCACGCGCGCCCGTGGCCCGAGAACGCGCACGGCGAGGGATCGTCCTCGGACTCCAGGTCTGGGGACAGCGACAGCGACCGCGGTGACAGCGCCGGCCGCGGCACGGCCTGAGACGGCTCCTGAACCCTGGGGGTGATGCTGGCCCCGCTAAAAATTCCTGTTCCTGCTCAAAATTCCTGTTAAAAATTCCTGTACCTGCTGAAATTCCTGTTAAAAATTCCTGTCCCTGCTGAAATTCCTGTTAAAAATTCCTGTTAAAAATTCCTGTTAAAAATTCCTGTACCTGCTGAAATTCCTGTTAAAAATTCCTGTCCCTGCTGAAATTCCTGTTAAAAATTCCTGTTCCTGCTCAAAATTCCTGTTAAAAATTCCTGTCCCTGCTGAAATTCCTGTTAAAAATTCCTGTTAAAAATTCCTGTTCCTCGTGAAATTCCTGTTAAAAATTCCTGTCCCTGCTGAAATTCCTGTTAAAAATTCCTGTTAAAAATTCCTGTCCCTGCTGAAATTCCTGTTAAAAATTCCTGTCCCTGCTGAAATTTCCTGTTAAAAATTCCTGTTAAAAATTCCTGTCCCTGCCGAAATTCCTGTTAAAAATTCCTGTCCCTGCTGAAATTTCCTGTTAAAAATTCCTGTTAAAAATTCCTGTTCCTCGTGAAATTCCTGTTAAAAATTCCTGTACCTGCTGAAATTCCTGTTAAAGATTCCTGTACCTGCTGAAAATTCCTGCTGAAATTCACGTCCTTGCTAAAATTCCTGTTAAAAATTCCTGTCCCTGCTGAAATTTCCTGTTAAAAATTCCTGTTAAAAATTCCTGTCCCTGCCGAAATTCCTGTTAAAAATTCCTGTCCCTGCTCAAAATTCCTGTTAAAAATTCCTGTCCCTGCTGAAATTCCTGTTAAAAATTCCTGTTAAAAATTCCTGTCTCTGCTGAAATTTCCTGCTGAAATTCCTGTACCTGCTGAAATTCCTGTTAAAAATTCCTGTCTCTGCTGAAATTTCCTGTTAAATTCCTAGGGGGGTTCTCAGTGAATTTAGGGGGGTCTGAACTTGTGGTGATGAACCCCAAAACCCTGTTGGGGTGACCTAGAGGGAATCTATGGGGGTCTCAGAGTATGAAAGGACCCCAAAACCCCGCTGGGGTGTCCTGGGGGATCCCCAGTTCTGGGAGTGGGACGATCCCAGAGATTCCAGGGCACTCTCAGTGTGGGGACCCCGAGCCCTGAACTGGAGCCCTGAGGGGACTCTGGGGGTGCCCCCAGACTCTGGGGGTGCCCCAAACCCGCTGTGCCCCCTCCTTTGGTGCCCCCCAGTCCTGTCTTTAGTGAATTTAGGGGGGGCCTCAGTGTTCTGGGAACCCCAAAACCCACTGGGGTATCCTGGGAGACCCTCAGTGCTGGGGTTTGGGGTCTCGGGAGCTTTAGGGGGCTCTAAGTGTGTTAGAGAACCCCAAAACCCCTCTGGGGTGTCCTGGGGGGGCTCTCAGAGAATTTGGGGGGGGTCTCAGTGAGTTGGGGTGTCCTGGGGGATCCCCAGTTCTGGGAGTGGGACGATCCCAGGGATTCCAGGGCACTCTCAGCGCGGTGACCCCGAGCCCTGAACTGGAGCCCTGAGGGGACTCTGGGGGTGCCCCCGGACTCTGGGGGCGCCCCAAACCCGCCGTGCCCCCCCCCTTTGGTGCCCCCCAGCACCCACCAGAGCCGATGAAGAAGCAGGTCTTGTGCATGCGGCCGATGAAGAGCTCGAGGCCGATGATGGCGTAGATGATGATGACGAAGAGCACGAGCAGCGCGATGTGCAGCAGCGGCACCATGGCCTTCATGATGGAGTTGAGCACGATGTGAAGGCCTGGAGGGGCAAACAGGGGAGGTGGGAGGGAGATGGGAAATCGGTGAGAACCCCAAAATGTTCACATCAATCAGCGACGCCCCCAAAATCTTCACATCAATCAGCGAGACCCCCCAGAATTGTCACAGAAATCAGTGAGGCCCCCAGAATTCTCATATAAATCATTGATAGCCCCAAAGTCTTCACATAGATCAGTGAGACCCCCAAAATCTTCATTTAAATCACTGAGAACCCCAAAAATTCTCATATAAATCATTGACACCCCCAAAATCCTCATACAAATCAGTGACATCCCCAAAATCCTCACATAAATCAGTGAGGCCCCCAGAATTCTCATATAAATCATTGATAGCCCCAAAATCCTCATACAAATCAGTGAGATCCCCAAAATCCTCACATAAATCAGTGAGACCCCCAAAAATTCTCATATAAATCATTGACACCCCCAAAATCCTCATACAAATCAGTGAGACCCCCAAAATCCTCACATAAATCAGTGAGACCCCCAAAAATTCTCATATAAATCATTGATAGCCCCAAAACTCTCATAGAAATCACTGAGACACCCAAAATTTTTAAAACTCCTCCCTGAGACCCCCAAAATTCTCATACAGATCGCTGAGAGACCCAAGATTCTCATATAAATCACTGAGAGCCCGAAAATTCTCATATAAATCACTGAGAGCCCGAAAATTCTCATATAAATCACTGAGAGCCCGAAAATTTTCATATAAATCACTGAGACCCCGAAAATTCTCATATAAATCACTGAGAGACCCAAGATTCTCATATAAATCACTGAGAGCCCAAAAATTCTCATATAAATCACTGAGAGACCCAAGATTCTCATATAAATCACTGAGACCCCGAAAATTCTCATATAAATCACTGAGAGACCCAAGATCTCATATAAATCACTGAGAGCCCAAAAATTCTCATATAAATCACTGAGAGCCCAAAAATTCTCATATAAATCACTGAGAGCCCGAAAATTCTCATATAAATCACTGAGAGCCCAAAAATTCTCATATAAATCACTGAGAGCCCGAAAATTCTCATATAAATCACTGAGAGCCCGAAAATTCTCCCATAGATCAGTGAGACCCCCCAAATCTTCATACAAATCAGTGAGACCCCTCAAAATTCTCATATAAATCAGTGAGGCCCCCAAAGTTCTTACATAAATCAGCGGGACGCCAAAAATTCTCATAGAAATCAGTGAGACACTCAAAATCCTTAAAACACCTCCCTGAGCCTTCCAAAATCCTCACATAAATCACTGAGAGCCCCAAAATGTTCATATAAATACTTGAGATCCCCAAAATTCTCCTAGAAATCATTGAGACCCCAAAAAGCCTCACAGAAATCAGTGAGCCCCCCAAAATTCTCATAGAAATCAGTGAGAGACCCAAAATCTTCACATAGATCAGTGAGAGCCCCAAAATCTTCATTTAAATCACTGAGAACCCCAAAAATTCTCATATAAATCATTGACACCCCCAAAATCCTCATACAAATCAGTGAGATCCCCAAAAATTCTCATATAAATCATTGAGAGCCCAAACATCCTCATATAAATGAGACCCCCAAAATCCTCATAACCCCTCCCTGAGACCCCCTCAAAATTCTGATATAAATCCCTGAGACCCCCAAAAATTCCCATATAAAGCAGTGAGACACTCAAAATTCTTAAAACTCCTCCCTGAGCCTTCCAAAATCTTCACATAAATCACTGAGAGCCCCAAAATCTTCATATAAATCACTGAGACCCCCAAAATTCTCATATTAATCACTAAGCTCCCCAAAATTCTCATAGAAATCATTGAAACACCCAAAATCTCCACATAAATCACCGAAAGCCCCCCAAATCGTTAAGCCCCACAAAATCCTCACATAAATCCCTGAGACCCCCAAAACTCTCATATAAATCACTCAGTCCCCCAAAATCTTCACAACCCCTCCCTAAGACCCCCAAAATTCTCATATAAATCATTGAGATCCCCAAAATCCTCACATAAATCTCTGAGAGCCCCAAAATTCTCATTTAAATCACTGAGACCCCCCCAGAATTCTCATATAAATCACTGAGACCCCCAAAATCCTCAAAACCCCTCCCTGAGCCCCCCAAAATCCTCACATAAATCAGTGAGACCCCAAATCCTCACATAAATCACTGAGCCCCCCAAAATCCTCAAAACCCCTCCCTGAGCCCCCCAAAATCCTCATAGAAATCACTGAGATCCCCAAAATTCTCACAAAAATCTTTGAGCTCCCCCAAAATCCTCACACAAATTGCTGAGCACCCCCAAAATTCTCAAAACACCTCCCGGAGCCCCCCAAAATCCCCACAGCCACCCTGAGCACCCCAAAATCCTCATACAAGTAACTGAGACCTCCAAAATTCTCATATAAATCAATGAGACCCCCCCCAAAATCTTCATAACCCTTTCCTAAGGCCCCCCCAAAATCCTCATAGAAATTGCTGAGACCCCCAAAATTCTCACATAAAGCAGTGAGACCCCAAATCCTCACATAAATCACTAAGAACCCTCAAAATTCTCCTAACGCCTTCCTGAGCCCCCCAAAATCCTCACATAAATCACTGAGATCCCCCAAAATTCTCATAACCCCTGGTTTAGCACAGGTGGGATTGAGAAGGACCTGAAGGACACCCCAAAACCCCACAAATCCCCCCAATTCTCACTGGGCACCCCCGACACGAGGCACAGACCCCAAATTCCCCCCAAAATCCCCTCAAACCCCTCTCAAAACCCCCCAAATTCCCCCCAAATCCCCCCAATTCTCACTGGGGACCCCCGAGACGAGGCACAGACCCCAAAACTCCCCAAACCCCCCAAAATCCCCCAATTTCTCACTGGGCACCTCAGACATGAGGAGCAGACCCCAAAATCCCCCAAATCCCCCCAAATTCCCCCCAAATCCCCCAAAATCCTCCCAATTCTCACTGGGCACCCCCGACACGAGGCACAGACCCCAAAACTCCCAAATTCCCCCCAAAATCCCCCCAAAACCCCCTCAAAAGCCCCCAAATCCCCCCAATTCTCACTGGGAACCCCGAACACGAGGCACAGACCCCAAAACCCCCAAAATCCACCCAAAACCCCCCAAATCCCCCCAAAACTCCCCAATTTCTCACTGGGCACCCCCGGACACGAGGCACAGACCCCAAATCCCCCAAATTCCCCCCAATTCTGACTGAGGACCCCAAATACGAGGCACAGACCCCAAAACCCCCAAAATCCCCCCAAATCCCCCCAATTTCTCACTGGGGACCCTGAACACGAGGTGCAGACCCCAAAACCCCCAAAATCCACCCAAAACCCCCCAAAATCCCCCCAATTTCTCACTGGGCACCCCGGACACGAGGCACAGATCCCAAATTCCCCCAAATTCTCACTGGGGACCCCGAACACGAGGCACAGACCCCAACTCCCCCAAAATCCCCCCAAATTCCCCCCAAATCCCCCGAAATCCCCCCAATTCTCACTGGGCACCCCAGACACAAGGCACAGACCCCATCCCCCCAATTCTCACTGGGCACCCCGGAGATGGGGCACAGACCCCAAAATCCCCCCAAATCCCCCCAATTCCCACTGGGCACCCCCAAGACGAGGCGCAGACCCCAAAACCCCCCCAAATCCCCCCAATTTCTCACTGGGCACCCTGGACACGAGGCGCAGACCCCAAAATCCCCCAAATCCCCCCAAATTCCCCCCAAATCCCCCCAATTCCCACTGGGCACCCCCAAGACGAGGCGCAGACCCCAAAACCCCCCCAAATCCCCCCAATTTCTCACTGGGCACCCTGGACACGAGGCGCAGACCCCAAAATCCCCCAAATCCCCCCAAATTCCCCCCAAATCCCCCAAAATCCCCCCAATTCTCACTGGGCACCCCGGACACGAGGCGCAGACCCCAAATCCCCCCCAAATCCCCCCAAAATCCTCCAAAATCCCCCCAAATCCCCCCAGTTTCTCACTGGGCACCCCGGAGACGGGGCACAGACCCCAAATCCCCCCAGTTCTCACTGGGCACCCCGGAGACGAGGCGCAGCGGGCGCAGGACGCGGAAGGCGCGCAGAGCTTTGACGTCGAAGCCGCCCGGCTTCCCGCTCATGTGGTGGGCATCTCCCGGCTTGTGGGACACCTGCTCCAGGACGACGCTGAACAGCCTGCGGGGACACGGCGAGGTCACACGGGCGTGCCACCACCTCGGCCGGGCGTCCCCGTGTCCCCAGAGAGGCGCCGACCCCACGATGACGATGACGAAGTCCAGCAGGTTCCACCCGTTGCGGATGTAGGCGCTGGGGTGCAGCACCAGCCCGTAGGCGATGATCTTCAGGAAGGTCTCCACGGTGAAGATGATGAGGAACACGTACTCCACCTGCTCCTGGAGGGGGGCAATGGGTGGGGAGGGTCAGCAAGCCGTGATTCGGGGGGTTATGGGGTCACCTGTCCCCTTTTGGGGTCACTCTGACCCCATTGCATTTCAGGACATCTCCATCTTTTCATTGCTCCACCACGAAGATGATGAGGAACACGAGCTCCACCTGCTCCTGGAGGGGCAAAATGGGGTCAGAAATGATGGTTCAGGGGGTTACGGGGTCACCCAGCGTCCCCTGTCCCCTTTTGGTGACCTCCCTCTCCTGACATTCTGACCCCTTCTCCAGGAGGACATTTCTGTCCCCTCATTGCTCCACCATGAGGATGATGAGGAACATGAGCTCCACCTGCTCCTGGACGGGGACAATGGGTGGGGAGGGTCAGCAAGCCGTGATTCGGGGGGTTATGGGGTCACCCGGTGTCCCCTGTCCCCTTTTGGGGACACTCTGACCCCATCGCATTTCAGGACATCTCCATCTTTTCATTGCTCCACCATGAGGATGATGAGGAACACGAACTCCACCTGCTCCTGGAGGGGCAAAACGGGGTCAGAAATGATGGTTCAGGGGGTTATGGGGTCACCCGGTGTCCCCTTCCCCTTTTGGAGTCACCCTGACCCCATTGCATTTCAGGACATCTCCATCTTTTCATTGCTCCACCACGAAGATGATGAGGAACACGAGCTCCACCTGCTCCTGGAGGGGCACAATGGGTGGGGAGGGTCAGCAAGCCGTGATTCGGGGGGTTACGGGGTCACCCGGTGTCCCCTGTCCCCTTTTGGGGACACCCTGACCCCTTCTCCAGGAGGACCTTTCAGGACATCTCCATCCTCTCGCTGCTCAGTGTCCCCTTCCCCTTTTGGGGACATTTGGGGACCCTCACTGACCCCTCCATCCTGGGGACATTTGGGGTCCCCTCACTGCTCAGAGTCTCTTTTTGGGGACATTTGGGGACCCTCATTGTTCTCAGTGTTCCCTTTTGGGGACAGACATTTGGGGTCTCCTCGCTGTTCAGTGTCCCCTTCCCCTTTTGGGGACATTTGGGGACCCTCACTGATCCCTCCATCCTGGGGACATTTGGGGACAAGGGACAGGAACACTTTGGGACCTCCCTTTGCCATTGGACAAGTGACAGGGACATTTGGGGACACCACATGAGATATTTGGGGTGTCCTGCCCCGTTGTCCCCCCCTCGGGGTGACAAGGGACATTTGTCCCCCTCCAGTCCCCTCCCAGTGTCCCCTCTGTGGGTGACAGGGGCGGCTCAGCCGGGATTAGGTGACAAAGCGGATTACGGCAGCGGCACAGGCGGGTGACACGGGGACACGGCGGCACAGGGGACACGCGTGACACAGCCCCGCCCCCGGGTGCCAGCAGTCCCTGCCACCCGCGGTGCCACCCTCTGGGGTGTCACCCACAGCCCCTGGGTCCTCGCAGCCTCTGTCACCCCGCGGTGCCACCCTCTGTCACCTCCCCAGGGTGTCACCCCACGGTGCCACCGCCGTGGGTGTCACCTCTACCCTCTGTCACCTCCCTAGGGCGTCACCCCCACCCCAGGGTCCCCACATCCCCTACCACCCCACGGTGCCACCCTCTGAGGTGTCACCCCCATCCCCGTGTCCCCACAGCCGCTGTCACCTCCCCAGGGTGTCACCTCCACCTCTGGGTCCCCACAGCTGCTGTCACCTCGCAGTGCCACCCTCTGCCACCTCCCTACGGTGTCACCCCCGTGTCCCCACAGCCGCTGTCACCTCCCCAAGGTGCCACCCCCAGCCCAGGGGTCCAGGGTGGGTCTGGGGTCTCACCAGGTTGTGGTTGAAGCCCCCTATGCCCAGGTGGGTCTGGGGTTTCTCCCCGCTCCCAGGTGGGTCTGGGCTCTCTCACCAGGTTGTGGTTGAAGCCCCCTGTGCCCGGGTGGGTCTGGGGTCTCTCCCTGTGCCCGGGTGGGTCTGGGGTCTCTCCCTCTGCCCGGGTGGGTCTGGGGGTGCCCAGGTGGGTCTGGGGTCTCCCTGTGCCCGGGTGGGTCTGGGGTCTCTCCCTGCTCCCAGGTGGGTCTGGGCTCTCTCACCAGGTTGTGGTTGAAGCCCCCTGTGCCCGGGTGGGTCTGGGGTCTCTCCCCGTGCCCGGGTGGGTCTGGGGTCTCTCCCCGTGCCCAGGTGGGTCTGGGGTCTCACCAGGTTGTGGTTGGAGGCGTTGGAGTCGTCCTCGGGGAAGGGGATGTAGACCCCCAGGGCCACGCAGTTGGCGAAGATGGTGGCGAGGATGAGGATGTCGAAGGGTCTGGGGGGGAGTGGGGGGCGCCAGGTGTGGGGAGGGGTCTGCAAGGACCCCAAATCCCCCAGACCCCCACTCAATTCCACTCCAGGATGGTGACGGCAGCCCCCAAATCCCCCAAATCCCCCGAGCCCCCTACTCACTTCCAATCCACGATGTCCATGGCAGCCCCCAGACTCACAAAGCTCCTGAGCCCCCCACTCAATTCCACCCCACGACTGGCACCCCCAGACCCCCAAAGCCCCCAAGCCCCCTCCTCACTTCCACTCCACGATGCTGACCACAGCCCCCAGACCCCCCCAAACCCCCCCAGACCCCCAAAGCCCCCTCCTCACTTCCACTCCACGATGCTGATGGCCGCCCTCCAGATGGGGTTGTTGAGGCGGAGGCAGAAGAGGGCGCGGGGGGAGCGATGGACGCCCCCAGACCCCCAAACACCCCTGAACCCCCAGACCCCCCAAACTCCCCTGAGCCCCCCGAGCCCCACAGACCCCCCAAAACCCCTCCTCACTTCCACTCCACGATGCTGATGGCCACCCCCAGACCCCCAAATCCCCTCACTCACTTCCACCCCAAAATTAGCCCACCCAGACCCCCCAAGACCCCCACTCACTTCCGCTCCACGATGCTGACCACAGCCCCCAGACCCCCCAAACCCCCCCAGACCCCCAAAGCCCCCTCCTCACTTCAACTCCACGATGCTGATGGCCGCCCTCTGGATGGGGTTGTTGAGGCGGAGGCAGAAGAGGGCGCGGGGGGAGCCATGGACGCCCCCAGACCCCCAAACACCCCTGAACCCCCAGACCCCCCAAACTCCCCTGAGCCCCCCGAGCCCCACAGACCCCCCAAAACCCCTCCTCACTTCCGCTCCACGATGCTGACCACAGCCCCCAGACCCCCCAAACCCCCCCAGACCCCCAAAACCCCTCCTCACTTCCGCTCCACGATGCTGATGGCCGCCCCCAGACCCCCAAATCCCCGAAGGCCCTCACTCACTTCCACCCCAAAATTAGCCCACCCAGACCCCCCAAGACCCCCACTCACTTCCACTCCACGATGCTGACCACAGCCCCCAGACCCCCCAAGCCCCCTCCTCACTTCCACTCCACGATGCTGATGGCCGCCCTCCGGATGGGGTTGTTGAGGCGGAGGCAGAAGAGGGCGCGGGGGGAGCGATGGACGCCCCCAGACCCCCCCTGGGGTTTGTGTTTGGGGTGGGGGGGGCGGCGCTGCCGCTGCCCCGGGGGGGTCTCGGGACCCCCCGGAGCCCCCCCGGAGCCCCCCCAGCCCAGGGGCTGCCCCAGGGCCTCGGCCAAGGGGGAGAGATCCTTGGGGGGGCCTGCGGGGGGAAAGGGGCGGTCAGGGACACCCCAAATCTTTATGGAGCCCCCCCCCCCCAAATCGTTCCGGACCCCCCCAAACCTTTCCGGACCCCCTAAACATTCACGGACCCTCCCAAAACCCTCAGGGACCCCCTCAAACTTTCCACGACACCCCAAAACCCTCAGGGACACCCCCAAATCTTTATGGACCATCCCCCCCCCCCCCCCAAATCTTTGTGGAGACCTCCAAGTTTTTATGGATCCCCCCCAAATCTTTATGGAGCCCCCCCAAATCTTTATGGAGCCCCCCCAAATCTTTATGGGCCCCCCCCAGACTTTTCCGGACACCCCCCAATCTTTATGGACACCCCCAAAGCTTTATGGAGCCCCTCAAATCTTTATGGACCCCCCCCCAAACTTTTCTGGAGCCCCCCAAACCTCTCCGGACACCCCCAAAGCTTTATGGAGCCCCCCAAACTTTTATGGACCCCCCCCCATAAACCCTCAGGGACCCCCC
This sequence comes from Ammospiza caudacuta, assembly GCF_027887145.1. Taxonomy (NCBI): domain Eukaryota; kingdom Metazoa; phylum Chordata; class Aves; order Passeriformes; family Passerellidae; genus Ammospiza; species Ammospiza caudacuta. The sequence continues at coordinate 3,046,497 of NC_080624.1, read as the reverse complement.
CAAAACCCTCAGGGACACCCCAAAACTCTTAAGGACCTCCCAAAATCTTCCAGAACACCCCCAAACCCTCGGGGATCCCCCCAAATCCTCAGGGATCCCCCCCCAAATCTTTATGGACGCCCCAACCCCTCCTGGACCCCCCCCAAATCTTTCCGGACCCCCCCAAACTTTTATAGACCCCCCCCCCCACAAAAATCTTTATGGACCCTCCCAATTCTTTCTGGACCCCCCCCCCCCAGACCTTCAGGGATCCCCCCCAAACCTTCCAGGACTCCCCCAAACCTTCCTGGACACCCCGAAATCTTTATGGACCCCCCCCCCAAATCCTCAAGGACCCCCAACCCCTCATGGACCCCCCAAAATCCTCAGGGACACCCCCAAACCTTTCAGGACCCCCCCCAAATCTTTCCGGATACGCCCAAACCTTCCAGGACACCCCAAAACCTTCAGGGACCCCCCCCCCCAAAAAAAACCTTCCAGGACACCCCCAAATCTTTATGGACCCCCTCAAAACGTTTCTTGGAACCCCCCCAAATCTTTCTGGACACCCCCAAACCCCTCAGGGCCCCCCCAAACTCACCGTCTCCGTTCTCCTCTGACTCTGACATTTTGGGGGATTTGGGGGGGGTCTGGGAGGTTTTGGGGTACCCAAAGGATTCTCAGGGGGATTTGTGGGGTCTGTGGGGATTTGGGATCATGGAGGGGATGGATCGGGGGGGGCTGGGGGGTTCAGGGGGTATTTAGGGGGATTCAGGGGGTATTTAGGGGGGTTCAGGGGGTATTTAGGGGGGTTCAGGGGGTATTTAGGGGGATTCAGGGGGTGTTTAAGGGGATTCAGGGGGTGTTTAAGGGGGCTCAGGGGGTATTTAGGGGGGTTCAGGGGGTGTTTAAGGGGGTTCAGGGGGCTCAGGGGGTATTTAGGGGGGTTCAGGGGGTGTTTAGGGGGGTTCAGGGGGTATTTAGGGGGGTTCAGGGGGCTCAGGGGGTATTTAGGGGGGCTCAGGGGGTATTTAGGGGGGTTCACGGGGTATTTAGGGGGATTCAGGGGGCTCAGGGGGTGTTTAGGGGGGTTCAGGGGGTGTTTAGGGGGGTTCAGGGGTGATTGAGGGGTCAGGGGGGATTTGGGGGTATTTAGGGGGGGTCAAGGGGTATTTAGGGGGGGTTCAGGCAGTGTTTAGGGGGGGTCAGGGGGTTTTTAGGAAGGTTCAGGGGGTATTTAGGGGGTTCAGGGGGTATTTAGGGGTGTTCAGGGGGCATTTAGGGGACTCAGGGGCTGTTTAGGGGTGTTCAGGGGTATTTAGGGGGTTCAGGGGTATTTAGGGGGGTTCAGGGGGTATTTAGGGGGGTTCAGGGGGTATTTAGGGGCTTCAGGGAGGGTCCAAAGGTGTTCAGGAGGCTCAGGGGGTATTTAGGGGGGGTCCGGGGGGTATTTAGGGGTCTCGGGGGGGTTCGGGGGGTATTTAGGGTGCTTTGGGGGATATTTAAGAGGGTTCAGGGGGTGTTTAGGGGGGCTCAGAGGATTTAGGGGGGTTCAGGGGTATTTAGGGGATTCAGGGGGCTCGGGGGGGGTTTAAGGGGGTCAGGGAGTGTTTAAGGGGGTCGGAGGGGCTTAGGGGTGTTCAGGGGGTATTTAGGGGGGTCCAGGGGGTATTTAGAGTGTTTGAGGGGTATTTAGGGGGGTCCAGGGGGTATTTAGAGTGTTTGAGGGGTATTTAGGGGGGTCCAGGGGGTGTTTAGGGGGTAATTAGGGGGTTCAGGGGGTATTTAGGAGGGTCCGGGGTATTTAGGGGGGTTCAGGGGGTGTTTGGGGAAGTCCAGGTGTATATAGGAGGGTCCAGGGGGTATTTAGGGGCGTCAGGGGGTATTTAGGGGGGTTCAGGGGTATTTAGGGGATCCAGGGGGCTCGGGGGGGGGGGTTTAAGGGGGTCAGGGAGTGTTTAAGGGGCTCGGAGGGGAATTTAGGGGGTCCGGGCGGAATTTAATGGGGTCAGGGTTGTGGGCACGGGGTTCAGGGGGTGTTTAGGGTGCTCAGGGGGGGGCTCAGGGGGTATTCAGGGGGTCTCAGGGGGTGTCAGGGTCGGTGGGCTCGGGGGTCCCTCCCCGGCCTATCCAGGGCTCGGTCCCGGCTCGTCCCGGCCGGGGATTACCGGGGATTAACGGGGAGGGGGGAGGGGCGGCGCGGGGCACGTGGGGGAGGGGAGGAGGGGGAGGGGACAAGAGAGGGGGGGAGGGGACAGGTGGGAACAGGTGAGGGGGATTGGGGACGGGTGTGTGAAAAACGCCAACCATTTGTTTCTAAAATTTTAAAAGCTTAATAATAATAAAATGGTTAGAAAAAATAGTAATACAACTAGAGTATTAAAATTTTCGACAATTAGAGTAATATTAACTTGGACAAACTGAATTAGGACAATATGAGACAACATACACAAAGAATTACCGATGTCCACATACTTTTTTTTGGGCAAAATAAGCCTAAAAAAAGGACAAAATTAACAGAGGATTAACCCTTAAAAACAGCAACCTGTTGCATATTCATACACCTCATAATGAATAATGAATATTCATACACTTCATGATGCATAAATTCCATTCAAACACAGAATTCTGTCTGGTCATCGTCAACTTCTTCCTCCTAATCCTAACAGTCTGAATTTGAATATTTGCGAAAAGCCAATTATAAAATACGCATTTTTCACACACGTTCTCCCCTCACACATTCCTCCCCTCACAGGTTCCATTCCCCCACCGCCCTCACGACCTCCATTTCCCCCTCCGCTTTCCCTCACATCCCACAGGCGGCATTCCCCGCTCTCCCGCCCCTCACGGGCACCGTTTTGCCCTCAGACACCGGCTGGGTGCCATTCCTTCCCCTCACATTCCCCACAGGCTCCATCTCCTCACGGCCCCCGCCCGCCATTTTCCCGCCTTTTCCCGCCACACACCGCGGCCTACAACTCCCGTCATGCCCCGCCAGTGCCGCCTACAACTCCCGTCATGCCCCGCGGTTTCAGCACTGCTGCCTACAACTCCTGTCGCGCTCCGCCTCCGCCGCCTGTAATGTTTTGTGGAAATAAACAAAACTCCACAACTTTTGTGAAAGTTGTAAAGCCAGTGTGCTTTATTACAGCACTGGATGCATGTGGGAATCCATTCCTTCCCCTCACATTCCCCACAGGCTCCATCGCCTCACAGCTCTCTGCCTGCCATTTTCCCGCCTTTTCCCGCCACACGCCGCCGCCTACAACTCCCGTCATGCTCTGCGACCGCCGCCTACAACTCCCGTCAAGCCCCACGGGTGTCACGGCGTTGCCGGACCGGCGCCATTTCCCCCTCAGGCCCTGCAGGTTCCCCTTGCACAAAATCACAGAATTATTCAGATCGGGAAAAACCCTCAAAGCCATCGATTCCCATTGTTCCTTCTGCACTGCCAATGCCACCCTCAACGTGTCCCCAGGTGCCACATCCTCCCCTCACACATTCCTCCCCTCACAGGTTCCATTCCCCCACTGCCCTCACGGGCTCCATCTTCCCCCTCCGCTTTCCCTCACACCCTACAGGCGGCACTTCCTGCTCTCCCACCCCTCATGGACACCATTTTCCCCTCAAACACCTGCTGGGTGCCATTCCTTCCCCTTACATTCCCCATAGGCTCCATCCCCTCACGGCCCCCGCCCACCATTTTCCCGCCTTTTCCCGCCACACGCCGCCGCCTACAACTCCCGTCATGCCCCGCAGTTCCAGGCTCGCTGCCTACAACTCCCGTCATTCTCCGCCACTAAGGCCTACAACTCCCGTCATGCCCCGCGCTTCCAGGATCGCTGCCTACAACTCCCATCTTCCCCCGCGCGCCTCGCTCCGCCCCTTTCCCCTCACGTGAGCGGCGGCCGCGCGCTCTGTGAGGGAGCCCCCCCAAATCTCCCCAAATTTTTCCCCCCTCCAAAATTTGGGGACCCCCCCGACCATGGAGGAGGTGGACAAGATCCTGATCCACTCCCTGCGCCAGGCGGGGACGTGAGTGAGGCGGGAATGGGGGGGTTTGGGTGGTGGGGGGATCTCGGGGGGCACTGAGGAATTTGGGGTGTCTGTGAGGGGGGGGCTGTGGAAGGACAGAGGGACACCCCCATGGAGGTTTGGGGGGACCCCCGAGGAATTTGGGTGGGGGTCCCTGGAGAGGCTAGGGGGGCCCTGAGGGGATTTTTGGGGGTCCCTGAGGGGGATTTGGGGGGGGCACTCGGGAGGCTGTGGGGGTCGTGAGGGAATTGGGGGGGGGGGGGGCTGGGTGGATTTTTGGGGGTCTCTGAGGGGGATTTTTGTGGAGGTCACTGATAAGACCCCGAGGAATTTGGGTAGGGGTCCCTGGAGAGGTTTGGGGGGGTTCTGAGTGAATTTGGGGGGGGATTGAGGGGATTGTTGGGGGTCCCTGAGGGGGAATTTGGGATTGTTTTGGGGATTTTTGGGGGAGAGTTTTGGTGTTTGCGGCGTTCTCTGGGAGACACTGAAGATAGGGTGACCCCGGGATTTGGGCTATGTGATTTCTGTGCCCCCCAAAAAGAGGATATCAGGATTTTGGGGTGCTGTGAAGAAGTGGGGGGGTCTGTGACGATTTGGGGGTCCCCGGGTTGGTGCCCCCCGATATTCCGAGCGTGCGGGAGCTGAGCCCTGAGGTGTCAGGATTTTGGGGTCACTCTCAGGATTTTGGGGTCTGTGACGATGTCAGGGGTCTGTGATAATTTTGGGGGGTCTGTGACGATTTTGGGGTCCCCAGGGCGGTGCCCCCCGAGGTTCAGAGCGTGCGGGAGCTGAGGCCGGAGCTGCTGCTGGGGGTGTCCCGATTTTGGGGGGCTGTTTGGGGATTTTTTGGGGCTGCCTCGGGGATTTGGAGGGAGCTTTTTTGGGGGGCTCTTTTGGGAGTTTTTGCAGGGCTATTTTGGGGCTTTTTGGGGGCTGTTTTGGGGATTGTTTTGGGGATTTCTGAGGGCTGTTTTGGGGATTGTTTTGGGGATTTTTGGGGGGCTGTTTTGGGAATTGTTTTGGGGATTTCTGAGGGCTGTTTTGGGGATTGTTTTAGGGATTTTTGGGGGGCTGTTTTGAGGGATTTTTGGGGGCTGTTTTGGGCATTTTTGGGGGGCTGTTTTGATGATTTTAGGGGCTTTTTTGGGGGCTGTTTTAGGGATTTTCGGGACGTTTGGGGTACAGGTTTGAGGGGGTCTGTGACGATTTTGGGGGTCCCTATGTTGGTGCCCGCCGACGTTCAGAGCGTGCGGGAGCTGAGCCCGGATGTGTCAGAATTTTGGGGCTCTATCAGGATTTTAGGGGTGCTGTGATGATGTCAGGATCTCGGGGGGGGGTCTGTGACGATTTTGGGGGTCTCCAATGCTGTGTTTTCCCCTCAGGTCGGTGCCCCCCGAAGTCCAGAGCGTTCGGGATCTCAGCCCCGAGCTCGTCGTGGCCGCCGCCGTTCGGTGCCTGCGGGCCGTGAGCCCCGCGCTGGGCAATGCCCTGAGCCCGGCGCTGCCCCCGGGCATCTCCGCCCGCTTCCGCCTGGCCTCGGAGCTGGCCGCGGCCTGCCAGGTACCCTGAGCCCCGAAATACCCCAAAATCCCCAAAAAACCCCCCAAAAATACAGAAAAATCTCCCAAAAATCCCACAAAAAATCTCCCAAAAATCCCACAAAAAATCTCCCAAAAATCGGGAGCTGCCCCTGTCTCACCTCGGAGCTGGCCTCGGCCTGCCAGGTACCCTGAGCCCCGAAATACCCCCAAAAAAATCCACAAAAATACAGAAAAATCTCCCAAAAATCACACAAAAAATCTCCCAAAAATCGGGAGCTGCCCCTGTCTCACCTTGGAGCTGGCCGCGGCCTGCCAGGTACCCTGAGCCCCGAAATACCCCAAAATCCCCAAAAAAATCCACCAAAACATCCACAAAAAACCTCCCAAAAATCGGGAACTGCCCCTGTCTCGCCTCGGAGCTGGCCGCGGCCTGCCAGGTACCCTGAGCCCCGAAATACCCCAAAATCCCCAAAAAACCCCCCAAAAATACAGAAAAATCCACAAAAAATCTCCCAAAAATCGGGAGCTGCCCCTGTCTCACCTCGGAGCTGGCCACGGCCTGCCAGGTACCCTGAGCCCTGAAATACCCCCAAAAAAAACCCAAAAAATCCACAAAAAATCTCCCAAAAATTGGGAGCTGCCCCCGCCTGGCCTCAGAGCTGACCGTGGCCTGCCAGGTACCCTGAGCCCTGAAATACCCCAAAAAAACCCCAAAAAATCCACAAAAATACAGAAAAATCCACAAAAATCCCACAAAAAATCTCCCAAAAATCGGGAGCTGCCCCTGTCTCACCTTGGAGCTGGCCGCGGCCTGCCAGGTACCCTGAGCCCCGAAATACCCCAAAAAATCCCAAAAAAATCCACCAAAACATCCACAAAAAACCTCCCAAAAATCGGGAACTGCCCCTGTCTCGCCTCGGAGCTGGCCGCGGCCTGCCAGGTACCCTGAGCCCTGAAATACCCAAAAATCCCAAAAAAACCCCAAAAATACAGAAAAATCCACAAAAAATCTCCCAAAAATTGGGAGCTGCCCCTGTCTCACCTCGGAGCTGGCTGCGGCCTGCCAGGTACCCTGAGCCCCAAAATACCCAAAAATCCGCAAAAAACACAAAAAAAGAAATTCCCCAAAAAATCCCCCCCCAAAAAAACCCCAAAACCACAAAAAAAAACCGCCAAAAAATCCACAAAAAACCACAAAAAATCTCACAAAAATCGGGAGCTGCCCCTGTCTGGCCTCGGAGCTGGCCACAGCTTGCCAGGTACCCTGAGCCCTGAAATACCCCAAAAAAACCCCCAACAATCCCAAAAAATACAGAAAATTTAAAAAAACCCACAAAAAATCTCTAAAGAATTGGGAGCAGCCCCTGCCTGGCCTCGGAGCTGGCCGTGGCCTGCCACGTACCCTGCACCCCAAAAAACCACAGAAAAATCCCCAAAAATCCACAAAAAAATCCCCCAAAACCCACAAAAAATCCCCAAAAAAATCCCAAAACTCGGGAGCTGCCCCCGCCTGGCCTCGGAGCTGGCCGCGGCCTGCCAGGTACCCTGAGCACCAAAATACCCAAAAATCCGCAAAAATCACAAAAAAAGAAATCCCCAAAAAAATCCCCCCAAAACCCCAAAAAATCCCCAAAAATCCCCAAAAACATCCTCAAAAATCCACCAAAAAATCCCCAAAAATCCACCAAAAAATCCCCAAAAAAACCCACAAAAACCCACAAAAAAATCCCCAAAAATCACCAAAAAACCACAGAAAAATCCCCCCAAAAAAACACACACACAAAAAAAAAAAAAAAAAAAATCCCCAAAAAACCACCAAAAATTCCCAAAAACCCACAAAAAATATCCCAAAATTGGGAGGTGCCTCAGCTCAGTGTTCTCTGCTGGGGTGGTTCCAGTGAATTTGGGGTGATTTTGGGGGGCTTGGGGTTGTTTTTGGGAGGGTCTGGGGGTTGTTTTTAATGAATTTGGGGGTGTTTTGGGGTGCTGGGGGTTATTTTGGGGGGCTGTGGTTGGATTTGGGGGGTCTGGGGTCGGTTTTGGGGGAACTGGGGGTTGGCTTTTGGGGGCTGGGGGTTGTTTTGAATGAATTTGGGGTTCTTTTGATTGGGTTCAGGGTGGTTTTTTGGGGGGCTGGGGGTTGGTTTTGGGGCGCTGGGGTTGGTTTTGGGGGGCTGGGGTTTGTTCCTAATGAGTTGGGGGTGGGTTTTGGGGGGCTGGGGGTTGGTTTTGATGAGTTGGGGGTGGTTTTGGGGAGTCTGAGGTTTGGTTTTGGGGGGTCTGGGGTCTGGTTTTGGGGGGCTGGGGGTTGTTCATAATGAGTTTGGGGTGGTTTTGGGGGGCTGGGGTTGGTTTTGGGGAGCTGGGGTTTGGTTTGGGGGGGCTGGGGTCTGGTTTGGGGGGGCTGGGGTTTGTTCCTAATGAGTTGGAGGTTGGTTTTGGGGGGCTGGGGTTGGTTTGGGGGGGCTGGGGGTTGGTTTTAATGAGTTGGGGTTGGTTTTGGGGGGCTGGGGGTTATTTCTGGGGGGGCTCTGGGTTGGATTTGAGGGGCTGGAGGTTGAATTTGGGGTCTGGGGGTTGTTTTTAATGAATTGGGGGTGTTTTGGGGGGCTGGGATTGGTTTTGGGGGGTCTGGGGTCTGGTTTGGGGGGCTGGGGGTTGGTTTTGATGAGTTGGGGTTGGTTTTGGGGGGCTGGGGGTTATTTTTGGGGGGGCTCTGGGTTGGATTTGAGGGGCTGGAGGTTGGAATTGAGGAGCTGGAGGTTGAATTTGGGGTCTGGGGGTTTCTTTTGGGAATTTGGGGGTGTTTTGGGGGGGGCTAGGGGTTGGTTTTAATGAGTTTGGGGTGGTTTTGGGGGGCTGTTGGCTGTTTTGGGGCGCTGGGGGTCTGGTTTTTAATAAGCTGGGGGTGGCTTTTAGGGAGATGGGGGTTATTTTGGGGGGCTGTGGTTGGATTTGGGGGGGTCTGGGGTTGGATTTTTGGGGCTCTGGGTTGGATTTGAGGGGCTGGAGGTTGAATTTGGGGTCTGGGGGTTGCTTTTGGGAATTTGGAGGTGTTGTTTGGGGGGGGCTGGGGGTTGGTTTTGATGAGTTGGGGGTGGTTTTGGGGGGCTGGGGTTTGTTCTTAATGAGTTGGGGGTGGTTTTGGGGGGCTGGGGGTTATTTTTGGGGGGGCTCTGGGTTGGATTTGGGGGGTCGGAGGTTGAATTTGGGGGTCTGGGGTTGGTTTTGGGGGGGCTGGTGGTTGTTTTCAATAAGTTGAGGGTGATTTTTAGGGAGCTGAGGGTTATTTTGGGGGGCTCTGGGTTGGATTTGGGGGGGCTCTGGGTTGGATTTGAGGGGTTGGAGGTTGAATTTGGGGTCTGGGGGTTGCTTTTGGGAATTTGGGGTGTTTTTTGGGGGGGCCAGGGGTTGGTTTTAATGAGTTTGGGGTGGTTTTGGGGGGTCTGGGGTTTGGTTTTGGGGGGCTGGGGGTTGGTTTTGATGAGTTGGGGGTGGTTTTGGGGGGTCTGGGGGTTGGTTTTGGGAATTTGGGGGTGTTTTTTGGGGGGTCTGGGGGTTGTTTTTAATTAATTTGGGGTGGTTTTGGGGGGCTGGGGGCTGATTTGGGGGGGGGCTGGGGTTTCCTTTGGGGGAGCTTCAATTCCCTGGGTTGGAATTGATCTCCCCCAAAACCATCGAACCTCCCTCCAACTGAGCACCCCAAGAATTTTGGGGTGTCCCCATGGATTTTGGGGTCTCCCTATGAATTTTGGGGTCTCACCATGAATTTTAGGGTCTCACCATAAACTTTGGGGTGTCCCCACGAATTTCGGGGACTCCCCTTGAATTCTGGGGTCTCCCCATGAATTTTAGGGTATCCCCTTGAATTTTGGGATCTACCCACAAGTTTTGGGATCCCCCCACGAATTTTGGGGTTTCACCATAAACTTTGGGGTCTCCCCACGAATTTTGGGGTCTCCCCATGAACTTTGGGGTGTCCCCACGAGTTTTGGAGTCTCCCCACGAATTTTGGGGTGTCCCCATGAATTTTGGGGTCTCCCAAGAATTTTGGGGTGTCCCCATGAATTTTGGGGTCTCACCATAAATTTTGGGATCTCCCCACGAATTTTGGGATCTCCCCACAAACTTTGGGGTCTTCCCATGAATTTTAGGGTATCCCCATGAATTTTGGGGTCTCACCATAAATTTTGGGATCTCCCCACGAATTTCGGGGTCTCCCCATGAATTCTGGGGTCTCCCCTTGAATTTTGGGGTCTCACCATAAATTTTGGGGTCTCCCCATGAATTTTAGGGTCTCCCCATGAGCTTTGGGGTCTCCCCATGAATTTTAGGGTATCCCCACGAATTTTGGGGTTTCCCCATAAATTTTGGGGTCTCCCCATGAATTTTAGGGTCTCACCATAAATTTTGGGGTGTCCCCACAGATTTTGGGATCTCCCCACGAATTTTGGGGTGCCCCGATGAATTTTGGGGTCTCCCCTTGAATTTTGGGGTCTCCCCACGAATTTTAGGGTGTCCCCACGAATTTCGGGGTCTCCCCATGAACTTTGGGGTCTCCGTATGAGCTTTGGGGTGTCCCCATGAATTTTGGGGTCTCCCCACGAGTTTTGGGGTCTCCCCATAAACTTTGTGGCGCCCCCAAGAATTTCGGGGTGCCCCCACGGGCGTTTTCGGGGTGTCCCCTCAGGAGCTGGGCTTTGGGGGTGACGTTGGCTACCAGACCTTCCTGTACAGCTCCGAGCACGACGTGCGGCGCCTGCTCCTCTTCCTCGTGGAGAAACTGCCCCGGGACGAGGGGCACAGGGGGGCCGAGACCCCCGGTAACAGCTTGGGGGGGTTTGGGGGGTTTTGGGGGGCCCCTGGGGGGATTTTGGGGTTCCCTGGGGGGTTTTTTGTGCTGTTCTGGGGGTTTTTTTGGGCTGTTCTGGGGGGATTTTTGGTGATTTTTAGGAGCTGTTTCGAGGGGTTTGGGGGCTGTTTGGGGGGGGGGGAGCTTTAGGGCTTTTTTGGGGTGTCCTTGGGGGTTTTGAGGGTCCCTGGGGGATTTTGGGGTTCCCTGGGGGGTTTTGGGGTGTCCTGGGGGCAGGGGACAGAAGCGTCTAAAAATCCCCAAAGAGCCCCGAAAAATCCCCCAAAATCCCCAAACCAGCCCTCAAAAAACCCCAAACCAGCCCCCTAAAATCCCCAAACAACGCCCTAAAAACCCCTGAACACCCCCAAATCTCCATCAGTGCCCAAACACCCCCAAAAACCCCCAAAACTGCCTCCGAAAGTCCCCCAAAAACCCCAAAACCGCTCCTAAAAATCCCCAAAAATGCCCCAAAATCCCCAAACCAGCCCTCCAAAAAATCCCAAACCAGCCCCCCTAAAATCCCCAAACAACGCCCTAAAAACCCCTGAACACCCCCAAATCCCCATCAACCCCCAAACACCCCCAAAACAGCCCCCCAAAAACCCCCAAAACTGCCTTCGAAAGTCCCCCAAAAACCCCAAAACCGCTCCTAAAAATCCCCAAAAATGCCCCAAAATTCCCAAACCAGTCCCAAAAACCTCAAAACAGCCCCTAAATGTACCCTGAAATCCCCCCCAAACAGCCCTAAAAACCCCCAGAACAGCCCCAAAACCCCCAAACCGCTCCCAAAACCCCAGCAAATATCCCCTAAAGAGCCCCAAAAATCCCCTAAAATCCCCAAAGCACCCCCAAAAATCCCCAAACAACCCCCAAATATCCCCAAAACCGCTCCTAAAAAGACCCAAAACAGCCCCCAAAATCCCCCAAAACTCCCCCTCAAAAACCCCAAAGTCCTCCAAAGCAACCCCCAAAACAGCCCCAAATAAACCCAAAATCCCCCAAATATCCCTAAAACAGCCCCTAAAAACCCTCCAAAATCCCCCCAAAACCCAAAATATCCCCCAAAAATCCCCAAACCAGTCCCCAAAAACCCCAAACCAGTCCCCAAAAACCCCCAAACCAGTCCCCAAAAACCCCAAAACAGCCCCAAAAACCCCCAAACCAGCCCCCCAAAAAACCCCCAAAATCCCCCCAAAACAGTGCCCCAAAATACCCAAAAGAGCCCCAAAACAGTCCCCAAAATCCCAAACAAACCCTAAAAATCCCCCAAATCCCCCAAATAGCCCCTAAAAACCCCTGAAACTGACCCCAAAAATCCCCAAAAATTCCTCCAAACCCCCAGAACAGCCTCCCAAAACAGCCCCCAAAAATCCCCCAAAAGAGCATCCAAAAATCCCCAAAGCAGCCTCCAAAACCACCAAAACAGCCCTAAAAACCACCAAAACAACCCCAAAACAGCCACTCAAAACCCCCAAAAGTCCCTGAAACAGCCCCCCAAAAATCCCCCACATACCCCCAAGAAAGCCCCTAAAAATCACCAAAACACCCCCAAAAATCCCCCAAAACAGCCCCAAAATTCCCAAAACTCCCCCAAAATAGCCCCCCAAAAATCACAAAAAGAGCCCCAAAAATCCCCATAAATCCCCAAAACAGCCCCCAAAAATCACCCCAAAAAAACCCCAAAAATCACCCAAAAATCCACCAAACACCCCCAAAAATCACCCCAAAATCACCAAACAACCCCTCAAAATCACCAAACCAGCCCCCAAAATCCCCAAACAACCCCCCAAACCCTACAAACACCGCCCAGAAAACCTCCAAAATCACCAAAACACCCCCAAATCACCCCAAAAAAACCCCCCATAATCACCATTCCAGCCCCCCAAAAACCCCAAAATTCCCCCAAAACCCCAAAAAACCCCAAAATCCCCCAAATTCCCCCCAGGCAAGTCGGGGCTGCTGCTGGGGGCTGCGGGCCCCCCCCCGTGCCGAACCCCAAAACTGCCCCAAAAAATCCCCAAAAATCACAGAAACCCCAAAAGTTCCCAAGGCAGCCCAAAACCCCCCAAAACCCCCAAACCAGCCCCCAAAAACTCCCCAAACCAGCCGCTGAAAATACCCAAACAACCCCTTAAAACCCCCAAAACAGACCCCAAAAACCCCTAAAACAGACCCTAAAAACCCCCAAAACCCCCCAAAAAACCCCCCAAAACCCCCCAGACCAGCTCCCAAAAATACCCCAAAAATCACCCAAACGCCAAAAAACCCCAAATTCCCCCCAGGCAAGTCGGGGCTGCTGCTGGGGGCTGTGGGCGCCCCCCCCCGTGCCGAACCCCAAAACTGCCCCAAAAAATCCCAAAAATTGCAGAAACCCCGAAAGTTCCCAAGGCAGCCCAAAACCCCCCAAAACCCCCAAACCAGCCCCCAAAAATATCCCCAAAACAGCCCCTGAAAATACCCAAGAAAGCCCCAAAAACTCCCCGAAACAGCCCCCAAAAACCCCCAAAATCCCCCAAAAAACCCCCCAAAACCCCCCCAAAACCCCCCAGACCAGCTCCCAAAAATACCCCAAAAATCACCCAAACCCCAAAAAACCCCAAAAAACCCCAAATTCCCCCCAGGCAAGTCGGGGCTGCTGCTGGGGGCCGTGGGCGCCCGGATCCGGGAGCTGCTGGGGACCCCCTGGGTGCCCCCCCCGTGCCGAACCCCAAAACTGCAGCGGCTGCAGGTGAGACCTGGGGGGACCCCAAAACCCCCCCGTTCATTAGGGGGTAATTAATGTGTTAATTAATTCATTAATCAATCAATTAATTAACCCTTTGTAGGGCACCAGGCACCTGCGGCCGTTCCTCACCTGTGCTCTGGTGCTGCCCCGAACTGGGGGGGCCCCAGGTGAGAACGGGGGGGGGGACCCCAAAATTTTTGGGGTTCAGGTGTGGAAATTGGGGGGTGTCAGCCTGAGGGGGGGTTGGGGGATTTTTGGGGATTTTTAGGGGCTGTTTTGGGGTTGTTTGGGTGATTTTGGGGGATTCTGGGGGCTGTTTGAGGGGATTTTTTGGGGGGCAGTTTTGGGGGAATTTTAGGGTATTTTTGGGGGATTTTGGGGGCTGTTTTTCAGGGTTTTGGGGGATTTTGGGGTTTTTTGGGGAGATTTTTGAGCCCCCTTTGGGGATTTTTGGGGGCTGTTTTGGGGGGATTTTTTGGGATTTTTAGGGGCTGTTTTGGGGGATTTTTAGGGTATTTTTGGGGAGATTTTGGGGTTTTTTTTGGGGGGCTGTTTTGGGGGATTTTTGTGGCTTTTGGGGGATTTTTAGGGGCTTTTTGGGGCTGTTTTAGAGATTTTTTGGGGCTGTTTTGGGGATTTTGGGGGCTGTTTGGGGGATTTTTTGGGATTTTTAGGGGCTGTTTTGGGGGTTGTTTGGGCGATTTTGGGGGTTTTGGGGGATTTTGGGAGCTGTTTGAGGGGATTTTTGGGGGGCAGTTTTGGGGGATTTTTAGGGTATTTTTGGGGAGATTTTGGGGGGCTTTTTGGGGGCTGGTTTGGGGCATTTTTGTGGTTTTTGGGGGATTTTTAGGGGCTTTTTGGGGCTGATTTAGAGATTTTTTTGGGGCTGTTTTGGGGATTTTGGGGGCTTTTTTGGGGTTTTTGGGAGATTTTTAGGGGCTGTTTCGGGGGTTGTTTGGGCATTTTTGGGGAATTTTGGGGGCTGTTTTTCAGGGTTTTGGGGGATTTTGGGGTTTTTTGGGGAGATTTTTGAGCCCCCTTTGGGGATTTTTGGGGGCTGTTTTGGGGGGATTTTTTGGGATTTTTAGGGGCTGTTTTGGGGATTTTGGGCAAGTTTTGGAGAGCTGTTCTGGAGGTTGTTTTGGGGATTTTGGAGGGTTTTGGGGGGCTGTTTTGGGGATTTTTTGGGGGGTTGGTTTGGGGATTGTTTTGAGAACGTTTTTGGGATTTGGGGGGATTTTTGAGGGTTTTTCGGGGGTTGTTTTGGGGATTTTTGGGGGTTGTTTTGGGGGATTATTGGGGGATTTTTGAGGGTTTTTAGGGATATTTGAGGGCTGCTTTGGGGATTTTTTAGGGGCCTTTTTGGGGGGATTTTGGGGGTTTGGGGGGGGCTGTTTTGGGGGTTGTTTGGGTACTTTTAGGGGCTTTTGGGGGGATTTGGGGGTTTTGGGGGCTGTTTTGGGGGATTTTTAGGGGCTGTTTTGGGGGATTTTTTTGTGTACTCTTTGGGGGAATTTTGGGGATTTTTTGAGGATTTTTAGGGGCTGTTTTGGGGATTTTTGGGGTTGGTTTGGGGGGATTTTTGGGGGCTCTTTGAGGGAATTTTTGGGGTCTCCTTTTTTTGGGGTCTCCCCGCTCACCCCTCCATCCCCCCAGATCTCCAGGAGTATTTTGGGGGTGCAGGATTTGGGGGCTCTTTGGGGGGATTTTGGGGTATTTTTTGGGGGCTGCTTTAGGGAATTTTAGGGGCTGGTTTAGAGGTTTTTGGGGCTGTTTTGGGGACATTTGGGGCCTGGTTTGGGGGGGGGGGTTTGGATATTTTTAGGGGTTTTTTTGGGTGGTTTTTTTGGGGATTTGGGGTCTCTTTGAGGGAATTTTTGGGTTCTCCATTTTTTGGGGTGTCCCCGCTCACCCCCCCACGTCCCCCCCAGATCTCCAGGAGTATTTTGGGGCTGCAGGATTTGGGGGCTCTTTGGGGCGATTTTGGGGTATTTTTGGGGGCTGTTTTAGGGAATTTTAGGGGCTGGTTTAGAGGTTTTTGGGGACATTTGGGGCCTGGTTTGGGGGGGATTTTGGGTATTTTTAGGGGCTGTTTTGGGGGGTTTTTTTAGGGTTTTTTTTGAGGATTTGGGGTCTCTTTGAGGGAATTTTTGGGTTCTCATGTTTTTGGGGTGTCTCTGCTCACCCCCCACGTCCCCCCAGATGTCCAGGAGTATTTTGGGGGTGCGGCCCCCCCGGTTCCAGCGCAGCCCCCCCGGCCCTGTGTGACCCCCCCGGCGCTGCTGGAGGCGCACGGGGCCCAGCTGGGCACCCCCAGTGAGGGGGGCTCGGACTGGGGGGGCCCCCGGCCGGGCCCGCAGGTGAGACCCCCGGATGGGGGGGGGGATGGGGTTTGGGGGGTTTGGGGGGTTTGGGGGGCTGGAATGGTGATTTTGGGGGGGTTTGGGGTTTTTGGGGGGTTTTTTGGGGGGCTGGAATGGTGATTTTGGGGGGGTTTGGGGTTTTTGGGGGGTTTTTGGGGGGCTGGAATGGTGATTTTGGGGGTGTTTTTGGGGATGTTTGGGTGATTTTGGAGGTTTTCTGGGTGGTGGTTTTAGGGTTTGGGGGGCTGGTTTGGGGATTTTCAGGGGTTGTTTGGTGATTTTTGGGGGTTTTTTGGTGATTTTTGGGTGATTTTGGGGGTTTTGGGGTGATTTTGGGGGTGTTTGGTGAATTTGGGGTGATTTTTGGGGGCTGTTTTGGTGATTTTGGGGTGATTTTCGGGGTTGTTTGGTGATTGTGGGGTTTTTTTGGGGTTGATTTGGGGGTGTTTTGGTGATTTTGGAGGTTTTCGGGGCGGTGTTTTTAGGGTTTGGGGGGTTGTTTGGGGATTTTGGGGTGATTTTGGGGGGTGTTGGGTGGATTTTTGGGGTCTGTTTTGGTGATTTTGGGGTGATTTTCGGGGTTGTTTGGTGATTTTGGGGTGATTTTTGGGGTTGATTTGGGGGCGTTTTAGTGATTTTGGAGGTTTTCTGGGCAGTGTTTTTAGGGTTTGAGGGGTTGTTTGGGGATTTTGGGGGTTGTTTGGGGATTTTGGGTGATTTTGGGGGGTTGTTTGGTGATTTTTGGGGGTGTTTGGTGGATTTTAGGGGGCTGTTTTGGTGATTTTGGGGTTTTTTTTTGGGGTGATTTGGGGGTGTTTGGGTGATTTTGGAGGTTTTCTGGGCGGTGGTTTTAGGGTTTGGGGGTTGTTTGGTGATTTTGGGGAGTTTTTTTTGGTGATTTTTGGGGGGTTTTTGGTGATTTTGGGGTGATTTTGGGGGTTTTGGGGTGATTTTCGGGGTTGTTTGGTGATTTTGGGGTTTTTCTGGGGTTTTTTTGGGGGGTGTTTTGGTGATTTTGGAGGTTTTCTGGGCGGTGTTTGGTGATTTTCAGGGGTTGTTTGGTGATTTTGGGGTGATTTTGGGGGGTTGTTGGGTGATTTTTGGGGGTGGTTTGGTGATTTTGGGGAGTTTGGTGATTTTGGGGTTGATTTGGGGGTGTTTTGGTGATTTTGGAGGTTTTCTGGGCGGTGTTTGTAGGGTTTGGGGGCTGGTTTGGTGATTTTGGGGGTTGTTTGGTGACTTTGGGGTGATTTTGGGGGGTGTTTGGTGGATTTTTGGGGTATTTTTTTGGGTGATTTTTGGGGGGCTATTTTGGGGTTTTTTGGTGGTCTTTTGGTGATTTTGGAGGTTTTCTGGGTGTTGTTTGTAGGGTTTGGGGGGTTGTTTGGGGATTTTGGGGTGATTTTTGGGGGTTGTTTGGTGATTTTGGGGTTTTTTGGGGGGTTGTTTGGTGATTTTTGGGGGCTGTTTTGGTGATTTTGGGGTTGATTTGGGGGTGTTTTGGTGATTTTGGAGGTTTTCGGGGCGGTGGTTTTAGGGTTTTTGGGGGTTGTTTGGTGATTTTGGGGGGTGTTTGGTGAATTTGGGGTGATTTTTGGGGGTTTGGTGATTTTGGGGTGATTTTTGGGGGTGTTTGGTGGATTTTAGGGGGCTGTTTTGGTGATTTTGGGGTTTTCTGGGGGGTGGTTTGGGGATTTTGGGGATTTTTGGGGTTTTTTAGGGTGATTTTTGGGGGTGTTTGGGGATTTTTGGGGATTTTTGGGGCTGTTTTTGTGATTTTTGGGGGCTATTTTGGGGGATTTTTGGAAACTGGTTTTGGGAATTTTGGGGCTGTTTTGGGGGATTTTTGGGGGTGTTTTGGTGATTTTTAGGGGCTTTCTTGGGGGTATGTGGGGGATTTTTGGGGGGCTGTTTCAGGGACTTTTGGGGGTTTTGAGTGGCTGTTTTGGGGTTGTTTTGGTGGTTTTTAGGGCTGTTTTGGTGGTTTTGGAGGCTGCTTTGGGGATTTTTGGATGCTCTTTTGGGGGATTTTTGGGGGCTGTTTTGGGAGGCTGTTCTGGGGGTTTGGAGGGATTTTTGGGGATTTTTGGGGATTTTTGGGGTCAGTTTCAGGGGTTTTTAGGGGCTATTTGGGGGATTTTTAGGGGGTTTTTGGGATTTTGGGGACTGTTTTAGGGGCTCTTTTGGGGGGATTTTGGGGGTTTTTTGGGGGCTGTTTTGGGGGGATTTGGGGAATGTTCTGGGGATTTTTGGGGGTTGGTTTGAGGGTTTTGGAGTTTTTTAGGGGCTGTTTTTGGGGGCTGTTTTGGGGGTTTTGAGGGCTCTTTCGGGGATTTTTGGGGGCTATTTTGGGATTTTGGGTGCTGTTTCGGGGATTTTTTGGAGGCTGCTTTGGGGTATTTTGGGGACTGTTTTGGGGGGATTTTTGGGGATTTTGGACGCTGTTTTAGGGTATTTTTGGGGGCTGTTTTGGGGATTACATGGGGGGGATTTTTGGGTTTTTTTGGGGGGCTGCTTTGGGTATTTTTGGGGGCTGTTTCAGTGATTTTGGGGGGCTGTTTGGGAGGTTTTTGGGGGCTGTTTGGGGGCTGTTTCAGTGATTTTTGGGGGATTTTTGGGGGTGCTGTTTTGGTGATATTTGAGGGCTGTTTTGTGGAGTTGTTTTGGTGATTTTGGGGGCTGTTTCAGTGATATTTTGGGGGCTGTGTGGGAGGTTTTTGGGGGCTGTTTGGGGGCTGTTTCAGTGATATTTGGGGGATTTTTGGGGGTGCTGTTTTGGTGATATTTGAGGGCTGTTTTGTGGAGTTGTTTTGGTGATTTTGGGGGCTGTTTCAGTGATATTTTGGGACTCTTCTGGGTGTTTCCAGAGCCTGTTTTTGGGGGGTCCCTCCCCCTCTGACCCCCCTTTTCGCCCCCCAGGACCCCCACGAGCGGCAGCGTCCCCGTGCCCGGCTCCGGGCTCTGGAGTTCCTGCGCCAGGCGTGGCCCCCCCGGGCCCAGGGACCCCCCCCGGGACCCCCCCCAGGGACCCCCCCTGGACCCCTCCTGGCTCCTGGAGGCTTTTGGGGCTGGGGGCTCCGGGGGGGCCCTGCCCAAGGGGTCCCGGTTCACCAGAACCCAGCAGCTCACACAGCAACAGGTACGGGGGGTCTGGGGTGGAATTTGGGGGGCTGGGGATGGAATTTGGGGGGTTTGGGGAAGGAATTTGGGGGGTTTGGGGGATTTGGGGGGCTGGGGGTGGAATTTGGGGGGTTTGGGGATGGAATTTGGGGGTTTTGGGGGAAATTTGGGGGATTTGGGGGGCTGGGGGTGGAATTTGGGGGTTTGGGGTGGAATTTGAAGGACTGGGGGTGGAATTTGGGGGGTTTGGGGTAGAATTTGGGGGGCTGGGGGTGGAATTTGGGGGTTTGGGGTGGAATTTGGGGGATTTGGGGTGGAATTTGGGGGGCTGGGGGTGGAATTTGGGGGGTTTGGGATGGAATTTGGGGGGCTGGGGGTGGAATTTGGGGGGTTTGGGGTGGAATTTGGGGGGCTGGGGGTGGATTTGGGCGTTTTGGGGTGGAATTTGGGGGATTTGGGGTGGAATTTGGGGGGCTGGGGGTGGAATTTGGGGGGTTTGGGATGGAATTTGGGGGGTTTGGGGGAAATTTGGGGGATTTGGGGGGCTGGGGGTGGAATTTGGGGGCTTTGGGGCTTTTTGTTATTTTGGGAGTTATTTTTGGGGTTATTTTTGGTTATTTTGGGGGTTTTGGGTATTTTGGGGTGTTTGGTTTTTTGGGCTCCGGGCTGTGCTTTGAGGGGTTTTGGGTTATTTTGGGGTCCTGTGGATTATTTTTTGTTCTTTTGGGGGTTTTTGTTTATTTTGGGGGGTTTTGGGTTATTTTGGGGTCTGGATTGAGGGGTTTTGGGTTATTTTTGGGGATTATTTTGGGGGTTATTTTTGGGGGTTGTTTTGGGGTTTTTTGTTATTTTGGGGATTATTTTGAGGGTTATTTTGGGATTTTTTGTTATTTTGGGGGTTAGTTTGGGGTTTTGGGTTATTTTGGGGGTTATTTTGGGGGTTATTTTGGGGTTTTTCGTTATTTTGGGGGTTATTTTGGGGTTTTTGGTTGTTTTGGGGGTTATTTTTTGTTATTTTAGGGGTTTTTGGTTATTTTGGGGGGGGGTTGGGTTATTTTGGGGGGTTATTTTGAGATTTTTGGTTATTTTGGGGGTTATTTTGGGGTTTTTGGTTATTTTGGGGGTTATTTTGGGGATTATTTTGGAGATTATTTTGGGGATTATTTTGGGGTTTTTGGTTATTTTGGGGGTTATTTTTTGTTATTTTAGGGGTTTTTGGTTATTTTGGCGGGGGTTTGGTTATTTTGGGGGGGTTTGGGTTATTTTGGGGGTTATTTTGGGGTTTTTGGTTATTTTGGGGGTTATTTTTGGTTATTTGGGGGTTTTTGTTTTTTTTGGGTATTGGGGCTTATTTTGGGGTTTTTGGTTATTTTGGGGATTATTTTGGGGGTTATTTTGTGGTTTTTGGTTATTTTGGGGGTTATTTTTGGTTATTTTAGGGGTTTTTGGTTATTCTGGGGGGGGTTGGGTTATTTTGGGGGTTATTTTAGGGCTTATTTTGGGGGTTATTTTGGGGTTTTTGGTTATTTTGGGGGTTATTTTTGGTTATTTTGGGGTTTTTGGTTATCTGGGGTCCGGGCTCACCCCCCCCCCCCATCGCTGCCCCCCTTTGGGGTCTCTCCCCTCCCCTCCCCCCCCAGGACCCCCCGGTGCTGCTGCGGCCGAGCCAGGGGGGGGGCGGAGACCCCCGAGAGCAACGGGGGGGGCAGCGAGGTGAGAGGGGGGAGGGGCACTCTGGGGTCACCCTGGGGTCAGGGGTCACTCTGGGTCATTCAGTGGTCACTCAGTGGTCACTCTGGGGTCAGGGGTCACTCTGGGTGGTCATTCAGTGGTCACTCTGGGGTCACCCTGGGTGGTCACTCTGGGGTCACTCTGGGTGGGGGGCACTGCTGGTCACTCTGGGGTCACTCTGGGGTCACTCTGGGGTCACTCTGGGGTCACTGTGGGTGCTCACTCTGGAGCCCTGTGAGGGCTCTGGGTGGTCACTCTGGGTGGGGGGCACCAATGGTCACTCAGGGGTCACTCTGGGGTCACTCTGGGTGGTCACTCTGGAGCCCATTATTGGCTTGGGGTGGTCACTCTGGGGGGCACTCTGGATGAGGGGCACTTGTGGTCACTCAGTGGTCACTCAGGGGTCACTCTGGATGAGGGGCACTTGTGGTCACTCTGGATGGTCACGCAGTGGTCACTCAGGGGTCACTCAGGGGTCACTCAGGGGTCACTCTGGCTGACTCTGAGTGGTCACTGGGCCCCCCTGATGGCTCTGAGTGGTCACTCTGGATGGCTCTGGGCCCCTCTGAGTGGTCACTCTGAGCTCTGGGTGGTCACTCTGGGGTCACTCTGGGGTCACTCTGGGTGGTCACTCTGGAGCTCATCAATGGCTCTGGGTGGTCACTCTGGGGTCACTCAGGGTGGGGGCACTTGTGGTCACTCATTGGTCACTCATTGGTCACTCTGGTCACTCTGGGTGGTCACTCAGTGGTCACTCTGGAGCTCATTGATGGCTCTGGGTGGTCACTCAGTGGTCACTCAGTGGTCACTCTGGGTGGTCACTCAGTGGTCACTCTGGGCCCCATTGATGGCTCTGGGTGGTCACTCTGTGATGGTCACACCGTGGTCATTCATTGGTCAGTGGTCACTCAGGGATGGTCACTCTCTGGTCAGTGGTCAGTGGTCACTCTCTGGTCACTCAGTGATGGTCAGTGGTCACTCAGTGGTCACTCAGTGATGGTCAGTTGTCACTCTCTGGTCACTCTCCAGTCACTCAGTGGTCACTCACTGGTCACTCAGTGATGGTCACTGGTCACTCTCCAGTCACTCACTGGTCACTCTCCAGTCACTCAGTGGTCACTCACTGGTCACTCACTGGTCACTCACTGGTCACTCAGTGATGGTCACTGGTCACTCTCCAGTCACTCAGTGGTCACTCTCTGGTCACTCAGTGATGGTCAGTGGTCACTCACTGGTCACTCAGTGGTCACTCAGTGGTCACTCACCGGTCATTGGTCACTCAGGTGTCCCTGCAGGTGTCCCTGGCCCGGTTGGAGGCCGAGATCGAGCAGAGCCGGGGGCGGATCCGGGGGGCGGAGCTGGGGCTGGCACAGGTGGGCACGGGATGGGCACAGGTGGGCACGGGATGGGCACAGGTGGGCACAGAATGGGCACAGGTGGGCATGGGATGGGCACAGGTGGGGCTGGCACAGGTGGGCACAGAATGGGCACAGGTGGGCATGGGATGGGCACAGGTGGGGCTGGCACAGGTGGGCACAGAATGGGCACAGGTGGGCATGGGATGGGCACAGGTGGCAATGGGGGGCAGAGCTGGGCCGGCATGGGGGGCACTGGGGGGGCACTGGGGAAGGGTTTGGGGTGCCCTGTGTGATTCCGGGGTGCCCCCCAGGCCGAGGCCGAGCTCCGTCACTTTCGGGGTGCCCTGGGGGGCCGTGAGGACGCTCTGGGGGGTTTGGGGGTCACAGGGAGGTTTGGGGGGGCACAGAGGGAGGTTTGGGGGGGCACAGGGAGGTTTCAGGGGCACAGGGAGGTTTGGGGGTCACAGGGAGGTTTCGGGGGGCACAGGGAGGTTTGGGGGTCACAGGGAGGTTTCGGGGGGCACAGGGAGGTTTGGGGGGGCACAGGGAGGTTTGGGGGGCACAGGGAGGTTTGGGGGTCACAGGGAGGTTTCGGGGGGCACAGGGAGGTTTTGGGGGCACAGGGAGGTTTCGGGGGGCACAGGGAGGTTTCGGGGGCACAGGGAGGTTTTGGGGTCACAGGGAGGTTTCGGGGGCACAGGGAGGTTTTGGGGTCACAGGGAGGTTTTGGGGGGCACAGGGAGGTTTCGGGGGCACAGGGAGGTTTTGGGGTCACAGGGAGGTTTCGGGGGGCACAGGGAGGTTTCGGGGGCACAGGGAGGTTTTGGGGTCACAGGGAGGTTTCGGGGGGCACAGGGAGGTTTCGGGGGGCACAGGGAGGTTTCGGGGGGGCACAGGGGTGTTTCGGGGGCACAGGGAGGTTTTGGGGTCACAGGGAGGTTTCGGGGGCACAGGGAGGTTTGGGGGGCACAGGGAGGTTTCGGGGGCACAGGGAGGTTTCGGGGGCACAGGGGTGTTTCGGGGGGCACAGGGAGGTTTCGGGGGGGCACAGGGAGGTTTTGGGGTGCCCCCAGGCCGAGGCGGAGCTGGTGCAGTTTCGGGGGGCCCTGGGGCGGCCGTGAGGACGCTCTCCGGA
Source organism: Ammospiza caudacuta (assembly GCF_027887145.1). NCBI lineage: Eukaryota > Metazoa > Chordata > Aves > Passeriformes > Passerellidae > Ammospiza > Ammospiza caudacuta. The sequence continues at coordinate 3,023,655 of NC_080624.1, read as the reverse complement.
TCAAGGCTCGGGCGCTGGAGCTGCTGCCGGACGCGCAGAACAACCTGGGCAAGCTGCAGGTGCCATGGGGGGGTTTGGGGGGTCCCGGGGGGGGATTTGGGGGTCCCGGGGGGGATTTGGGGGTCCCAGGGGGGGATTTGGGGGTTCCGGGGGGTTTGGGGAGGGGGGAGGAACAACCTGGACAAGCTGCAGGTGCGGATGGGGGGGAATTTGGGGGTCCCAGGGGGGATTTGGGGGTCCCAGGGGGGGAATTGGGGGGGTCCCAGCAGATGTGAGGGTTCCAGGGGGGGAATTTGGGGGTCCCAGGGGGGATTTGGGGGGTCCCAGCATATTTGGGGGAGGTGGGTTGGGGGGGATTTGGGGTCGAGAATGGTCCCAGTGAGGGGCGGCTTGGGGGGGTCAGTTTGGGGGTGTCGGTGATTTGGGGGGGTCGGTCCGGGGGGGGCTCAGCAGCTTTGGGGGGGTCTGGGGTGGTATCAGCAGTGCGGGGGGGTCAGTCCGGGGGGGGCAGGATTTTTGGGGGGGGGTCATCGTTTTGGGGGTGCCAGTGATTTGAGGGGGGGGTCATTCCGGGCAGTTCAGCAGGGGGATCGATCCGGGGCTGTTCAGGAGTTTTTGGGGGGTTTCAATCCGAGGGGGTTCAGCAGTTTGGGGGGGGTTCAGTCCAGGGGGTGTCCATCCAGGGGGTTCAGCAGTTTTTAGGGTGTCTTTCTGGGGGGTTTCAGGAGTTTTTGGGGGTCAGCCCGGGGCTGTTGAGCAGTTCTAGGGGTGTCATTCCGGGGTGTCTCAGCATTTCGGGGGTTTCAGTTTCTGGGGTGTCATTTCGGGGATGTCTCAGCATTTTGGGGGTTTCAGTTTTTGGGGTGTCACTCCGGGGGGCTCTCAGCAGTTTTTGGGGTGTCCCTCGGGTCTCTCACATTTTGGGGTGTACCCACAGCTGGTGGTGGAGTCCAGCAGCCGCCGCATCGTCAGCCTGGCCGGGCAGTGGGAGCGGCACCGGGAGCCGCTGCTGGCCCAGTACCGGGAGCTGCGGGCGCTGCGGGACTCAGCCCAGGTACCGGCACGGCCCGGACCTTCCAGAACCTTCCTGAGCCTTCACATTCCCTCCCGAACCTTCCCGGCACCGCCCCGAATCTCCAGAACCCTCCCGAACCCTCCCGAACCTTCCCGGCACCGCCCCAGAACCTCCCGAACCTTCCCGGCACGGCCCCGAGCCTTCCCAAACCCTCCAAACCTTCCCGGAACCTCCCGGCACCGCCCCGGAACCTCCCGAACCCTCCCTGGAACCTTCCCTTCCCTCCCGAACCTTCCCAAACCTTCCTGAACCTTCCTGGAACCTCCTGGTACCCCGCCCCGAACCTTCCCAAACCTTCTGAACCTTCCCGAAAACCTTCCCTTTTCCCCTTTCCCCCTTTTCCTTCCCTTTTCCCTTTTCCCCTTTTCCTTTCCCCCTTTTCCTTTCCCCTTTTCCTTTCCCCCTTTCCTTTCCTTTCCTTTCCTTTCCTTTCCTTTCCTTTCCTTTCCTTTCCTTTCCTTTCCTTTCCTTTCCTTTCCTTTCCTTTCCTTTCCTTTCCTTTCCTTTCCTTTCCTTTCCTTTCCTTTCCTTTCCTTTCCTTTCCTTTCCTTTCCTTTCCTTTCCTTTCCTTTTTCCTTTCCTTTCCTTTCCTTTCCTTTCCTTTCCTTCCCTTCCCTTCCCTTCCCTTCCCTTCCCTTCCCTTCCCTTCCCTTCCCTTCCCTTCCCTTCCCTTCCCTTCCCTTCCCTTCCTTCCCTTCCCTTCACCTTCCCTTCCCTTCCTTCCCTTCCCTTCCCTTCCCTTCCCTTCCCTTCCCTTCCCTTCCCTTCCCTCTTCCCTTCCCTTCCCTTTTCTCCTTTTGTTTTCCTTTTTCTCCTTATTTCTTTCCCCTTTTTCCTTTTTCTTTTTCCCCTTTTCCTTTCCCTTTTTCCTCCCCTTTTTTTTTCTTCCCTTCCCTTTTGGGGTTTCCCACACTCCCAAATGGGGCTTTTGGGGTTCCTCCCTTGTGCGTCTGGGAGGTCTCAGGTTCTTCCCCATGGATTTGGGGGGTCCCCAGGTCCATCCCAGGTGAATTTTGGGGTCCCTGGGGCCTCTCAGGTCCCTTCTCAGTGGGTTTGGGGTGCCCAGATCCCCCCAAAATTGGGTACCCAAATCTTTCCCTGCTCTATTTTGGGGTCCCCAATTCTCCCTGGATGATTTTAGGGTTCCTCAGGGTTTTGGGGTCTCATCCCAGGTGGATTTTGGGGTCCCTGGGGCCTCTCAGGTCCCATCACAGCAGTTTTGGGGTGCCCAAATTCCCCTAAGTTGGGTTTGGGGGGTTCCTGGGGTCCCTTCCTCATTAATTTGGGGGTCCCCAAGTCCATCCCTGGTTGATTTTGGGGGGTTTGGGGTGCCCAGATTCCCCAAAATTTGGGTTTGGGAGTCCCTGGGCTCCTTTCCCTGTGACCTTTGGGGTCCCCAAATCTTTCCCAGCTCCATTTTGGGGTCCCCAGTTCTCCTTGGTTGCTTTTAGGGGTTCCTCAGGGTTTTGGGGTCCCTGCGACCTTTTGGGGTTCCCCCAAATCTGTTTTGGGGTCCCTGTGACCTTTTGGGGTTCCCCAAATCTGTTTTGGGGTCCCTGTGACCTTTTGGGGTTCCCCAAATCTGTTTTGGGGTCCCTGCGACCTTTTGGGGTTCCCCAAATCTGTTTTGGGGTCCCTGTGACCTTTTGGGGTTCCCCAAATCTGTTTTGGGGTCCCTGTGTCTCCTTTCCTGTGGCTTTGGGGGGGGTCCCCAAATCTCTCCCTCATTTATTTTGGGGTCCTCAATTCTCCTCTCACGGTTTTGGGGCTCCTTTCCCTGGTCTGTTTGGGGGTGCCCCCAATTCTCCTTGGATGGTTCTGGGGTCTCTTCCCAGAAGGTTTTGGGGTCCCTGTGACCTTTTGGGGGGGGGTCCCCACATCTCCCCCTCATTCATTTCCTTCTCCCTTCCCCATGAATTCCCCTCATTTTCCTGCTGTTTTTGGGGGGTTCTGACCCCTCCGTCCCCTGGCCCCGGTTGTGTTTGGGGGTTCCCCTGGCCCCGGTTGTGTTTGGGGGTGCCCGGGGCCGGTGCTGATTTCGGGGTGCCCCCCGTGTCCCCCCCACAGCGCGAGTCCTCGCGGCGCCTGGCGGAGACGCGGGCGCTGCTCCAGCGCAGCCGCGCGGCCGCCGAGGAGGCGCGCAGGAAAGAGACCCTGCACGGCCAGCTGGTGGGGCTGGGGGCTCTTTGGGGGGCTTTTTGGGGGGGGTCCTGAGAGGTTTGGGGGGGTCCTGAGGTGTTTTGGGGGGGCTCAGGGGTGATTATGGGGGGCTCAGGGGTCATTGAGGGGGCCCCGAGGGGTTTCGGGAGGAGGCGCGCAGGAAAGAGACCCCGCACGGCCAGCGGGGGGGGTTTGGGGGGGTCCTGGGGGCTTTGGGGGGGGGGTTGGGGGTCCTGAGGGGATTTGGGGGGGGTCCTGAGCTGTTCTGGGGAGGTTTCAGAAGTTTTTGGGGGGCTCAGGGATCATTGAGGGGGCCCTGAGGTGTTTTTGGGGGGAGGCGCGCAGGAAAGAGACCCTGCACGGCCAGCTGGGGGCTTTTGGGGGGTTCTGAGGGGGTTTGGGGGGGCTCAGGGTGGTCCTGAGCTGTTTTGGGGGGGTTTGAGGGGGTCCTGAGGGGGTTTGGGGGGGCTCAGGGTTGTAGGAAAGAGACCCTGCACGGCCAGCTGGTGGGGCTGGGGGCTCATAGGGGCCTTTAGGGGGGTCCTGAGGGGGTTTGGGGGCGTTCTGAGTTGTTTTGGGGGGGTCTGGGGGGGTCCTGAGGGGTTTTGTGGGGGCTCAGGGGTCATTAGGGGGGACCCTGAGGTGTTTTTTTGGGTGGTCCTGAGGGGGTTTGGGGGGTCCTGAGG